>NC_091832.1:35215134-35518165 GCF_037783145.1 Equus przewalskii | reverse complement strand
AGTGGGTTGAGGAGAGCACTGAGACCAGCTGTGGCGTGGCCTTGAGGTTTGGACTATTAAAGGGATCCGACGTTGAACTTCTGGAGAAGCCTTTGCAGATAACGTAAAGACATGATTGCTTCTGTGTGGTCCATCTGGGTTTGCACGGCCATCATAAGCTACCAAGTACATTATCTGCTCCAAACTACCCCCTCCTTACAATCTGGAACCGGCGGCAGCCTTGCTCTCCTCCTCGAGAATGTGCAAGTGGCTTTCCAGAGACTTTAGGGGGTTCTAGAGTGATTAAGAAATGCATCTGGTATTTGGAGGAGAGACCCCAGTGCTACCATCGGTTAACTCAGTGGCCTTTGGACAATGACAGCCATTCACACAACCTGCTCGGTCCTGGGGCTGGAGACACAAAGAAGGAGGTGGACGCACTTCCCTCTCAGGCAGAGCGTCCAGACCAGCCAGGCATCACCGAGTTACAAAGATCTGCTTCCTCATCTGGCCGACGGGCTTGACTGAGTCCCCCAAGCATCTCACAGGGGCCCGTGTGAGACAAAGGAGACATCTGCAGACCAGCTGTTTCCATCACCCACGGCGCAGGGCAAATAGGTTTCGCTTTTGTGACCTCATCCTGTCTTTCCCGCGGGGCCAGATCTCACTCATTCTCCCCTCTGTGGAGCCTCTGGCCTCGCTCACCAAGACGGGACTCAGAGAGCCTCTGGCTGTGTCCCCCCGGCGTTTTGTCCCTGCTTCCATTAGAGAGATGCCACCAGGCACCTTAGCTATCCGGCTCGTCCTGGTGTCTGTGGCTGAGTTTTATTTATCTGGTTCTCTATATGTGCCATGGTGCCGGCAGGCCCCGGACCAGGGGCTTTACATGGAGTCTCTGGATCCTTAGAGAGTACGTGCGTGGCCTTCTGGGGGTGCTTGGAACCCCAGAAAGTATGCCAACATGTTGTGTGTGTCTTTGGAGGGAAAGGACTGAATGTTCTCGAAGGGGCCTGTGACACCCCCTGAAGAGCTCAGGAACAGCAGCAGTGCGTGTCCGGGTGTTTGCTGAATGGGGGCAAATGTGAATATGAAATGCACGGGGCGTCATTAACTCCACCCGTGGGTCATCGCGGTCCACACTCACGATGGATCTGGGAGGCCCAGGGGCTACGAGGCCACATCAGGAAGCCTGGGGTCCAGGAGCATCCTGGGGACCTGGGGGCAGGGGTGCTGCCGTGGGCCCAAGATGGGAAGAGTGGCCGGGGTGGGGCTCAGTCCAGACGCCACAGGCCAGTCGCCTGTTTTTGTGCGTAGATGCCTTTGGATGGGAAAAGGAGATACGATGGGAAGAAAGGAGAGGCTCGCTCTGAGAGAGCACGTCACCGCTCTCCCTGGTGCCAGGGGAGGTGTTTTGACCAGAGAAATCCATTCTCTTTGCGGGATTAAGATTAGGTTTCTGATATTGACAATGAGACCGTTTCTCTGCCCAGACGCTTTCGTATGGGGCTGATAAGAGCTCTTGGCTCCCAAACTGTTGAGAGGGGGTGCCAGCATTGGTGTGGACACCCAAATAACAAGACATTGTACTGGGCCACACATGGACTCCTCCAGGAAGCAGCTCTCCCATTGGATGGTTGTGACAGACCCAGTAGACTGGCAGATCCATGTTGGACGTGCTGATGACTGGCTCACTCTGGGGAAATTTTCCTCAGTTACCAAGTGCACAGAGTAGGGACCTGGGGACTAAACATCCTGCTGTGTGACCTTGAGCAAATAACTTCCCCTCTCTGAGCCTCAGGATTGTCATCAGTGAAATAAAAGGGTAGATTGAGATGGTCTCTACAGAATGTGCTGTTTCCTTCCCACCTTGCAACCAACCTCTCTCCTCCTTTCCTTTCCTGTAGAGGCCCCTGGGGTGGGGAAAGAGGCTGGCGCTTACAGGTCAGGGCGTCCCCCAGCGTGAGGCTTGGACAATTCTTCATCAGGGCTGGAGATCCTGGCCTGAGCTGCTGTTGGGGCTTCGGAGCCAGTGGACTCCAGAGCCACGTTAAGCCCAGAGTGGGTTTCCAGCAGACTCTGCCTGACTTAGTCCTGCGGGGTTTGAGCGACAGGGGGGCTGACTTAACTCGTCAGGAAGGGTTAAGGTGAATTTCCGCTCCGGCACGCCAACAGAGTAAGATAATGTGACTGAAATGAAGGGTGCTTCCCAGAAGACCGGCTTGGGGTCCCCTCCCTCCTACGTCCCTCCTCCTCTCCCCATCTTTTCCGTGTTGGATGTGCAGTCCGCGTGTGAAGGGTGACTGTGTCCTCTTACTGGGAGACTCAGAGATGCCCTGGATCACGGATGCCCAGAGATGCACAGTCTCCCCGTGGTAGACAGGCGCAGCCTGGCGCCCTTCCAAAACACACATCTGATTGTCCTCATAAGAGCTCCCGGTCATCCTAAGGACCAAGTTCAAGGTCATCGACCCAGCATGCAAGGTCCTTCTTGATTCAGGTTCCGATGACTGATTTCTCCAGCCTCGCTTCCTGCCACGTTCCCACAGGGACCCACCGCTCGAATCCCGTGGCCTGTGTGCAGTTCTCAGAACGTGCCTGTGCTCCCTCCCAACTCTGCCCCGACATGCAGGCTGCTTCCTCTGCCTGCGATGCCCCGCCACCCCCCCAATCTGGCAAACTCCGACTTGCCCTCAGAGGCTCAGCCGCAGTGTCACCCCCAGAGACCTCTCCTCGTCCTTTTCCACCTTCCGTCTTCTTCCCCATGCAACTGCCATGACCCAGGCCACGTGAGGTTCTCACAATGCTCAGAAGTCTGCTCTACGGCTTAACGCACTGGACTCACATGTTCATTTCGGCCACAGATGCTTCTTGGGCACCTACTATGTGCCCAGCATGGAAATAGAGCACTGAAGAAGAGCAACGTGGCCTTGTTCTTCTGGAGCTTGTAGTTAAGCAGAGGAAATAGGTATTACATAAAAGACTGTCAAACACATGCTTCTTTGAAATTGTGGGGACTGCCCCCAAAAGGGACAGGTATCTGCTAGCCGAGCACTCACAACAAGAGGATGGGTTGTAATAGTTGAGAGTCTCTCTTCCATTGTTGGCAAGGACCAGATGTCCTGTTTGTCTTTGTATCTGAGAGACAGCGTAGAGAATGAATGAATGAATGAATGAATGAATGAATAGCTTATATGGTTCTGAGGGACACGGAAGTAAGCTCTTACTTGAGGAGGTAAAGAATTTTCTCACAATTAGAGCTTCTCAGCAATGCTGGGCTGCTTGGGGACTGGTGAATTCTCTGTGCCTGGAGTGTCTCAGTGAATCTTAGGGCGGCCGCCCGTCAGAATGTAACGAGGCCCCTCGGCTTCCTGGGCAGGTGCACGCAGAGTGGGATGACGCCGTCCAAGTCAGCTCTGGAAGTCTCTGCCACATCAAATCCAGCTGCCCAGAGACGATGTCATGACAAGGTACGGATGGAGCGTCAGCCAAACCAGCTTGTTCACACACCAAGTGTAGGACACCAGGCGTCACCTGGAAAGTTCTAGATTCCCCAGGAGAGGGGAGATTGGGAATGTTCTGGGAATCCGACTCATGTGGGTGCCCCACCCTTGAGTGAACCGGCGAGGAGGTAAGGCCACAGACACCTGGGAGCCGAGAGGCGGGGGAGAAAGAAGGAAGTGGGTGAGACCGGACCCAGAAGGCCTTGTACACACGTCTGTCCCTGTCACCCTGAGAAGCCTCCCCGTGGTTCTCGGGATAAAGACCAAAAGCCCCCCACGGCCCTGCGGAGTCGGGTCCCCACCTGCCTCTCGAGGCCCGTCTGCCTGGGTGCTCCCAAGAAGGGAGCAGCCGCGGGCCTTTGGAGGCCTCAGAGAGCCAGGGCGCAGGAGGAGGAAAGACGGCGAGAGCAGAGAGGGCCCAGCTGGTGAGCCCATTCTTCTCGCTTCCGAGCCGCAGAAACGGTTCGGGGGGTTCAGAACTGGCTCAAAGTTGTGCTGCTGCAGTGGGACCGGGTCAGGCTTGGAACCCGGCAGTCTGACTCCAGAGCGGTGCTCCATGGAAGGCCGTGCCGACCACGCTGGGGGTGAAGGGATTTCCCCCGAGAGACGGGCAAGCCGAGGGCTGGGCCGGGGAGGGGAGGAGCCCCTCTGGCTTGGGGAGCCTCTCTCTTCCTCGTCCTCATCGTTAAGGCCGTGGCTGTGGTGTGGCTCAGGCGCTGTGTCAGGGACGTTACAAAACCACCTCCTTGAATCCTCACGGAATTTGATGCTGGTACTATTGTCTGTTTCAGAGTTGGGGACACTGAAGCCCAGAGAGGTTAAGTAACTGGCCCCAAGCCTCACAGACAGACAGGTGGAGCAGGGTTTGTACACCAGCCCGTCTGACTTCCCCTTACAGCCCAACCATCTCTGTGTCCTCACAGAACGGACAGGGGCCTTCCGGGTTCCCCCTGGGAAGCTCCACAGCCTCTGCCACGGGGATGGGGCGGCAAGGGCTGGTGGGGCTGGGCGGGGAGCGTTGTGGGTTGGGCTGCTTCGGGCTGACCCCGTCATCCCACAGCTGCAGCCGCCTGTCTGCAGGGGCGGCGTCACAGACCCACACGGAGGCTGTCAGCGTCAAAGCAGGACCTGAGGGAAAACACAGCCTCTGCCCGCGGAGATGACACAGGCAGCGCTGTTCACCCAGCCCGAGACAAATGCACAGAATAGACAGCTGGAAGGGACAGGGCCCTCCCCCGCGGCCCCCTCACGTGCGCCTCTCGAGGGCGCTGCCCATGCTCCTTCGCTGAGTGTTAGAGAACGTTTGGTGACGCCACCCAGAGCCGGGTCCTCTTGGAATCTGGGCGCACGGCCCTCAGGGATCCCGATGGTGAGGGAGACGGGTGGCCTGGGTTAGTGAAAGCTGAAATTGGAGACTGTCCTTCAAGAAGTGAAGTTTTATCATTATTATTGTTATTTGGGCAGGCGATAGAGTAACTCAAATGAGTCTGAACAAGTGTTGTCAAGTAGTGGTTCTTGGGGGACTGCTTTAATGGTTATAATAATCATTTTAATTGGCGCATTAATCGTATGTGAGCAGGTGCTTCCAAAATAATCGAGGGTGTTGGAAAGCTGTTTATTTCCTTAAGAGGTTTCCACATCCCCCTTAACCCTGTTTACTCTGAACATGAAATCCGCAAGGCCAGGGCTTTGGAGGCCGAGAGACGTGGAGCCTGTCTGCGTTGGTGGGCGCTGAATTAGCCAGGCTCCAGTTCATTCCTTAGCATCTAGAACTTACTCCTATAGGAAACCTGGGCAGGGCTCTGGGGTACCACTCGGAGACGCCGGCCCTGACTGGCGGGCTGCTGGGAGAGACAGGGTGTCGCAGAGGCACAGAGAGGAGCCCCAGCCAGTCTGGAGCTGTTCCGGAATGAGCAGGGGCCAGGGCACGGCGAGCAGAGGCAAGCGCGGGTGCAGAGGCCCAGAGGTGGCCCATGGAGATCCCAACAGGCGCTCGGTGAAGGGTGAGAAAAGGACGGGGGCAGGAGGCGGCTGAGGGCAATCAAGACGCAAGCGGAACACGCCGTGTCTGGGGTTCCATGTGATGGAGGTTGGATTACATCCACGGGGAGCATTCGAAGGATCTTAAGCAAAAGAGCAGCAGCATCCAATTTACCAGTCTCTGGACCCCTCCCCAGAGTGGCTGATAAGCATCTTAGACTTGACGTGGCCAAAGCAAAAATGCTGTATTTCTCCTCCAAACCTGTTCCTCCCTATCGTCCCCATCTCAGTAAATGGCGCCATCCTCCTCCTGCTTCCTTAAGCCACAAACCTAGGGATCTTTCCTGTCTCCTCCCTCCTTTGTGCCCACCCCACCCTACAGGCTTCCGTCTAGTCAACCCTCAAAAACACGCCCTGAATCCACCTGCTGCTTCTCATCTCTTGGCCACCATCTCTCGGAAGCCTCCGTCACCACCTAGACTGGGCAGCCTCCTAATGGCACTCCCGGCTCCCACTCTTGTCCTCACTCATCCCTAATCCAGCGTCCACGCAGCCACCAGAATGAGCTCTTAGAAACAGGACCAGGTCAAGTCATTCTTAGCTTGGCCGAATACTTTATAATAACCCCCTGAGCGCCGCTCTGGCCCCGCCCCTCCCTGAGCTCTCCTCTCCTCTGCCTCCCCGACCCCCGCCTCGCTGGCCTTCCCTAAACACGCCCCAAGTCCACTGTGCTGAGTCCAAGCTGACCCGACCGATTCCCAGTGTGCAGGACCCTGTGTCTGGTGACGTCTCAAAGAGGAGCAGCCTGTGCCCCAAGGAGTCTGGACCAGAGGCGAAGAGGCCGCTTAGCAAAAGGGATGCTGGAGGCAGAAAGATCTGAGTTAGTTCCAGCTCTGTCTGCCTCCTCCTCCTCCCAGGACTCTCACCCTCCAGTGTCTGTGAAATGGGCTGGTGATGACAGCACCGACCGGGGGAGGGCAGTGTGAGCGGCCGTGCAGCCCCGTCTGCCCGGAACAGTCCAGACTGTGGTTGTTAACGGAGGGTAAATGCTAGGAGCGCCCCTCTCACAGTCTCACAAGCATCCCAGTCTGGATGACAAATCTCACTGTTGCCGGTTCAGTGTGTGGGATGCCCCTCGCATGTGTTAGCTCTGGGGATGCCACTCTGGTTCTCCGCGAACACAGGCTATGGGACAGATTCAAGGGCAGCGCTCCGTCCGTTGCCAGCAGTCCTATAAAACTCAGAGTAATGGCAGGAAGGAGGGAGGGGCCCCCGCCCCCTGGGTTGAGGGAAGGCTGGCTTGGACTTCCCCTCCCTCACCGTCTCCAGGGCAGACAATGCGATCCCGCAGGGCTGTGGGGCTGAGACCAACGGAGAGGGATCGCTGCTTCGAAGGAGCGGTTCCTAGTGATGCTGGCGGCTTTCCTCTGCCTCTGCGAGCACGTGCTGGAGGGGACCAGCTGCAGGCTCGAGGGAAGTCCTTCCGTGGATCCCTCAGAGAGCTCCCGCTGCATCGCTGAACTATTTTGGCCTTTCCAAACGATGCTGCGTTCTGTCGATTCGTCTTTCAACAAGGGGTGATCGAGAGCCCATTGTGTCCCGGGCAGGGCGCTGGGCGCTGCGGTAGAGCTTCTGCTGGGTGGAGTAAAGGCAATGGTGACGTTTGCACGTTTGTCTTTTATGCAGACATCTTACTGACACTTAGCAGTTCTAGTAGACTTTTTAAAAAATTTTCAATCTTGTGGATTTTTAAAGTTATGCAATTATATTATCTGCAAATAGTGGCAACTTTTCTCTTTTAACACCTGAGAGACAGTATCTCATAATGTATAATAGCACATATCTTGGGGCTAGATCTCTTGGATTCAAATCCTAGCTTTGCCACTTACAAGCTGTGTGACTTTGGGCAAGTTACTTAACCTCTCTGTGCGCCAGTTTTCTCATCTCACATAATGAACTTAGGACAGTGCGTGGGACTATCTAAATGTTAGTGTTTTGTTGCTTATTGAATTTATTTTAATTTCTTGCCTTATTTCATTGTCTAAAACCTCCAGAATGCTTGTAAACTCTTTCCTTGTCTTATTCCTGCTTTTCATAGGAGCGCATTTATTATTTCAACCTGGCATATGATATTTGCTGCTAGTTTCTGATAAGTACTATTTTTGTCCTATAAAGGAAGTTTACTTCCATTCTAATTTCACCTAGGGTTTTTATAAGGAAAAATTAATTAAATGCTTCCTAAGAACCTATTGAAGTAATCATATGGTTTTTCTCCTTTAATTTACTAATGTAATGAATTATGTTGATGATTTTCCTAATATCGACCCTCCATGGGGTTTTTATAACTTCTTTAAACAAATATCTTGTGTCTCAAATTAAAAGAACTCTCAAATGTTTATTTTTTATTATTATAAATGGAATCTTTTTCATTGGATTTTCTATGGGTCTCTGGGATGTGAGATGCAATGCAATTGATTTTTTGTGGCTTTATCTTGCATCCTACAAATTAGGTAAATTCGTTTGTTCACTTTAGTAAGTGTGTGGTGGCTTTGCTTGCATTGTCCAGGCATTCCATCTCCCCAGCTGACATTTTTATTTCTTTCTTTCCTGTACTTTTCGGATATATTGCATTTATTCGTGAACAAGTGTGTGTTGAGTGCCTACTGTGTGCAGGCGCTGAGCAAAGCTCTGCTTCCTGGATTACTCTAGTTCGGCAGGGTGAGGGGCTGGGGTACCCTCCCCTCCTGGGCTGATGCATTGAGAACAGAGGCCTGAGGAAGGGAAGCCATCCCTCCAGGTCCCAGAGCCACTCAGGTTCCGATCGGGATTCGAACACCACTGACCCTCAGGCCAGGCCGCCTTCGAGCTGCTGATTCTCCCCTTTCGGGGGCAAGAGGAATTAACCTTGACCCTAAGGGGATTCCGGAACTCTGAAACGCACTGGTCATTTCTCTCAGCGACAGTGAAAATAGATGCCCTGACACTTGGCCTTGAACTGTCCAGCCCTCTGTCCCTCTTTTTGTCCTGGAATCTGGGACTCACTTGGACTAAAAATCAGAGAGGGTCTGAGTTCTGGTTTTTCCTTCAAGCAGCGTCTCAGGTCCAGGGGCTTGAGATGGAGCTCAGCGTGCCCTGGTCCCAGGCTTCCGCTTGAGCCTGTGGAAGGTGCCCTCCTGCTCCCTGAATGCGTGTCCCTGAGACACTGTTGGCATCTCGGTCCCCAACAGGCCCCCCCTCTGCCCGGCATGCCTCTTGCTGCCTCGGGCCCCGCGCCCTCCTGCCTGTGTCTCGCTCCTGTCTTTTGGGGCTAATTACCCCGTCTCATCCTTGGACAGACAGCCTGCCTCCCTCCTCCCGGCATTTCACACCCCTCGGAACACGCATCGTGTGAGCTCCCTTCGCCTAACGCCCGTGGACTTAATTATCCTTGTGGCGTTGAGGACTCCAACCTCCAGACTCCCCCTCTGTGGTCTCGTCCCCTTGGGCTTCCTCCGGTCTCCTGCAAAGGTGGCAGCTGGCATCTTGCTGTGGAGTCCCTGGAGTTGTGCCCTCCCTGGGCACCCGACTGAGACGGCCGAGGGGCCTGACACAGCCTGGGCTCTAATCACCGAGCCCCTGCTTGGGGCGCCTTTTACTAATTCACACCAAACCGCTCTGTGGGTTTGTGGCAGCTGTCTAGCATGTCCTTGTGGCACCAAAGAGCTGCCCTGCCCACACAAGCCACAGGCAGCCCCCTGGGGTCCCGGGCAGCCCCCCTGCCCCGCCCAGGCTCTTGGAAGCTTGTGGGAAATTCCTCAGCTGCTGAGGCTGTTTGGGAGCTGTCTGGACTCAAGGAGGAGAGGAGGAGTCCTCCTTGATTGTGCCGTGCCAGGCACTGAGCTAAGAGGTGTCCACACACCCCCTGAAGTAGGAACCACATGCAGCTCTGCTGTGTAGACGGGAAAACTGAGACTCAGATATGGGATGTGATTTCCCAAAAGTTGCCCGGCTGGGATTCGAACCCAGGTCCTTCTGACCTCAGAGCCCCACCCTGGTCTTTTCCTTGTTCCCTGAGACGGTCAGTGGATGTGACTCTCCCGCCCCTCAGCGGCCAGTGGCCTCAGTGACCCGAGGTTGGAGCCGGCTCTGTCAGGCTTCCAGAAACGAGACGGGTGCTCCAGCCTGTGCCGAGGGGTGGAGCAGCAGGTACATCCCCTTTCTCCTCTGGGCCATCAACACCCCACCTGGGACCCACTGCCGCGGTCCCACCCGCTGCCTGTCTTGGCCGTGCTGGGTGGTGGTGGGGACTGAGGGCAGCGCCCCGTGCGTGTGAGCTCCCAGGGCGCTTGGCAGAGGGGGCGTCGGAGGGGAGAGCAGGAGGCGAGCTCCCTCCATCTGCTCCTGGGCTCCGAGCGTCGGCCCGGCCGCGGCCTGCCGGGGACTATGGCAGGTCACAGGCCTCTCCAGGCCTCCTCTGTGCCCTCGCCTGGAGAATGAGGGAAATAAGGCCCCGCTGGGGTATCGGGGGATACAATGAGATCATTCTGGCAAGTGCCCACTGTAGTGTCTGGCAGCTAATATCAACAACAATAACAGTAGAAGCTAATATTTATTGAGCACTGACTATAGACCAGACACTACGTGCTTCGTATATATTGGCTCATTTAATCTCATAGCAGCCCATGGGTAGGTACTGCCCTTGTCCCCATTCTCCAGATGAGGAGCCTCAGGCACAGAGGCAGTAATCTGCTCAAGATCATTCAGCTGGTAAGTTAAAGAAGCAGGATTCGAACCCTGGCAGTTTGTCTTGCGTGTTGACATGCTTATTTAGGGAGGACTCCAAAATGTTAGCTCCTCCCGCATGCCTCCCCTCCCCCCTCACACACACGCACATGCATACACACACACACACACACGCGTGCATGCACGTGCACACGCACACGTGCAGTCTGCCCAGGCAAATAGAATCAGGAGCTAAGAGGAGTAAACACTCAAATGAAGAAGCCCAGGATGAGCAGTGTCCACACAGCACGGAGGGGTGTCCCCAGCCCTGGAGAGAGATGCCCGTGGAACCTGGCCAGAGGAGAGGCAACCAGCTTAGTGAGATCACAGATTTCCCGTGAGCTGAGTCTGTGGTTTCTCCCTCCCTTCTGTTCCTTCCACGCTCCCCACACAGGGCTGTGCACTCGGTGGGGGCCCAGCTGGGCTGGCTGACTCAACTTTGAAGGGAGACATGGCAACGCGTTTCCAGCTGCCGGAATTAACCCCTCTGTTGTCTCAGGACTTTGCACAATGCAAGGGGTTTAGGCCAACAGTCGGAGGCTGATTTCTGTGGCGCTGGTAAAGCTCTGCAGCGTGATTTATGGATCGCCTTTGTAGAAAAGAGATGCTGGGATTTTCCATTAGAACAGGGCAGCTTACTCTTGTGGCTTTCTAGAAGGTCAGAGGGTAGGGGCTGGGAAAGTGCTGCCAAAGCAGCCAGCCAGCCTCTTTCCTGGAGCCTTGAGAAAGTCATTCAGTGCGATCGCTTGTGCCTGGCATGGTCCTTAGGACCCACGTATTGGTAAGACGCAGTCTGAGGATGCCACGTGGCAGGAAGCAGCTGGAGGGTGAGCGGGACCTAGCGCAGGTGTTCATCTCGCTAAGAGGCTTGAACTTAAAATCCCGAAGCCCCAGGGGAGCCCCTTTGACGCAGAGCAGCAGCCAGCACAGTCTGTTTGATCCCTCGTGCCGTGAGGTCCATGAACTTGGATTGGGTGGTGGGTGGGGACCCCAAGGGCAGGTTAGGGGCTCCAGGTTGGAGGCAAGCAATGATGGCCGCCCAAGTTAGGGAACTGGCAGTGGGGGGTAGAGTGTAGGGGGTGGATTAGTGGCCAGGGGCCTGCTGATGCCCAGAAGAGGGCATAAACTGCTGAGTGGGAGGGATTTGAAGAGGCTTCAGGGAGGCGGTGACATCCCAGGTGGGCTGGAGGTGTGGGCGCCTTCACCTCGTCACCAGAAGGAGAAGGTGACAGGAGATATGAGAGGTCCAGGCAGGGGCACCCGTGTGTGCCAAAGCAGTGTGGATCCCGGGGCCGCCTTCCTGAGCTCGGAGAGCGTGGCCAGCACGGTCAGATGGCCACTCCAAAAGCCAAGCCCAGTTTTGTGGCAGCAGCGTCTCTTCTCCCTGTACCCCTAAATCTCTCTGGTTGAGACCAGAGATATGGCTGAAGAGCCACATGGCAGGAGAAGGAGTTCCAGCCTTAAACCATAAAACCTGCCAACGTTTGTCCTCGTTGGAGCTTTTGCCTCCCCTTCCCAGGGCCAGCGCATGGGGGGGGGCAGCTGACTCTGCGAGGGAGCCCGCTGGCGCAGCAGCTGGCGACAGTCAGAACCTGCTCCCTGGGCCCTGGCTCCCGACCACCTTCCCTTTGTGTGTTCCCGGGCTCATTTTCCGTTGCCAGGGGATGCCTTGGCAGCGACCGAGTCCTCTGTCGGCTCGTGCATGAGACAATCTGCTCTCCTCCTTTCCCCGGGGAGGCAGGGCGGCCGCCCCAGGGCTCACAGCGCCCTCTGTCTCCGTGTGTCTCTGTCTGTCTCTGTCTCTGTCTCTGTCTCTCTTTCCCTCGCTCTCATCCTCTCCTGCTCTCTCTCTCGCTTCGTTCGGTCTGTACAGAGCAGACTTCTTAGAGGCCCTGGTGAACACACGTGTTCTGTCCACTGAATGTCACTTTGTAAATGCTCTTGTGATGCTCTCAGGGGCGAGGACTCTGTCCTCAGCCTCAGCCTGTGTGCTCCTTCAGGAGAAAAGGCCCGCGTCTCCCCGATCAGACCGGGAACCCTTGACGGCGAGGGCTGAGTTAAGAGAAATTGCTAGGCAGAGTAACTTCCCTTCTGTGTGTTGGATCATAAACCTCGTGTAATTAAAATAGCTTCAAAAGAGGCAAAAATTATCAAGTCGAGAGAGGGTGGCCATGGGTTAGACAGAGCCGGGCTGAAAGCTGAGCTGTGCCATTCCCTGGGTGTCACCTCTCTGGGCCCCAGTTTCCTCTTGTGCCGAGTGGAGATGGTAGCTCCCACCTCGCAAGGCCGTAAAAGTTAATGTTCCCGATCCACAAGCACTTACAAGGTGTTGCCAAGAACTGTTCTAGGCACCGAATATTAGGGTGAATAAGACACGCAATATTTCTGCTCCAGGAGGGTGGGGCGGGGAGACAGACCATTAATTAACTAATTAGCAAGAAAATATCAGACAGTGATAAGTGTGGTGTAGATAATTTAGGATGATGTGACAGAGAGTAACTGGGTCTTCTTGGATGGGCTAGAGAGAAAAGGTGCCTTTTAGGAAGTGACATTGAAGCGGAGCTCTGTGTGACAAGGAGGAGCCCTGCAAAGATCTGAGGGAGGAGCATTCCGGGCAGGGAAGGTGTCGACGGAAGGAATGAGCTGGGTCGTGCTGGCCAGAGGTCAGAGTGTGATGTGCCTGGAACATGGAGGGTTGGGGGGAGACAAGGAGACCCCACACGGTGCTTTGAGGATCTTACTAATAGTGTAATATAGGACTTAGGGGAGAGTGTGCAGTGGGGGAACACCGTGTTTTTAAAAGAATTCAAGTTTACGTTTGGAAAGGAATTCCCTGGCTGTTGTGCAGAAGCTGGACTCTAGGAGAGCGTGCGGGTCAGGAAGCCCAGGTCATGCTGCATTAACAAAATAACCCCTACATCTCGGGGGCTTGATGCAACAAACCTTTGTTTCTTGTTCACAAAAAGTTGGATCTGGGTGGTGCCTCTTTCGGGCAGCTCTGCTCCGTGAGGTGACTCAGGGATCCCGGCTCGTTTCATCTGTGGCGCTACCCTCTCACTACACATGGCTACCACCAAAAGCGGCACAAAGGCAAGAGAGTCCTGTGATTGCTCTTACGGGCCGCTCCCGGAGGGGCTTAGGTCATTTCTGCTCATGTTTCATTGGTCACAACCCAGCCACAAAGCTGCAGCTGCAAGGGAGGCTGGGAAACGTAGTTCTCCAGGATGCCCCGGAAGAGGAGAACACTGCGAGATCTGGTGATGAGCCAGCACTGTCTCTGCTAGGCACAGGAGTGGGGTAGAGAGAAGGGTTATGAGGCTTCCAGATGAGGGACAATGGTGGCCTGCACGTGGGTGGTGGTGATGGGGACGCAGAGAAGTGGACAGATATTGTAACGCTGATACAACACCTGGTACTATGCCGGACCAGCAGGCCCCCACTACGCGAGCTCTCTTATTATAATCCCACAATGAAGGCATTTAAATTTTCCCTTGCAGGATGGAGTCAAATTTCCCAAATGGCTCTTTCTCTGATTCCATAAGGTCAGTAGGCTGAGAAGTCGCTGACAATGCTGTGAAAAGACATGGTCATAAGACCCTGGAGCTTTCACCTTGAATGGCCTTCAGAGACACCTCTGCATCCGTCTGGTGGCGGGGTGGCTGGAGGAGGCTCTGGACTTGCCACAGCTGCCGGGTGGCCGCTAGCTAAGCAGAGGCCAGCGCCCGGGTCTGCAAACCCCTTGTTCCTCCTTGTGCACAGGTGACTTCTGCATTTCTTCTTCCCAGCAAGTCCGAGAGTACAAACAGCTGGGGAAGAGCCTGGGCCAAGGTTCCTCTGTCGCTCATATCTGGTGGGATCTGAGTGGAAGGGGAGGAGGAGAAATGGTGGACTGGGGCTTGCTCGCCAGAGCCCCCTGCTGCTCTTGCCTGTCCCCACGCTCCAGAGGAGCAACGTATGGGCTGCGAGAAACACCACGGCTTCTCATCCCACCTCCGCCACTTGCCCACTGCTCCATCTTGAATTAGTTACTTAACTTCTCTGAACTCTGGACCTCTTTTCAGAAAAGGAAGCTAATGATGCTGGCCTCACGGGTTGTCATGAGGAACTGAAGGAGATGGTGTTGGCAGAAAGCCCTGAGCTCAGAGCCTGGTGCCTAGGAGGTGCTCAAGCCAGAGGAATAATTACTGGGAAGAATTGCCAAGCCTCCTCCCACCCCCACCCCTCACACCCACAGCCCTGGGTGCTGACTCTCTGTCATCTTGTCAAAGCCCCTCCAGGCTTGGGACAAGTTCAAGAACTCACTCTGCCAGGATGAAGGCATCCCCCTCCCCCGAGATCAGGAAGCCTTTCTTGGCATCTTCATCTACCATGTAGGGTCCACCACCCTTGCTGTAAGGTGCAACCGAGCATCCTGGCCACCATGCCCAGAGATCCAAGGGACCACAGCAAACCCAACCTTCCTGAGTCATCTGTGGGGCTGCGCTATTTCCTGGCACCCAAATGGGCCTCTGTTGTTTGCCTTGGGTCAAATGTAGAGGAATAAGAGAGGGAACACTCACTCCCTTGAGGGGTGGGCCTGACCCCAGGCTTCTGGCTACCGCCCACCAGCCTCTCAGCAGGTGCAGGGGCCCCTTCACCTCTTTGTAGTCCTGCCCAGGGAACCTCCAGGCTGGCTCCTGCCAGCCCCAGGGACCCAGCATGGGCTCTCAGAGGTCATTCAATAAAGAGAATTTTAAAGCCTTTTAATGCTTGGCAGGGAATCCATCCTTTGCCAAAGCACCAATTACAGGGACGGCCAGTCCGACATGACTTTATTATTAACATTTTATCTCGAAGAGGAGGCTCAGGGGAGGTGCGAGCAATGAGGGCTCTGGGACAGTCGTCTCCACTTCCTCTGACAGGGACAACCATCCACAGTAACTGGGCCCCTCCCGCCTTGCAGGCTCCAGGGCGAGGCCAAGGCCTCCTCAACTTCCCCCTACCCTTAGGAGCTCACAAAGCAACGGAGAGAAACGAGAAAGTGGAGGGAGGCTGGTCAAGGAGGGCTTCCTGGAAAGGGCAGACTTTCAGCTGGGCTTTGAGAGGTGGGCAGGGTCAGGAGAGAGTGGAGAGAAAGGAGAGGGCATCTTGGGTGAAAGCCCAAGCAGGAGCAGAGGTTGGGTTAATGGGGACTAATCAGTAATGTTTTGGGGGCACTTTCTGTGTCCTGGGAACTACGCTAAGCACTTTATAAATGATCCCTAATCTTTCAAATGACTCTATGACACGGGCTCTATTATTGTCAGCATTTTGTAGATATAGAAACTGAGGCTTAGGTACTTCAGTTCAGCTCGTGCTTCTAAGTCCTGGAGCCTGGACTAGAACCCAGGCAGATGGTCCCAGTTCTTCTGCTTTAAACCCCTGGGCTGAAAAGTGGGAGAAGAGGTATGGAGGCGTCAGGAGCACATGGGTTGTGAAGATGGTAGAGTTTGTCTTCACCTGAAGCCCACAGGTCCCCATTTCCCTCTTTCGGAGCCTCCCGAGGACATCTAGCTCTGTCCACCCGTTCACCAGCTTTAGACCTACCACCTAAAATGAACTAGCCCAGGTCCCAGTCACTCTTATCAGCTGTCTTCTGCCCCTCTGTTCTAGCAGGTGCCTTTGGGAACTGTTGCTCCCAAAGGAGTGTTGGTCAGGTGGCCTTCTCAGGTTGTGGCTGATGGTCTTGGAATACCTCACCAACCACGAAACTGGCCGTTGCCCACACTACACCTGGACATAGGCTGCCCAAGTATGGGGGCTCTGCCTCACTTCTGGAATCTTCTAAAGAGGCTTTGCCCACACCAGAGCTCATAAAGCATATGGTGATCATGCAGGTGTCCATCCATCCGTCCATCCATCCATCCATCCATCCACCCATCCATCCACCCATCCATCCATTCATCCATCCATCCTCTCATCCATCTATCCATTCATCTGTCCATCCATCCATCCATCTACCCATCCATCCATCTACCCATCTATCCATCCACCCATCCATCCACCCATCCATCCATCCACCCATCCATCTATCCATCCACCCATCCATCCACCCATCCATCCATTCATCCATCCATCCACTCATCCATCTATCCATTCATCTGTCCATCCATCCATCCATCTACCCATCCATCCATCCATCCATCCATCCACCCACCCACCCACCCACCCATCCATCCAGCACTTATTTTGAACCAGTGGCCTTGTTCTCCTTACAATGGGCCCTCAGCATCATAGACTGAGACTTTATGGAAAATGGAGAGTTTCGTTCACCAAGTCCATCTGCCTTTAGACTTTGTCAAGTGACAGGTGCTCTTAATCCACAAGGTGAAATATACACTGACCCCAGGACAGGTGACAGGTCTGGCCCTGCCCAAACCTGATTTTCCTATCTTCAGACCCTTCCACTAAAGAGAATTGGATGAAGAAGTGTCCCAACATCCATATTACAGAGTGAGAAACTGAGGCTTAGCAGAGGGGCTGAGCCTGCCTCAGGTGCATGGCAATCAGGATCCAAACCACACTTACCCTCCCCTGGCTGCCTGCTCGGTGCCCACCCAGCTCAGTGCCCCTGCTGGACTTATGGGAGTTTCCTCACCCATCCAACCCAAATAGCTTTTGCCAAGCCCAACACTGCCACAGTCCTGCCTGCTGCAAGGCTGTGCTTGTGGACAGATGCTGACACACACTGATAGGACACACGGGTGACAGATAAAGACTTGAATCCCTTATCCTGATCATGCTGTCATGCTTCTCACCTCTCATGGCCCTCCTCTTTCTCTACACTCCTTGCCCTCATTCTGTGGCTCTGCCCATCTCTGTTCTTTCACTTTCTCTCCCTTTGCCTGTAACTCCCTCTTGAGTCTACCCTATATTCTTGGTCTTCCTCCCTGCTTCTAATACGTGCTCCCGTACATTGAATCATCCTTAATTCCTCCCTCCTCGTAGCCAAGCAATCTCCCTCTAAGTCCTGCCAATTCCATTTCTTAAATCACTCTCAAATGTGGCCACTGTCCTCCATCCTGAGGCCCCTCCTGCTACTCCAATCCATCATCACCCGAGTCGGGATGACTGTCACCTCCTGACCCGCCTGGGGGTGCGGGCTTGCCTGGCCCCCCAGCCATTCTCCATCCTGCAGCTAGAGGGGAATTTCCAGATGCAAATCTAATCATGTCATTTCAATGCATAAAGCCGGGAAGCAGCACTCTCGGCCTCCAGAACAGAAGTCAGTCAGTTCTGTTCCGTGCTGTGCAGAGCCCTGCAGGACCCGGCCCCTGCCCAGCTCTCCACCGCACCTTTCACCACCAGCCCCCTCCCCCCGGACCCTCCCACCTGACGCTCCAGCCATACGATGACAGAACTTCTCCCAGCTCTTCAAAAAAGCCACTCTCTCCTGTCCCTCCGGGCTGTTCCTCTCCCTGTAATATATTCCCTCTCCTTTCTTACTCAGGTTATTGCTACTCATCTTTCAGTTTGGAAATCTTTTCTCCACTCCCCAATCTGGGCTAGATGTTCCTACTGTGTTTCCATGGTCCCCTCCACTTCCCCTAAATCGTAGCATTTCTCAAACTGATCCGAATTCCCTGTTTAATTGTCCACCTTCACTGCTGGAGATGCAGGGCTTAGGGTACAAGAGGCTTCCAGTTTCCCAAAAGAAAACCTAAGACCGGATTCCTAAGTCAAGGTCCTAAGTGGTCAAGGGAGCCAGGCTCCCAGCCCGTCTCTGAGAGCTGTCCGTGGTGCTGCCGGCTCCCGCTTTCCATCGAGGCAGCACCTGGAGGTGCCCTGTGCTCCTGCATATTTCCTGAGGGGAGGGAACGGCCTTGGTCTGATCTTCTGAATCTATGACCTACTCCACCTGGTGGATTTGGGTCTGCCTTGATGTGGGCAAGCTTCAGGCCTCCTGATGCCCCTCCTGCCTCTCTGCATTTGGCCAGGTTTCTGAGAATAGGCCACCCCAACAACAAGTAACTTAATGGAGCTTCGCTGTCCATTAGCCTAATTCCCTGATTATCAGGGCATTGGAGACCAGGTCCCCTTTCCTAAAGGCCTGGCTCAGATACCAGCAAGGGCCCCCTCTCGAATCAGCTGCTTCGCTCCATATCATGTCAGGAACTGGCTCGCTCTCTCCGTAGCTCACCCTTCTCAGTTGCTTCCCCTTTTCCTCTCAAATGCAGCCCTCTTGGTAATATTGGATTAACCCACTTTCTTGAAAGCTGATTGCTATTTGCATAATCCTCCCCTCTTGGAGTTGCTAGGCCCTCAGTGATAAGCCGATGGGCTGGGGAATCAAGCAAATTGTACTCTTTACTCCGAACAGCCATTGAAAGTGGAGGAAGTTATTTTTTAAAGAAGATACACACTTTATTTTTACCTCTACATTCCTTTTGACCAGTAGTGCCATCCCAGGTTTGGGTGCACTGTCTTATGTTTCCCGGAATATATAGATCTTCACCAAACCACAGCAGACGGGATGGCAGTTAGACCTACAGAAAGACTTCCCAATAGTGTTAGTGGAGAGAATGCCGATGAAAGCTCTTTGTGACGGCAGTGCATTACACTATATCGATAAAGCGCATTTCCACCTGACATCTAATTTTTTCTCCATGAAATACTATAGGCAGCCAGGACAGGCATCTTCCCCAGTGACAGTCAAGACTGCTGAGGCTCAGAGAGATGCTATGTCGAGTCGGGGGTGGAACTGGAACTAGAGCTCCTGATTCCAGGCTCTGTGAAGCTCACTTCCAACCCACAAACACTCAGCAGCTGCACACGATGTGGCAGAGACACCAAGCCTGCGAGCCGGTCAGTCATTTATGGAGCGCTTGCTTCCTGTCCATCCCCAACTTATAACCCAAGGGGGGTTTGGCACAGACCACAGACCTCTAGAGAAAAGGGGATGGAAGAACCATCAGGAGGAAGGCGTCTCCTCCCTCACAGGCCTCTTCTCTTCGCTCAGTACCAGGACAGAGGGTACCAGGACGCGGGACCCTTCCCTCCCCTCCCCATGAGCCCTAAACTGAATGCCTTCTGAGAGTCCCGTGGGCGAGGAGACCCCGCTGCCGTCTCCCGCCCACTTCCAAGTGAACCACGCTCTTCCCTGAGCTGAGGCGGGATTGCTGAGTTACATTATACGATTTGTCAATCTCCTCCTGTGAAGCCCAGGACCCGCCTGTGCAGAGAGGCCGCAGCCTCAGTGGGTCTTTTCCACTCACAGTCACACTCCGCGCCGCCCCTCAAGCCCGCCGGCTTCCTAAGGTGACCGCGCACCAACGATGCACAAGCAGAGCCGGAAGGGATGGGGTGGGGGGGCTTCCTTCCTTGTGTGGGGGCTTTGCTCTCTCCAGAATCTTTTCTAGGGGGTTTTTGGGAATGAAAAGGATTTCTCCCCACCTCCCTCCCCTCTTCTCTGTCCAGGGTGGTTAAGGAACAGGATGTCCCAGAGGCAGGAGGAGGGACTCTATGTCCTCTAAGGGCGGGGTGGATGTCATGGCCTTTGGGGTTCCAGTAACCTTGACCTTGGCACTTGGTGCCTTTGGCAAGGCCAGGCGGGAGGGTGGAAAGAGCCCAGGGCTGGGAGCCGGGAAATCTGGCTGTGGTCTTGATTTTGGTCATAAGTACATTGTTTGAGCTTGGGTGTGTCTGAGCCTCAGTTTTCCCATGTGTAAAATGAAGCCTCTGGTGTAAGAATGTGTAAGGAGAGGCCCCTTCCTTGGGGTGGGGTGTTACACAGGAAAGGCTTGTGTATTCCCAGTTCCAGGCCTGGCTGTCACGTTTGCCAGCTGTGCGACCTCGGCAGTTTTCTTTTCCCCATTGAGACTCAGTTTCCCCATCTATAAAAGGGGGAGATACCTCCCACCCTGTGATTTTGTGAGGGTTGAACACACACCGACGCCAAGTTTCTGGTACCATGCTCGGCACCCGGTGAGTGCACAGTGGTTCTTGTCTCTCCCCTTCCCCTGAACCTGGTTCTCAGAGAAGCTTTCTGCAGCCGAGCCCCGAGGGGTGGCCGGGCCGAGCACCCACTTCAGTTCTGAGGCGGACAGAACCAGGCGGGAGCCAGGCCCAGGCCCTCCCTCCCCGCCCTCGGCCTCTGGTGGGGCCCTTTTGAAAACAGGTAAAACCCTAATAAATATTGAAAGAAAGGAAATGGTCTGGCTGCTGAGCCTTTGAATGAATAAATAAAGCAGCGAAAGGGAAAAGCTCACCCCTGGGTTGGGTGTCTGCCAGATACCCTGAGGCCGGGACGCACAGCTGAGGCCATTTATGAGAGAAACCTTGGTTTACTGCACAGACTGGGCACTTTGGGGCCAGGTCAACTCAGGTTTCGATCTCAGTTCTCCTTTTGGAAATCTCTGTGATGCTGAATGGGACCACTCTGAACCTCAGTTTCTTCATCTGTGAAAGGGAGCGATCCATACCCACCTCATCGTGGTCAGGATTAGAGCAAAGCTCACGGCATACAGTAGGTGCCTAATACAAAGTAGTATTCCGCCCCCTCCAGGACCATAGAACAAAAGAAGAGATTCTCACACATCAAGCGGTCACCCGTGTTAACTTTGGAGGACAAGGAGGAGGTCTGGAAAGGGCCAGTGGAGCCTCCTGGCAGAAGTCCACCCGTGAGCCACCTTCATTCCGTCTTCACCTCCCAGAACCTTCTAGCCTTCACCCACGCCACTCAATAGAAACTTCTTTCTTGACATTTCATATTAAAGAAGAGAAAGGACAAGGGTGTGGGGAGCAGGTTCAAGGGTTGTGTGTGTGTGTGTAGGACGGGGGAGCCGACCCATGTTTATAGGCTAGAGAGAGGGAGCCAGCGGGTGGGGAGAGTTGGAAAGTGAAGGTGAGCTGGGCAAGGCCCAGCGCGTGCAGGAGAGGGTGGCTCCGGCCTCCAGTGGAGGACTCACAGGGGAAGGGATGCAAGGCTTGTGGGCAAGGGCAGGACGGTGCTCTAGACAATGAATAGACTCCGGTGATGGACAAACCCGGTTCAAGCTCCGGCTCTGTTACTTGCTAGATGTGTGACCTTGGTCAGGTCCCTTCATCTCTGAGCCTCAGTTTCTTCTCTTCTCAAATGGATATAAACGCTTTCACCCTACAGACTGGGGCGGGGGGTGGGCGGTGCATTTAAGAGAAGCCTCTAGTATGTGCGTGCTTTGGAATGTCCTGAACAAGTGTGAGCTCCCTGTCCTCCTGGGCTGGAGGAACGCAGAGAGGATGAGGGAAGATACTCAGCTCCTTTGTTGTATCAAGCAGCCAATCACTGTACCAGCTCCAAGAGGATCATTGTGACCGTTAAATGAGATGATACCTGTGAAGCATTTACCACATTGGCCCAGAAAAAGTGTTCAGTAAATGTCAGGAGTGAAGACAGAGGAAGAGAAAGAGAAGAAACCTCAGTCAGGGGTCTTAGCCCTTGGCGTTCAGGGCCAGGATGGAAGGATCTGGTACCTCTCGGATTTCCTCCTCAACATCAGCACCCAGACTGTCTCCCCACCTTAGGCTCAAAGATGCTGCAGAAGAGTCGAGACTTGAGTCTGTTTTGGGAGGTTCCCTCCTCCCTACTAGAGACAAGGATTTGACTATAAGTAAGTTACTCTGGAGCTGATCACAGGAGGTGTTGTCAGGGGGCTGGGGAAGTGACACAGGGAAGGGAGGACAGCCAGTAAAGAGCGAGCTGCTGAGCAGGTGGGAAATGAGGCTCAATCCCATTGGGAAGCTTTGGGAGATGGTGTAGAGGGAGCTGCTGAAACTTTAGTGTGCGTGAGAATCACCTGGAGAGGTTTTTAAAAGAAGATTCTGGAGCCCCATCTCCAGAGATTCTGAGTCCGTAGGTTTGGGGCGGGGCCCAAGAATTCGCATCTCTAACAAACTCCCAGCGGATGCTGGCGCTGCAGCTGCAGGTACCTCACTTTGAACAGTGGTGTAGACCGCACTCGGAGTTACCCTTCCCTCCACAAAGGGGTGAGGAAGCTGGGGTGTTTGTCCACCGGCTCCCTGTCTGCCCCTGGGGAGCACTGCTTCTGGGGCATGAACACTCTGCAATTCGGCAGCCAAAGAAACGGCCTGGGGCAGCGGGCGGCAGGGGATGGCTACAAGTGGGTGTGTAGCTGTGGGCGCGGAGGGGATGCACACCGACAGCATCTGCTCAAGGTCAGTGTCTGGGTTTGAATCCTGACTTCCTAGGACCTGCAGGACTCAGGTCAAATCTGTAACCCCTCTGTGTCCTCACCCATAAAATGGAGATGGTCATTCCGACGTCACTGTCATTATTTAATGAGATTCATCCAGGGAGAGTGCCTGGCACATGGTTGGTGCGCTGTGCCTGTTTACTGGATCTCCAGCAGCACTGTTCCAGAACTGTAATGAGAGTGGTTTGGATCCTAGCGTTGGGAGCTGGAGACTAGTGCAAGTCCTGCCTGAGTCCTTGCTTGGTTCCTCACCGCCTTGAGGAGTAAATCACGCATTGAGGGAAGTTCTTCCTTCTTGCTAAGAACCAAGCCCACTCCATCTGCTGCCATCTTAGGAAAGCTTTACGGGAAACCTGGCCTCGTGAGCCAGTGTGTTCTCCAAAGGGGCCCCTGAGGCCAGTCTGCATCTGAGCAGTGCTCGACAGCTGCAGCCACTCAATGGATGGCGTGGGGATGGGAGAAATCAGCCATGGCCCTCTCCCATCCCAGGCCAGCCCACTGCCCTCCCTGCACTTCGGGATCTGCCGTGATGGCATCAAAGGGGAGTTCTGGGCGGCTGGATGATGGGCTATTAGCATCTGCCAGACAAATCCAGACTTTTGGATTAGAGGAAGGAGGGTGGGCAGCGCAGAGCAGAGAACCCAATGTAGCCCCAAGAGGAGGAATCGGGAGGGCCAGTGGAGGGAAGAAAAGAGGGGCGAGGAAGAAGGCTCAGGCGTATTGCACCAGTTTCTCTTGTTTATGATGTAACTGGAGATTCCGACTCTTCTGCAGAACGCCGCCCAGAGCCAGTTTTGGGAACGACCCTCGATGCTCAGAAGAGGTTACGCTTTCTCAACTTTCTTCTGTCATCACTTGTGAATACTCGGGTGAGGGGAGCCTGAGGAAAGAGAAGGAGGATCTGGGGGTCTTCCAGTCCCCCCTCATCTCTGTCAGGTGTCCTGGTGTCATGGAACCAGTTTTGGGACTGAGGATCTGAGTTCTGGGGCCAATTCTGCCCCTTGCTTGCTGGGGGAGCTTCGAGCTCTGATTTCCATCTGCCGTGTGAATTTCCGGCTCTGACGGCTTCTGGCTTCCCATTGTGTAGGAGTCTCTCAGAACCAGACTCTTCCGCAGCCGCATGGGCTCAGGCAGAACCTAGAGCAGGCTCCTCCAAAGATGCAGCGGCACCCGAGAGCTTGTTCCCGGGTCCCGCCGGGGTCCTGCTGAGCAGACGGGGAACGTGCGTCTCCCACCAGCCGCCCACCCCCCGTGCCTCGCACACACGCTGCATTTTGAGAACTTCGGAAAGATGGGAGAATTTTCTCATCTTCCCTCTCTTCTGTGACCAGTTAAACAAAGCCATCCAGCTGAGCTGGGTCACCTGAAGCTGGTGCATGTAATTTCTAAGTGGGAACAACAACTCATCAAACAGAACGATTTACAATTGCCTGGGATAAAACTATTTTCTTTTCAATCTTCCCTGGAAAGTGACAGATAATAACCAGCCTGGAGATTGTAATATTATTAGGGCCAGAAATAAAATAAAACCCCTTAACTGCTTCCTCTTACAGAGTGAAGCCAAATATTCTTCAATTCATTTGAATAAAGTGATTGTTTTCCTTGCTCATTATCTTAAATTCCCAGGAGCCTGCATTACCCTCCCTCCCTCTGAATAAGGCGGTGGTCCTGTCCGCCCTTCTCCTGTTGTCTCCCAGGGGGATGTCTGGTCTCTGATTCATCTACCACTTCACGAGCATCTTGTTGAAACCCACCAGCAAGAAGCCAAGCATTTATGAACCTGTGCGACCCTCACCCTTAAATCAAATGAGACAATACACATGAGGCACACGGAACTAGGCCTGGCGTATAGTAAGTGCCCAGTTAACGTATAGTGCCGTTATTGATAATATTGTTACATGGGGCATTTGGATACCGTGATTCCTGTTATGCTGACATGTGCCTTCAGGCAAGTCACTGCACGCTGAGCCTCAGTTTCTCCAGAGGTGAAATGTGGAGAGGGCCTGGACAGAGCCAGCCCAGAGCAGGGATCCGTGGGCTGGCCTCTCTTTCCAGGAAGCCCCTGGGCAAAGGGTCAGAGGTCTTTAAAGCCCCCGTCATTCCCTTATTTTATACATAAACACGTGCAGACCTATGGGGGCAAATTCAGCTGACGGACCATTTAGTTTAAACTAAACGTCTCTTTCCCTTAGCACCTTGTTCTGGATGATTCTCTGAGTGCTAACTGCCTCCTTTATGCTCCTGCCGCCTCTTACAAGCTGTGGTGACTTAGGTACTCCTGTAACCTTGGCAACCCTACCTTTCCCTTTCTCTACCAAGTGGAAAAGAACATCCACTTTTTAGGGTCATGGTGAACATTGCAGCTGGCCTGTGAGCAGTGCTGGCTGTGCGGCGGACACCCATCCATGGAGCTGTGTAGCTGTCACTGAGTGTAATGCCAATTCTTATTCCATTTTCCTAAGCCCACAGCCCCTCACCTGCAACCTGGAAATCCAAAAAGATCTGGAAGCTGAAAGGTTTTTTTTTTTTTTTTTTAATCCATTTGGTGGCCAGACTGGACCTGACTCGAACTGAATTGGGAGCAAAACCCAGCCTGAGCCGATGGGCGGTAATTTACGGTCATTATTTATCTCACTTAGAGTTACCATCCAGACATTTCATGGCAGAAATATTGATGCGGCTGATGACAGTGATTCCTTGGCCCCCCAGGCGGGTTATGTAATATACTGAACAATCGCCTTCCAGAAGGAGAATGAGGCCTGAGTTCCAAAACACATCTGGCTCCAAGGTTTCCAGATACGAGTTGTGGGACCATTGTTACTGTCAGATGCAAATTCTCACCCCTGTGTGTCCTCTGCGTGCCTCGGCCAGCTTCCACTTTTAGAAAACCATCATTTATAGAGCTGCCCTCTTACTCACACCTGCACATAGATGCAGCTCAAACCCACCCACCTGGGCACACCACCTTGCCACGCCACACACACACATGCACACACATGCATGCACACACACACACATGCTCAGCATCCCTGCACCCTTGGTCAGCCCCTTCTTTGGGGCCTTCAGTCTCCATTTTAACACGCTGCCCACCATCCGCCTCCTCGCCCACTTCCAGGCTGCTGTCTGTGCCCACCAGGCAGCTGGAAGGGACGGCCACCACCCCGCCTGACGTCCACATTCTTGCCTTCCCCCACGCTGCGCTGCTGGATGAATTCTCCGCTCTCAAGAAGATTTTTGGCACCAGGTGCACACAGCCGGGGATCTCAAAACAGAATCCCAGCAAACCTGCCCATTGCTTAAGCCTGCAGGCCGGGAAGCCGGCGAGGCCCAGCCCGCCTGCTCTGTCCAAGGTGCTGGATCTTCCACTGGCTTTTTCTCCAGCAGGTTTTTCTTCTGAGCCACGGAGATTAAGAGCTCGGAAGTGGCCCCTGGAGGAAGGGTTTTCAGTGATTTAGTGGAGCCAGGAGTGGCGGGAGAGGGAGTTCCCTTCTATCAGACTGTGTGGAAGTGGGAACGACCCAGAAATTCATCCTCGTAGGCTCTGGTTCAGCCAGGAACAGCAACACTGAGTTACTATTTATTGACCACTTGCTATGTGTCAGGCTTCTGTCCTAAGCACCTTACAGGAACTATCTCATTTAATCCTCACAACACCCCATGAAATGACTTCTCTTATTACCCTTACCTTATCGATGGAGGGACTGAGGGTCAGAGAGACTGGTCAACTTGCTCCAGGTCACACAGCTAGTGTATGGTGGAACCAGGAACCGATCCCAGGCATTGGACTCTAGAGCCCAAATTCTTAACCACACGTGTATCAGTTACCTATTGCTTGGCAATGCTGTGTAACGAATGCCCATGACGTCTCAGTGGCTACGACAAGGAGCACTTTTTGCTCGCATATCTAGAGTGATGAAGTGGGTAGCTCTGTTTTCTTGGCTGTGCTTGCTCGCATATCTGAGAGTTGGGTGACTGTTGGCTGGCTAACACATTATTCACCCTAATGGGCACAAGCTGTCTCATGGGTGAGGTGGGACACCTGTGTAATCAGAAAACAAATGCCACTGTGAGCTGAGGGCCAGCTGATCTGCAGAGATACAGCAAAGACCGAATCCAAGAGAGTCAACCTGGGCAGACATCCTGGAGGAGGTGGGCTTGGCTACAGTCAGGGAGGCAGAGGAAGCTCCTGGATGGATGAGGATTAGAAGGTGGGGTCGGGGAGCTCAGGGGACGAGGATGTGGGGACTGATTTTGCGGCTCCGTGGCCTTTTGCGAGCTTTCTGCCTGCCTCTCTCTGGCCTCCTGCTCAGCGCCCACTCTCTGAGTCTTCTGGCCTCCTTCTGCCTCCCTCTCCCTGCAGCAGCCATTGTGGGGAAGGACAGCTCTGGGCTCAAAGGGAGCGTATGGAGGGGTTTGCAGAAGGAGGCTCTGGGCCCCTTTGTGAAGCTCGGAGAAGGAGGAGAGGATGGTGGAGAGGAGAGGGGCGTGGGGAGCAGGCCCTGCAGCCGGGACCTGCTGACTTTCCAAGACGTGAGCTCTCAGGGGACAGAGTCTCTGTTCTCTGGGCCATGCCTGGCTCCATCGTTAGGGATGGAAGAGCTGATTGTCCAGCCTGGATCCTCTAGAATAGATGGAACCCCAGCCCACAGGCCAAATCTGGCCCAGCCACCTGTTTTTGTAAATAAGAGTTTCTTTGAACACAGCCGTGCTCATTCACTTGTGTACCGTCTACACTGATCAACAGCAGAATTCAGTAGTTGCAACAGAGATCACGTGGCTTGTAAAGCCCAAAATAGTTACTATCGGGCTCTTTCCAGAAAATGTTTGCGACCCTGCTCTAGAACGTGAGCTCCGCTGGGGCAGGAACCATTGTCTGTTTTACTCGCTGCTCTGTCCCAGCGCCCAGAATGGTACCTGGCACCTGGCAGGTGCGTAATCCATCTGTGCTGAGTGCAGGAACAACCCCTGGCCTCTCCACCCTTCCCCCACCTGCGGGTAGTTCCTTTCCCACCACACGAAGCAACATCACTCCCCACTTCATTTATTCTGGTCATTTTCCAGATGAGAAACCTGAACTTGAAGAGGTCAAACTGCGCAGCATTAATCTTCGGCCCTTAGCGGCAGAGCCAGCCCTGGGACACAGGTCCCCTGAGCCGACACCCCCAGAGCGCCCCTCTCTGTGGGCACCTGAGCAATGGGCTCAGAGGTTTCCTTCTTTGACGTTTCGTAGGAGGCTCCCAGGTGGTGTAAGTACTTCGGGGCTGTGGAGGGGGGTCTTAGGGACTCCTGTGTCCCCGGGGAGTGAAGCTGGAGCAGAGATGGGCTCAGGAGGCCGGCTGCCTGGGCTCCCCGTAGTACATGTAGAAGAACGCCGTCTGCACCCGGGTGCCGCCAAGGCCGTGCCTGTGGTTTGTCCGTCTCTCCCCCAGCCCTGCTTAGGGCCGTCACCCACATGCCTTGGGAGTGGAGGAAATTGCCCGTCACCAACTTGCAGAACAAAAGCCAGTTACTTCTTCCCAGAGCTCCGAGCAGGTGGAAGTCCAGGAGGCATCAAATCCGTAGCTGGCCTTCATCCTGGGGAGCTCCAGGGTAGGGGACAAGGGACGCAGCTGGACAATTGTCCCATAGGTTTCTGCGAGGGAAGACAGCCATTTGTCACACGTGGGCCACCAAAGGCAGGAGTCCTCGGCCGTGTCCACGGTGGATCCTAGAGGCTGAAGCGCATGCAGCTTTTCTTCCTGCTGCGGTCGCCCCGGGGCCTTCTGTAGAGGGAAGCCTCCGCCTGGCTCCATTCAGGGCCTCCTCCTTCCTGAGCTGCTCAGTCGTTCTCAGTGTCCCCAGCCCCTCCATCAACCCTCTTAGTCCAGGAGCAAATGGGCTGTAAGCAAACCCGTCAGGGAGCGAGAAGAGCTGCTATTTACGGCGAAGGGAGGCCGGAGCAGCTCTGCGCGGGGAGGGTCGATGGAATTGGGGTGTCTGCAGCCTCTGATAGGCTCTGCTGCCCTTTGTGGGTGAGAGAGGCTGAGTGAAACTCACGGGACTGCGGGTGACAGGCCTGGGGCAAGTGTGACGCCCTGAGGGACGGCTTGGGCGCGGCCGGAGGCTTTGGGGTGACTGTGAGCCCCTTCCGAGAGGATGAAGAAGGATCCAGACGGCCCTGATCCTGTGTCATGGGATGGGATGCGCGTCTCAGAGAGGACTTCCTGGAGGAGGAGGGGAGTGTCAGCATCCTGGATGAATGATAAGCTGGCTGGAAAGGGTTCGCTCTGAGCTCCCCTCAACCAAGGAGGGGCCTGAACAGAAGGTCCCTCTGAGCCTGGGAGCTCCCCAAAGCCCAGAGACTCACCTCTTCATTCAGAGCTCGGTCCCCCACGTCAGTCTGGGAGCCCCACTGGAACCAGAGCTGTGTCTCCACCATCAGCCTAATGGTTCCACAAAACTGGAGAGCGCGTGTGCCGTCAGACCAGCAGCTCCCATCTGAGGGTGTGTCTCCTCCATCACTCTAGCAGCAAGGAAGGCCTTGCTTGCTCGCCACTGATGATCCCGGGCCTTCACCGCCCTGCAGGGCCATGGGGACCATTGAGAAAGAGCAGAGCATCCCAGGAAGGCGAGGACAGCCGCTGAGTTGGCCTCTGTAATTTGCTGTGTGACCTTAGGCAAGTCCCCTCCCCTCTCTGGAGCTCCATTTCCCCCATACATGAACCACGAGGCTTTCCAGCATTTGAGAAGCACGCTCTGGCCCTCAGCACTCCCACCGCACACCTTCCGGAGGGACCTGCTGGGGGTGCTGCCCCCCAGCCTCCACCCTCACGCGTCTCCCCTCCTCGGGCTCTGAGGCTGAGCCAGGCGGTGACTGTGTACTTGTTATGGCTGGTGGCTGCTTCGTCCCCCACCTCCTTATGCTCACAGCGCTCCTGGTGGCTGAATTACCAGGCCTGCAGGGCTCCAAAATTAAGAGACTCCAAATGCAGTCTGTCCCCTCAAAGCTCAGGGAAGCGGCTCAGTGAAGACCTCAGCAAATAAGAGAGGAAACAATTCTGAGACTCCGTCCCGCTCACTTGGCTCGGTCCCTCCTATTGTTTCCTTTCTCAGCCCCAGATGCTCTAGGAAGGATGGGCCGAGGGTTGGGGGGGCCACCCTGGGTGACTCATGTCTCCCAAGCTTCTGCCAGCACTTGGTGTCCACTTCATCTCTCTGCAGGGCAGCTGGGGGCCCTTTGTACCGCAGCTCAGATAGCGGCACGTCCGCACAGACCTGGCGCCTGGGAGGTGGTGCACGGTGGCAGGCCCCCTTCCCTGTGGAGAGGCCTGAACCAGGCGGCAGTCCCCTCGAGGCTGCTCAGTGCCTGCCTCTGACTAGAGACCAGATTCCAGAGCACGACCATGGACATCACAGCATCAGCCGCACTGGAAACAGGCCGGGCTCCGTGACCGTGGACTTCCTGCCCTCCGGAAAGTCCCTGTCACCAGAGGGGGTGACCTCAGGCTCCTTCAGATCAGCATCTGTCAGAGGTTTCAAAAGGAAAAAAACCTCCCCAAACGGGCGTCATCGGAGCTGTCGGGCTCAGCTCCCCACACAGGCCGCGTGTGCCATTTCACACACCGGTAGCGTTTCTGCCAATTACGCATCACTCTCCCACCAGACGCACCTCTGACGGCCCTGATGTTGACCTGACCTGAAAGCGGTTCTCAGGCCTCGCTTAGCGGCCGGCGGGGAGCGGAGGAAGCCCAGAGGTCACACAGGCCCCTTCCTGCATTTTCTGGCTTTGGGCTAAGTTGATTTGGAGGAAATCTAGTCTCTGGTGGTTCAAGCACGGCCCCTCGGCTCTGGCCAGGGCCCTGGCTGCCCAGCGTGGGGGTAAGGGCTTCCCCAGCCTCTCCTGGTCTTGCCTACTGGACAAAAGAAGCGTTTGATTCAGAGCTGCCCGAGGTCTGAAGATCTCCGGAATCTTCTCCCTTTGTCATTAAAACTCCTCCGATGATAGGGATATGCAGGAGGAAACAAGGAAACCACAAAAGGAGTGGATCGGGAGCCTAGCCGTCATCTACTTCATGCCCAGGCGGGAACCACTATCTTCCCCATGACTGAGGAGCCCCTGGCCAGGTCTTCCTGCCCCCACTGGGCCCTGCAGTCCCTTCTCCACCAGCAGCCAAGGGGGTCTTTTAAACATGTAAATAAAGTCAGATAATGCCCCTGCTTAAGATCCTCTGACGTCTTCCCATTGCAGCCAGAATACAATTCAACCTCCCTGCACAAGCTTTTAAGACCTTGTATGAGCTGGCCCCAGGCAGCTCTCTGAACCGAGGGCCACCCTGCTCCACGTTGCTCACTCCACTTCCATCAGTGAAGCCTGCTCTGACCCCTACAGAATCCCCAGGTCACTTTCCAGCCCCTCACACCCAATGTGTTTGCTTCACAGCAATGATCTCACCTTAAAATTGTCTTTCTCTTTGGATTTTCCGGTTTACATGTGCAAGTTTGGTCTCTTAGCACAAGGCCTGCTCCCTGAGAGAGGGGCCACGTCCCTTATATGTAAAGGCCCTTGCACAGAGTGGTAACTATTGATGACGTCATCACGGCACCCATGCCTCAGAGGTGGGAAGGAGACAGCAGCGTCCACACTGTATGGTGAGAAGACTGTGGCTCCCAGAGTCGGCTCCGCTTCCCTCAGCGAGTCAGGGGTCCGGCTGGGATCTGGACCCAAGATTGTCTGACTCCAAAGCCCACTTTCTTCCTATTTTCTTTTATTAGTCACCCTGCCCGTGAAATCCTCTCTCTCTGGGGACGAGAAAACAAAACACAACCAGATCTATAAGGAAAAGCAAATGGGATTTTTTGGCTGTACTAACACCAGGCGTTCGTTCAAAGCCGGGTAAAGACTTTCTGCTAATACACTAGGTGATTTTTATTGGACAGTTTCCTTCCAATAGGAACCAACACCAGACTCTTCAATTTCCTCTCCCCCAGAGGAAATAAACCAGCCCTCCTGCTGACCCAGTGTGGGGTGGAAGTAGCACACCCTTCATTGGAACCCGCGATACCAGCAGCCGTGTCGCCCCTCCTGGCTCTGTTAGGGAACCGATGCCTAAGTCTGACTCCCGGGTGTAGCTGAAATGGGCCTGGCCTGGGGCTTTGGATCCCAGCTCTGTTGTTAGTCTGCTGCTGTATGTCTTGGGGCAAGTTGCTCAACCTCTCTGGTAAAGACACCTACCAGGTGTCCACCTCAAAGAGGAGTCAGAGGCTCAAGTGGTCCAAATGGAAGGAAAGAACTGTAAGCATAAGGCCATGCCTTTGAGTACTGGTTCACTCATTTTGTCACCCCGTTATTAAGCTAGGAGTGGGGGGATACAGAATTGACAAAATGGTCCAGCCCTGCCCTTCTGCAGTTGATAGCCTGGGACCCCACTGGTATTCACCACAAAGCTCCATGAAGGCTGCAACTGCGCCAGCGTGCTCACCACGGTAGCCCCCATGCTTAGCAGAAAACTGCCTCTTACCTTGGGCTCAATAAATAAATGTGTGCAGATGCCAGTGTGTCAGGGGGAATGGCCAAAGAGGAGCGGCTGAGCTCCCCCCTGGAGATGAAAAACTTTTGGGCTGAGTCGTAAAGAATGAGCTGGAATCAGACAGGCAGACCAGGAGAGGAGGGGCTTACAATCTAGACCGGGGGTTGGCCACCGATGGCCCATAGGCCAAATCCGGCCCACCCTCTGTTTTTGCAAATAAAGTTTTATTAGAACACAGCCGTGTGCATTCATTTGCTTACAGATCGTCTACACCTGCTTTCATGCTGTAATAGCAGTCGATTAGTTTTGACAGAGACTGCATAGCCTGAAAATTCTAGAATATTCACTATCAGAGAAAGTCTTCTGAGTCCTGATCTAGACAAAGGAACGGGGCTGAGGCAGGGCCCCGAGGCCTCTCGCTTAATCGGAAGTAGGAGTGGCTGCTTAATTTACATGGCCCAGTGCACAATGAAAATGTGGGGTCCTTCCTTCAAAAATAACCACAAATTTCAAATTTCGAGACAGCACCAGCAGAGCCTTAAACCAAGGGTGAGGCCTGAGCCCAAGGCCCCGAACGATGGCACAGACGGCATAGTGCAGAGCCCGCCCTGGCTGGAGTTAGGGGCCCCTCTCATGCTCTTTCCCCGAAAACTTCCCAGGGAGCAGAGTTAGAGAGAGAAATCTTGACTCAGGCCTCTATGTTGGGGCTCGGAGTCCCCGAGCCAAACCTCCCAGGAGGAAGAGCCTCGGGACCCCAGGCCAAGGGGGTGGAGGCCCGGCTTCCTTTCTCAGCTCCCTGCACCCCCATTCCATGGAGCCTGGCTGAGATGAGGAAGCAGAGAGAAGCCCAGCTCTCTCCCCCAGCCACATCTTAGTGATCAGACGGGAGGTAACCATGGGAAGAAGCATGACAGTTGAATGGGAACCTCTCTCCGACGATGCTGTTTTCCACGTGCTCATCTGGAACTGTCTGATGAGGGCTGCGGTGGGGGAAGGAACATAGCTTCTCCCAGCCGCGGGACAGCCAAACGAGGAACAGCGTTTAATGGGAACCTCCCAAGCCAGGTGGCCACTCAAGCACAGCCCCCTGGGATCCTGGACTAGAGTGCGTGTCATCTGTCCCTATGTGGACATCTCTTGACCCTCCAGACCCACTCTCTCCCTTCTCCAACCTTCTTTGTAACTGGAGGCGGACCTGTACGGGTGGCATCATTGGGCTTCCTTGTCCGCTGACTTCCGGTTGTATTTGGCGAATGGGAGGCACCGGCAGTAGGCAGGAGGGCAGGTGGAAATGTCAGGGTCTTCCTTCTCCAGCTCCTCCCTGCTGGGTCCCTGGGTCCCTCTCCCCAAGCTCTTGTTGGGGTCTCCTCCTTCAGCTGCTGCTCCCTCGGGTCCAGGTAAAGTGCCCGCTCCTTTGCCCCTTTCCCTCGGCTCCTTAGAAAAGTAACAGCCCCCACTTGCTCCTGCCTTGCTGGGACCCCTAGCCCCGCCCACACCTTTGTAAATACTCCCGGTGTTGACGTCTCCTGGTTTACCCTCTCTGCACGGGCCATCTGGCTCCTGCTGAACCTGCCTGACACAGTCACCTTCTCCCACCCCAGCAACGTGGCTTCAATTGGATAGAGGCTTCCGGATCAGATGGAGGCGGACTGGCACTTCCTGTGTGTGCAGGTGGAGCTGACACGGAGCTCCTCCTCCGCAGGACTTCGAAGGCTCAGCTCCGGTTCTCTACTGCTGTGCAAAACCGCCCCAAAACGCAGCAGCTGAAAACAGGAGCTGTGCCATTATGTCGCATGACTATAGGGGTCAGGAACTCAAGGAACTCGGGGATTCTTGTGGGTCAGTCCAATGCTTCCAGGGATGTCAGCGGGGGTCACCGGGCAGTGTTCACTTGGCGGCTGGTCTGGTCAGGGGTCAAGGCGGGCTTCCCCCAGGGGCAGGCACAGCTGGAAGGCTGGGCTCAGCGGGGTCCCCCTCTTCTCCTCGTGGTCTCTCCAGCACCACAGTCAGAGACAGCAAGTGCAAGCTGCCAGCCTCCGAGGCTTGGGCCTGGGAACCGGTGCGCTTTTGCCCCTTCTGCATGTTCCGTTGGTCAGAGCAGCCTCAGAAAGTGCCCGCTTTCAAAGGGAGGGAGCACAGCCCCCAGACTCTCAATGTGGGACTATCCAAGCGCGTGGCACCATCTTTAGTGCACCCCACCTTCCTTCCTCACTTATCATCACCTTCTTCATTCGCTTGGAGTCGGGCTCACGAGACCATCGTCTGGGACCAACTTCACCTTGCAGATTCCGTTAATTTGATATACACTAGGGTTCTTGTTTTTTAACTAAATGACTTTTGACCTGCACAGCCTCTCCATCTAAACCCTGGTCCCACCGCTTCCCGTGTCTGCCAGAGGCTCACATTCGGGCTTCTGCCTGGCTCCTGGGGCCCAGACTTTGTGGTCCTGAGTCAGTGGCCACAGGGGACAAGTTTAGCCAGATGGGGTCCCAGATACACCCAAATAATCAAGGCTTTTCTCCCAGCCCTATTTCTGGACGGAAATGTTGGTCCAACAAATGCTGAGCCCTTTTCTAAAGGTCCCCGAGATGAAGCCAGCGTGGTGTCGGGAAAGAGCCGTGGACAGGGAGAGCTGGGAGACCGTGTTCTTGTCACCATACCGTGTGTGTGAGCTCGAACAGATCGCCGGGCCCCCTTGGGCTGCTGCTTCTGCATCCTGCAGGATAAGGAAAGAGCATGGTCTGAGTCACCCCGAGTGTGAAGCCCGGCTCTGCCACTTGTCTCAGGTCACTTCATCACTCTGGCCTCAGGTGCCTCCTCTGAAAACTGGTCACAATGAGCATCCCACAGGGCTGTTTTGAGGATGAAACTTGGTGACACACATGGAGCCCTTGGTCTTTTGCAGGCACGCCTGTGCGTTCTGACGTTCTGTTCTTGCGGGGAGCCTTCAGAGCCCAAACCCCCGGCCCAGGTTGAGGTCACCCTCCTCTGTGTCCAGCACAGGGCCCGACACACAGTAGGTGCTCAGGAAACACTTGTTGAGTTGAACTGACTCTTCAGCAAGCAAAGCAGTAGCAAGAGAAATAAAAACATTCATCCTTTAAAAACCACGTGCAAGAATGTTCTTAGTAGCCTTATGCATAGTAGAGTGAGACTAGAGACTGTCCAGGAATCTAGTGACAAAAGAACAGCTGAAAAAATGGTAGGATCTTCTTCTGATGGAATACTATACAGCAATACAAAAGGATGAACTCTGGGTACACACGAAAACATGGGTGGATCCCAAAAATACGCTGGGAGAAAAGAGCTTTCGCTAAAAACTACATGCCACGTGATTCCACTTATACGGAATTCTAGAACAGGCCGAAAATGGTGTGAGGGAAATCAGATTAATGGCTGCCTCCAGGGACAAGGGTTGGCTGGGAAGAGGCAGAAGGAACTTTCTGGAATGATGGAGATGTTCGACATGGTGAGAGGGGCTTGCATTACAGAGGGATATGTGTCTGTCAAAACTCATTGAGTGGTACCCTTGAGATCTGTGCATTTCATTGTACGTAAATCTTACCTAGAAAAGAGAATTGTAAATTAATATTGAACTTCAATTAATGATATGTGTGCTGAAGCATCTAGGAGTAAAGCGATGGAAGGCATCAAGAAATGTGGGTGGATGGGTGGACAGAGGGATGGAGAGAGAGAGAAGTGTGTGATAAAGCGGACATGATCAATGTTAGAAGCCGGGTAGTAGGAATATGGGCGTTTGCTTTAAAACTCTTTATGCTTTTCTGTATGTTTGAAAATCTTCATAATCAAACGTTGGGGAATAATACAGGACTCTGTAGAACCAAGCCAGGCGGTGCGGGGGTGACCTGTGCAAGGTCACACAGCCTTTCACAAACACTGAGACTGGTTTTTGGGAAGGTGAAAGTTGGTTGTGAAGACACGGTCAAAAAAGGATTGTATTCGCCGAGCTGGATCTGGACTGAGCACACACTGGCAAACCCGTTTGCCTCTCTGGGACTCTGCATCCCCCTCTGTAAAGTTCAGAGGGCACTGCCCAGAGGAGTGTCGCAGGATGAAACGAGAAGCCAGAGCATTACACAAACCGGGCTTCGTGAGCTGGCGGAAAGCAGCTCGATTCTTTCCAAGAGGCCTGCCTCCGCCTCCTCGGGATTCCAGCTTAAATGCGGCCGTCCCGACACGGGCCTCCCCGGGCGCCTCATCTGTCGTGGCCCCGCCTCCTCCATCCGTCACTCTGTTGTAATCGTCTGCATGACAGTTCTCATCTGATGCGTTTCTTCCATCTTCCCTAATTTGATTTATTATCCATCTCTGCCCACGAGAATGTGGACTCCGGGGGAAGACAGCCTTTGTCTTGTTCACAGCTTTATCCCCTGCACATGAAACAGCCTCTAGCACATACTAGGAACACAGTGAATCTTTGTTAAATGAAGGAATAAACGCACAGAGCTGGATAAGCTCAAGGGGAACCCCTAAAGCGCAGAATTCTGCCACCCAGAGTTTTCCTGTTGCTAACACCACCTGCATGGAATAGCAGGAAGGAAATTCAGACATCACCCATCTCCACCCCATTTAGCAGATGAGGAAACTGAGGCTCAGAGAGTGCAAATTTCCCAGCATCCACTGCCAGTTAGTGTCTGAGTGGAGATGGGGCCCAGGCCTCTTGGCTCCCAGCTCAGTACTCTTTTCCCCATCAGGCCGCAGGGGCCGACAGGGGTGGCCACAGACGGACAGACAGACAGGCTCCACTAGGCCAGGCTGCCCTCAATGCCCGGTGCTAATTACAGTGGGCAGAATATGCCAGCCCAGCAATGTTCGCTGGCGCTCCCCACCCCTTGTTTAGCAGGTGGGCAGGCTGGCACAGGCGGCTGGTCAGCCACGTCCCTGGTCCGCCGGCGGCCGGTCATGCTGACACAGGCCCAGTTGTCTGCAGCGTCTGCCAAGTGCGAAGGGCCGGGCAGATTGGCACAGTGAGGTTCCTCCCCTCGGGCTGGCAGGCCCTCCTGACTGCACCGGTCAGCCAGACTAGCACAAGCTGGGCATCTGTCCCCGTGATGAATTCTCGCCTGACACAACCTGTCCACACAGGTGTACTTGCTGACAGGCAGCCCAGGGGGTGGCACCAGGACCGAGGGCTGAGCATGGCTGCTGTGGGACACCACGGGGTGGGGGGCAGGGGCCACAGGCCGGGGATGGGAGCCGAGCCTCCCACACAGATACACAGATACTGGGCTCAGACCGGACTCAGCTATGCCCCCACCCCAAACAGACACCTGCCCGGTCGGCTCGTGGGGTCCAAAAATCAAGTTGCAGCCCAAAAAGAGGGTGGAGAAATGGTCTCCTCTCTGTTCCTCTCCCCAAGGCCAGACTGACTTGCCCCTGGATCCATTGTCCACACGGCAGCCAGGGGGATCTTCCTGACCTTGGCGGGAACTGTCCTTCCCCTGCTTGAAGCCTTCTATGGCTCCCTATCTCCCTCCCATAAAATAATAGTAATAATAATATCTACTATGTAATATCTACCGTGCTGAGCATTTTACAACTAATAAACTGGCATGCACTTATAGAACGTTTATTGTATGCCAGGCACCTTTCTAAGCACTGTTGTGCAGAAGAATTCAGTTCATCCTCCAGCCTCCTATGAGCTGGGACTGCTGTTATCCCCATTCTGTAGATGAAGAAACTGAGGCAGGGTCTGTGAAGTGACTTGCCCGAAGTCTTGAATTCGGTTTGAACCCAAAGCTTCCACTCACCAAACCCAGACTCCGTAGGTGTGCAGCCCAACGCTGCCCGCCAGGCCCTGCTCCCCAGCCCGGCTCTGCATCCTTACATCCCTCCCAGCATCTCGCAGAGCCCATCCTGGACCCGCGATCGCTCTTCTCCTGAACCTTGCCTTCTCTTGTAACTTCGCCCGGCCGCCCTCCATGCCCAGAGGGCCCTCCTGTCTCCACTTGTCGGCCCTGCAGAGTCTCCACCCTCCAAGGCACGGCTCGTGTGCCTTCTTGTGCGGGGGCTTCCCTGAGCCTCCCTGGTAGCACCCACTGCTCCCCCTGCCCCGTGCCGTCTCCACGCCACACCGGGGCACCCATGGTGGGGTGAGCACATGTTGCTCACATTTCTCTCTGTGATGCCCCTGCCCTCCCTTTCTGTGAGCTCCTTCAGGGCCAGGACCCTGTCTGATGCCACCTTCTGTCTGCAGGCCTGGCCCCCGGAAGTGCTGAATGAACAAGAGAATGAACAAATGAATGAATGAATGAATGAATGAGAAGTTGAGGTCACTTGAGTTAGAGGAATGAAGGCTGAGGGCAGGTAACGAGGAGTGGCCTTCGGGGAGATACAAGATGCATGACAAAGTCCCTCCTTCCTCCTACCCCCTCCATCCCAGCCCCACTGCTTGCAGAACTTGACAGGGAAGGAGCCCTCATCTCTAAGGCTGGGGACCCTTGTCAGGAGGAGGGGAAGAGGCAGCCAGCAGCAGGACATGACCACCCTGACCCAAAGGCGGAGGATGGGCAGAACGTCCCCGGGGCTGCAGCTGCACAGCACCGGATGGCAAACCTTGGTTTCTGGGGTCTGGATTCCCAGCATCAAAGGCGTGTAGTGCAAGGAGGAGGTGCTTCAGAGCCAAGGACCTGGCTCCCAGCCCTGCCTCCTCCTTCCTGTGTGGCCCGACACATGTCCTTCCCCTCTCTGGGCCTCAGTTTGGCCTTCTGTAAAGTGAGGGGCCTTGATGGCTCAGTCAAGGGTCCCTCCTGCTCTGAGTGGCCGGGCTCTCAGGGCTCTAAGGGCTGGCAGTTGGCAGCCACCTGAGAAAGGTGCAGAGACCCCGGATGGGGGAGGGTCCCGGGGGTTAGCACAGTGTCTCCCAGTGGCGGTGCCTGACCGCTGTATCTGACTGTCCCCATCGGGCGCGTTCAAAGTGCAAACTCCAGACTCTACCAGGACTCGCTGAATTGGAATCTCTGGGGTGGGCCTTTAAGGGAACCGACACCTTCAAACCCTGCTCCCACCTGGCAGGGGACCCTGCTGTGCATTTCTCCAGGCCCTTCCTGCCTCTTGCTTCTTGCCTGCCAGCCCTGCAGCGTGGATCCCAGGGGGTGCACGGGAGATAGAGAGGGAGGTCTCAGGCCATCCAAGCCTGTGTCTGGTGGAGTGTGAGGATCGGGTGGCTGGGTCCTGACTGTGACTTTGCATTTGACGGGTGGGAGCCTGCCTGAGGTGGCAGATGACAAGGGGGCAGGGTTGGCTGTCCCCCACCCTGGTAGATAGAGCTCAGCATTTCTCAGAAACATAGCCCCTCACACATGCACCCTAGCTGACATCCCCCAACCCCCCGGCCCGGAGGGAATGAGACATGTAAACTGGGCTTACGTTATGAGTGCAGGCATCATGCATGCACACACACCATGAATCCACAAGCTGACACACAACCCTGAACACGCACACACACGACCTCTCTTACACGCCCGTAAACCCTCATTTCTTCCCCAAACACCTAGGACTATACCAAACATTCTCACCATTACTTTGCTTTACACACACACACGCATCCTCATATGCAGCCCAGAAGCACGCAGATTTATACACCCACCCCTGCTGAGACACGGACACACCCACTCCCTGAACACAGGCTTTCTTGTTCACACATGTGCTCAGCCACACGAGCCGGCCGCTGGCAGCTCCCAGGGCTCCACATGCCACTCTGCTCACACCACTTACACACACACCTCCTCACGCTGGCATAAGCACCTGCCCCTGTGTGTGGGGCTCCCAAAGCCAGCGGCCGCTCTCCTGCCTGCCATTCTCCCTGGCCTCCCGGGCCTTCGGCCTGCCCCACGCCCCATCCCTGAGCTGCCGTCTGCCATCACACGGTAACCAGATGAGACAAGGCAATTTATGACACCAGCTGTCTCTGTCAAAACCGGATCTCCTGCATACACGAGAGGAAACCAATTACCCCGAGCCCAGCCCTGCCGGAAGCTGGGACTCACAAGGGAGACAGAATAGGGGTGGAATCGGCCACCCAGAGAGGTGGGTGGCACCTGACTCGATGATGTCCCCCTCCTGTGTGCTTGGGAACCAGTATCCTCCTCCCCCAAGCCCAGGGGAGCAAGCCCCTCCGTCTCTGTGGCTGTTCCTCTGGCCTGGCTCCTAGGCCCAGGAGCGGCAAGAGCAGACTCAGGACGGAGCCCAGGTGGGCGGGAGGTCTCCCGGAACAGTGGTCCAGGGTCACCATGGCAACAAGGAAGACAGGAACCCTGTGCCCCTCCCCCTACACAGCAGGCCACGGGGAGGCTGCATCGCTGGCCCCTGCTTCCTCTCCACCTTCCTGCTCGTCCCTCCTCCCTGAGCAGGTGGTCCCATGCCCTGCACCCCTGCCCAGGTGTCCCTCTGCCTAGACTACCCACGCCCTTCCTTGCCCGCTACCCAATGCTTAACCCAACTCTACTGCCTGAGCGCTTCCTATCTGAACCTCGGACCAGCCCCAGGTGCCAACCTCCGCTCCTCCACTTGCCAGCTGGGCAGCCTGGGAAAGAGGCACCTCTTCGCCAGCCCTAATTTTTGCACCTCTGAAAAAGGTGTTCATGTCTATACAAAGTACTGACTGAGAGCTCCCTATGTGGCAGACCCTGCTCTAGGAGTTAGGGATACGACGTCGGACACAACAAAGTCGCAGCCCTCCTGGCCTTCCACCGGAGGACCTGGAAAACGGCCAGCGGAAATTTAAGCGAGGTGACTGCCTTTCTCTGCTGTCTCCTTGCTGTGTCTGCGGCTTTACTCTCGGACTCAAGCACAGGTCGTGAAAGGAGCTCAGTCAATAAGCAAATGCCAGAATGTGCACAAGCGGCTTGAGCCCGGGCTGGGGTTGACCCGATCGGAGGAAGCCCCCATGAACGCTCGATGACCTGGCGCCGTCTTTGCACCAGGCCTCGGAGGGAGTGTCTCAGCGTAATTTCAGAGTGGCTGGATGGAGATAGGTCTGCTTACGTGGACTTCAGTCCATCCCTTCACTAGCTGACTCATTTATTCACTCCACAAACGTACGTTAAGGACATACTGTGCGCCAGTCCCCAGGCTAGGTCTGGGGAGTGGAGTGAGATGGGGAGGGACCTCTCGGTGACGGTTCCATGGCAGAAGTTTCCAGATGTGCTCTTCATCACTTACCAAAGTACTAGGAACAGAGCAGTAAATTCACATTTTAAAAGACACTTTCACATATATTTGGTCCTTTCCGTATTTCTAACAACTCTGGGGCGTGGGTTCGATGAACATCCCTCATTCCACAGATGAGGACACTGAACCCAGAGCCAGGAAGCGACAGCGCCCACAGCAAGACGGAGTCTCTGCATGCTGGGCACAGGGTTCTAGCTAACGTCTGTCACTTTCATTACCCAATAAGTGTCCCTTCCCCACCCCGGGCGACAACCCCGTGGGGCAGGCGTGGCCCTTGCCCATTTTATGGCCAGGGAGCATGAGCTGCCTATGCTCGGATCTGAACCTGGGCCGCCCGGCTTGAGGACCCAGGCGCCATCCGCTCTCCATGTCTAATCAGTCCTTTAAGACCCTCCCTGCCAACCCTCGCTCGTGCTGCCCAGCCCTGGAGACCTCAGCTGCTCCATTTCCAGGAAGCAAATTCCTTCCCGGCTGGAGGGGTGTTGGAGTAATGCAGGCAGGCAATTTAAACAGCTCCTCGAACACACCGGCAGTTTTCGCTCTCTGCCACTATTACACTTTCCAGCCGCGGCGGGATTGGCCCATAAGTGGGATATCAAGTTTATTACAGCTATTTCCAACCTGTAATTGGTTTTGTGGAACACAAAGAGAAGGAGGTGGCTGGAGGAGGTGATTTTTCCCCCCTTTCTCTTTTTCCTCTCCCGGATGCTGGCACCCAGGAACGTGGGTGCGGAGGCTGGAGCTGGAGACCTATTTGTTTTCCAAATGAAAAACCCCAGTCGCCGGCTCTCTTTCTTTAGGCTGGACTATGTCCGTTTGCCTTGCTTTGGTGGCTCCACTTGGAAATCCACCCAGCCTGGTGGAACCCAGATTGGCTGGTGGCGGGGGGCGGGGGGCAGCCGGGGGCCCTGGGACTGTCGGCAACTATTGAACCCTGCTGGTCTGTAGGGCCGGCTGTTCTAGAATCAGAGCGTTTGGGCTTTCAGGGTAGAAATGGCCCTCAGAGCATTTCGGGAAACTGAGGCCTGCAGAGGGGGTCAGTGCAGAGACAGCCTATGGGATTTAGAACTCAGGGTTCCACCTTCTCAGTCCCTGCCACAGAGTGTAGCTGACCATTTGGGGAAATCATGGCTGAAGTGCTGTCAGGGTTGCGGGGGAAGCCACCCATTCTTGAGCACCTGCTGCCTCCATCAGCGTCTTCCCACCTGAGCAACCTCCTTACTTTGGACCTAAATAAAAATCAATAGTGGCTAACGTGCACTGAACACTTCCTCCTGTGCGTGCATGACGTAGTGCTTGCAAATGGCACTTGGCCCATAGTTAGCACCCCATCAATACTATCAACTCCATCACCGGGACCATCACCGTGTGCCCAGCAATGCCTAGGCTCTCTGTGCGTGCGGCCATACGTGCTGAATTCTCATGCAAGTGCCCTGCAGGTAGCTGTTATCATTCCCATTTTGCAGAAGAGGAAACGGAGGCACAGAGACCTCTCCAAGGTCACACAGCAATAAGACGAAAGAGGCAGAGCTGGCACTTGAACTGAAGGCTGTGCGACTCCCAAAGCTTCTGCACTTCCCATTACACCAGGCGTCCTCATGTCCCCAGTCCCCAAATGGGTCCACTACTTCTCCGTTTCCCATGAACTCATGCTGAGGAGTCAGCCCCCGCTTACCTGTGCAGCCACTTGCCTCTGTCTTGGCCTCTGCTTCTTCATCTGCAAAATGGGGTTGATGGGACATGTCTCCCAGGACAGTTCATGTGCCAGGCCATGGGGGACACGGCTCCTGGAGCGCGCAGACCTGAGAATCCAAATGACATCCTGGAGGGAGGGCTCGTGCACACGGTCAAGCCCGTGTAGACGCTGCTTAGGACTTGAATTCTTTCCCCTGGCCACGCTCACGGCCACTTCTCTGGTCCAGCTGTGCTCTTCGCGTGATCAGGATGCTTTCCTAGAGTGGAAGGCGTTAAAGCTGGGATCTGAGAAAGAGCCGCTCAGGTTCACGCTGGCTCCTTTTGGAGCGTCTCGGGACGGGTGGTCCGGGCCCCCTTCCCGCTGAGCTGGGCTGCTCCTCCAGGCAGCCCTGGCCAGGTCGGGGCGGGCACAGCAGGCTATCCTGGGCGAGCGTGTATTGAAGAGCAGCAGGAGTGTTTTCCCTGTTCCTCACGGTAGCCTCAGTGCTTGGCACATTCATTCATTCACTCAACAAACATGTGAGTGAGTACCGCATGCCCAACTCTGGGGACAGAGCAATAAACAGGACAGACAAAGACCCTGCCCCATAGAGTTTATATTCTAGGAGTGGCTCACATTCAAGGGCCTATTTATTGATTCAATAAAAATCTGTTGAAGGTATAATGAACACAAGCACATCTCCCTCTGGGGGAGGGAGAACCCGCACATCCTCAGGCCTTGGCTTTCCGGGACAGCCCCTCGTCTGCCCCACCAGCTTTGCTGTCCTCTGTCTGCCCTGACCTCGTGGTCCCACCTGCTATGGCACCAAGGAAGTGTCTCAGAGCCCGAGACCAGCCTGCCTCCCGGTCCTTGCTCAGAGCATCCTTCGGCTCCCTCTCCGGCTGATACGGAGACTATCGGCAAGTGCCGGGGCCTCTGCTCGCCCCTTCCTCCTGCACACACTGCCACCCCCCGACCCCCGCCCTCCAGTCCCTGGTTGCCCTTACTGGCTTGGGGCTCCTCCTACCCATCCCCTTCCCCAGATATGGGCCCCCTTCTTTCCTGTACTGACGTTCTGCATCCTCTGACTTTTCAGCAAGAAATACTCTGCTCTCCAGCCCTGGAGGGTGGGAAGGGACACAGAAGAAGGAGAGGTGGCCCAGAAAAGTGTTAGTATTCATAAAAATAGCTGTCTCTATTGAACACTCACCACACATCAGGGGCTCCTCACAAGCTTCATCCCAGTTAATCCTCACAAGGAGGTGGGTCGCATTATCCCCATTTTACAGATGGGGAAACTGAGGCTTGGAGGGGTGAAATGACTTGCTCGAGAGCACAAAGTTAGTAACAGAAATCAAGAGATGGACTAGGGGTGGAGGAAAGTCAGTCTTGTTTCTTGCTCAAAAGCCTCCCGTAGACAGGCAGAGCCAACCAGACGCTGAGCACTCCCTGAAGAGGGGCCACCTCCCCCAGGAAGCCTTCTGTGATTACCCCTCCTTCCAAAGGAATTCTTGGCTCCTCCATGGGCATCAGATGACACTTGGCAGATACCTGTTACTTCCTGACTCTGGTCTCGGCTAATTGTGGGCCGTGTATCTCCCCGACTAGACTGCGAATAAGCTCACGATGGGCTGCAGCCATGTCTGAAATTCATTTCTTCCTCTCTCATGGGGCCTAGAACTCCGCCCGCGTGTCTTAGGCTTGGGGAATGTTTCCAGAATTAAAGGGAAGGTGTCTTCCAGCACACTCCCCACCTGACGCTCACCACGCCCACTGCCCGCTCACCATGCCCACTGCCCGTGCCTGTGATAACCTCTGTCTGGGGGCCTCTCACCACCAGGAGCTACAGAAAAACCTCCCTGCAAATAGCCACTCGCCCGCTGGCCTGGATGGGAGGGTGGATTCGTCTCCTCCTTTCCTGGACCTTCCCTGAGGCCGAGGGAGGTGACAGCCACAGCAGGAAGGGGGAGGTGATGTCGTGGCAGCAGGGCATAAGCACCCGTCTCCCACTGCCCGAGGCCAGCGTCACAGAAGCTGGCAGCCGTCACTTACTCCTGAGGCTGACAGTGGGCTCCAGACATTGCCCCGGAGAAAAAGATGTAAATAAAACCAAAGGAAAACTAGGTGCGTCCTTGAAACTCCCCTGTCCCTCGGCCTGAAGCAGCGATTTATGGCTCAGATAATTCTTGGGTGCTTTATCTGGGGCGTGTGAGTATGTGTGGACGTGTGGGGCGCGGGTGTATTTTCCTAGTAATAAAACCCTCAGTCCCGGCGAATAAATTTGAGGAGACAGTTTTACCGACAGGTTTTTTTTTCTCCTTTGTATAATAAAAAAAAAATGGAGTGAAATTTGAGATGGGACGATAAGGGCTGCGGCGTTTAGGAGGAGATAAAAAAAAGGGGGTAAGGCTGCAAGTCAGACAGCAGGACGCCTTCCACGCGGATGAGTTTGGGAGAAAATTCCTCCAGCCTCTGCTGGGCGCCTGACGTCCTCCCTCAGAATGAGCGGCGCTGGGGGCAGAGGGAGGGTTGGAGAGGCATTTAATTCTTCCAGAGACGTTTTCGGCCTCGTGGGGGGGATGTGAACGCTGGTCTGGGAGCCAGAGCTTGACCCCTGTGGGGCCTCGGCTGAACCGCTTTACCTCTTCATGCCTCAGTTTCTGCATCTGCAAAATGGGAAAATTATCGTCTCTTCTACTCACTTTCCGGGGACATTGGGCATCCACACAAAGTGGTCTGCTCACCCTCAGCACTGTTGACATTTCGGGCCAGATAATTCTTTGGGGGGCTCTCCTGTGCATCGTAGGGTGCTTTCAGCATCTCTGGCCTCAACTGCTAGGTGCCAGTGTCAACTCCCTGCCCCCCGGAGCTTGGGGACGTGTTATCATTCTTCCAACCCTCGCCAGCCAGGACTCCCCGGGGCCCGCAGTACAGAGGCCTCCTTATGCTTCATGAGTTTGCAGTCTAGGAAGGGTGATCCATACTGATGTGGCCCGTGCCTGGCACACAGCTGGCGCTCAATAAATGCTGGTTGGAGGGCACCGAATCTGTATCCCCTAAACCAGTAGCCACACCGCCTAGGCCGGAGTGATATGGTCCAAGGCAGCTTGAGTCCAGGTGGGCCCAGAGGAGCGCAGCGGCACCCAGGGCCTGTCCTCCCGGGAAGGCGACAGCTCCAAGCTCCAGTGTCTGCCTCCGTGGGACGGGGGAAGCAGCTTCCAGCGTCCCCTGACCCCAGCCCCTTGGAGAAACCCCCGTCCCTGGCCGCCACCATCCCAGCCCCTGCCCCCGCCTCCACGCGCAGAGCCGCAGGGCGTTAATTCCGCTTCTCCAGGCCCAGGCATGTGGCCTCCCTGTCGCAGGCTGTTAGCGCGGAGCCCAGCTGAGCGGCGCGAGGCTGCAAGCTCCCCGTCTATAATAGAGTTGCTGAGACAAGCGGAAAACTGCAGCCGAGTAAACAGATAAATAATTGAAACAGTGACAACACATACCTTGCTGCTCTGTGGAGTAACACTTTCATTAGCGGGAGGCAGGCTGACGCGGGGACGTGGGCGGGCGGCAGCCGGGCACCGGACACTTGGGTCCAGCTTTCAAGCAGCTGTGGACAGCTGGGCCCCTCAGCAGCCTTTGTCTTCCAGCACGGCCTTTGTCATCACCTCTGAGGCCCCCTGCCCCCTCGGGGCCTCCGTGTTCCTGGGGTAATGGGACCCCATGATCTCCCCCGTGACCCGTCCCAAGGGCAGCCAGAAGAGGATGAGTCCCCCACACTGTCCCCTCTCTCCATCCCCGAGGCAGTGGATTGGGTCCTCCACAGCCTCCTGCCTCCAGACCTGCCCCTTCCATCTGTCCTCACCCTAAGGCCCGAGGGTCACAGGATCCCAGCGTGGCCCTCTACCACTGTTGCTTCAGGAGTTGAGCTCCTTTGCCCCAGGCCCTCCATGATCTCGCTTGTGTTTCACTCCCCAGCATCTTCCCTCTCCACTTCCTTTCTGCCCCAGGCGCTCTCATTACAGTCTATTTTCACCCAGCACACATTGCTCTTTCCTGGCCCAGGGCCTTTGCAACTACTGTCCCCTTTGCCTGGAAGCACTCCCACCTTTTGCCAGGCTGGCTCCTACTTTCCCTTGAGAAGGCAACTTAGATATCGCTTCCTCCAGGAAGCCCTCCATGACTACCCTATCCCCAGAATGGGGGCTGCCCCTCCTCTGGGCTCCCCTGCCATTCTGGGCCTCCCCCTTGCAGGATTTATCTGAAATGATTGCAATTTAGCTTATTTGTCTCCCCTGAGGTCTTTGCACCGGTGACGGCCCCTGGCCTCCAGTTCCCCTCCTCTCTCTCTGCCCAGCCTGCTCCCCCATTCCTTCTCTCCTTGGGGCAGGGATGGCTTTGGGATCAGGCTGCACGTCTCTGGCTGGCTCTGCAAAACACCTTCACACTCTCTGGCCTCGTCCGTGGCTCCACAGGCTTTGCTCATCGCTTCTGCGGGTCTGGCCAAGGGGGTCGCCGTAGCTGCGGGACCTCAGGAAGCGCCTTCACTGGAGAGCCTCAGTATGCACACCAGTAAAGTGGGGATGAGCTGGGAGGGCTCCAGCGACGGCTGTGACGTCTCCCACCGAGGCTCCTCGTGGAGCCTCAGGGCTGCTGGCCTCCGGGTGTCTGCATCCATCTCCCTGGGGCCCCGGGAGCCCGCTCACTGCCCGGGGGAAGGGCTGGCCAGGCTGGCCGAGGCTCACCTGTGGCCTCTGCTCCCTTGCAGGTGACGGACGGCGGCACCATCAAGCAGAAGATCTTCACCTTTGACGCCATGTTCTCCACCAACTACTCGCACATGGAGAGCTACCGCAAGAGGGAGGACCTGGTGTACCAGTCCACCGTGAGGTGAGGCCGGGCGCCGGGGCCGCGCCGCCAGCCCCTCTCCTCTGTCCCGCCGCGCGCTCGGGGGTTCCCGGGACCACCCTCCAGGGGCCTGGACGGCAGAGCGGGGGCTGTTGCTGAAGTGGGACCCAGTGCCCAGGGGGACGTCCCCCAGAGGGAAGACGCAGGGAGGGGTCAAGTCGCAGCTCAGGCACATGGGGCCGACCCTTCTCGTCGGCGTCCCCAGCCAGCTCCTCCAACAGTCTTGCCGGGTAGGTTTTCCAAACCAGGTTTCCAGGTGAGGACACTGAGGTCCAGAGAGGGTGAGCACTGTGCCTGAGGTCACACAGCCAGGAATGACAGAGCTGGACGTGAACCAGCTCTGCCTGACTCAGAAGCCCATGCAACATGTTCTGCTGTTCCCCACGGGCTCCAGGGCCATAAGGGCCCCAAGTCTGGGAAGGAAAACAGGGAGGGGAGGGAAGAGTCCTCGGGGACAGAGGTACTTCATATTTCTGCGTCTACCTGGTTTCTAGAAGACTAGGATAGCAGATCGCATTCCAGCCCTGCCACGTTCTTGGTGTGTGGGTGCCCTCCCGCGTGCTCCCTCACAGGCCCAGTCCCGTTTTATTCCACTGACCCTTTACACTCACTGGGCCCTCTTCCCAGAGTGCCTGTCTCCTTTGCTCACCTGGTAAACTCCTCATCAGCCTTCAGAACCCCACTCAAGAAGCCCTCCTGCAGGCACCTTCTTTAGACCACCCCTCACCCCAGCAAACTGATGTCTCCCAAAACCCACACTGCAGCTCCTCCAGTCCCCACCCCTCCACAAGGGGGCGTCTCACAGGGGCACACGTGTGCTCGTTCGCGCTCCACAGCCAAACGTTCTCCTGGTGGACAGGCAGAAAGTGGCAGTCAGCTCCAAAGTAGAGGACGACCCGACTATGCTGGGCACGCGGAGCGATGCTGCTGCAGACACGAGCCTGTGCGCGCTGTGCTCCAGGGGACACCCATAACATTCCCACTTAGTGCCTTATGCTGCCCCCGGGAGCGTGAGGCCCCGCTCGCCACACAGGTGGGGGTTCTCCTCTCCGCGACCGTGAGCATTAGGGCCGAGCAGGTGCTCTCCTTCACCTTGTAGCCCCAGCTCTCAGCACAAGGCCGGGCACACAGTAGGTGCACAATGAAATTTGCAAATTGACTGGATGACCCTGGGTACGCTCCTCGGCCCCTTGGGTCTCAGTTTCCCCAGGGGTGAAATTAGAAGATGGGACAAGAAGATTGCAAAGGGCACAAGCAGCCGGCACAGGGAGTCCGGCACGCGGTCCTCCCTGCCCTCGGGGTGAGGTGGGAAGGTGGCAGCTCCCCTGGAGGGCCTTCGGGCTCCGCTCTGGGCTTCGTGCCGGGAGCTCCGAGTGAGCGCTTGTAGGGGGATCTGGTGAGAATGTGGGCCCGAAACGATTCTGAAGAGCTGTGCAAATGGCCGCACGGACGCCCTCATTCATCCGTTTACGATTCCTCCTGCACCCGCTTCCAAAAAGGATGGGGGGGGGCGCCTTGAGATGTTACAGCCCCCCTAAGACAAGACAGGCACAATCAAGATGAAAAAGGAGGTAGAAACTCATTTTGGAGAAGAAAATAACTATTCTGGGCGCTAGTGAGGCCTTGGCAGCAAGGGAACGTCCAGATCACCTTGAACCTTCTGGGGAACCCAGCGCCGTGCACCCCCCATCACGGTTCTCTGAGAAGCCCCCCAGCGCACCCCATCACTTCTGGTCCCCCCCCACACCCCGCCTGCCGCAGGTGTGGCCTCCAGGGTGACTCCTTGGCTCCAATTTCCAAGCCAGGAAGGAACCTGGAGACCCCCGGAACATCCCTGACCCCCACCCTCTCGTGCTCACTGGAGCAGCCAGAGCACAGCCCTCTTTCTGGAAGACTTGGGTTCAAATCCCGGCTCAGCTGCTTCCTGCTGAGTGACCTTGAAGGAGAGCCCTACCCTCTTTCTGCACCGGTTTCCTCACCTGTGAAGCAGGCTGAAAGCGGTCAGCTTCGGATGATTGTGACATTTAAGTCCCGTGGCCTGAGTTCAAATCCTGGCTGCTCCGCCCCCTCACGGATCGTCATCCTGGGTTGATGACTCTGTGCCTGAGCGTCCTGGTCTCTGAAAGCGATGACAGCAGTGAGAGGCCCCCGGAGCCTCGCGAGCATCCCTGAGTTAATCCACATAAACGCCATGGCAGCCAAGCAATGCATGTTTGCTGTTAATTGCCCAGAAAAAACCCTCCTCCCTCACCATAAAAAAACGCTCACCTTTTTTCAAATCTCATAAAGGCTCCTTATATGCCTTTTTTTTTTTTTGAGGAAGATTAGCCCTGAGCTAGAGCTAACATCTGCTGCCAATCCTCCTCTTTTTGCTGAGGAAGACTGGCCCTCAGCTCACATCCATGCCCATCTCCCTCTACTTTATATGTAGGACGCCTACCACAGCATGGCTTGCCAAGCGGTGCCATGTCTGCACCCGGGATCCGAACCAGCGGACCCCAGGCTGCTGAAGCAGAATGTGTGCACTTAACTGCTGCGCCATCGGGCCGGCCCAGCACTCTTTCTTTTTTGATCGTCACAAACTACCCCGAGAATGTAGGCAGGTATTATTATTTTCTATAGTCTTGGTTTTACAGACAGGGTCAATTGTCTCTCTCTGAAACCACATGCACTTGGTCAGTCCCCAACCCACCTCATCCTACCCCTACGCCATGCTGCCTTCCTCATTTTACTGTTGAAGAAACTGAGGCCCGGAGAGGGGAAGAGGCTTACCCAAGGTCACACAGCAATGCTGACTTAGGGGCCAGCGCCTTCTCCCCAAGCCTCAGGTTGCAGTGGTGGTCTCCCAGCAGAGAGCAGCAGGGAGAGGGCCGCCAGGAGGCCACAGTGGAAGGGAAGGAAGGAGCAGACTCTCTCGAAGTCTAAAGAGTTGCCAGCCGGAGCAGCCATGCTGGAGGGGGCTGCTTTTCCAGGCTGCCAGGCCCCATTAGGGCTCGGGACTCCACATTTACATATAAATGAAGATATTCACAAATTAATGCATCTCAACTAGAGAGCATCCCAGCTCCACAGCTGTCTGAGCCGCTTCCCCTTCAGCTGGGAAAGTGGGAGAGAATGAGGCTAAAAAGATTAGAAGAAATGGCCGAGAGCGATTTCCCAGGCAGCTGAGAGGAACCCCAGGGACTCCCAGAGCCCTTCCTCCCGCTGGGGGGCTTCCCGGAGGGATGAGAGTCGGCTGGAGTGACAGGGCTTCTGCCCCCCGGGTGGGGGGAGGGTGCAGGCGGGACACCCCAGTTGTGTGACCTTGGACAGGTCACTGCCCCTCCCAGCGCCCCAGAGGCCCGTCCAGCAAATGCCTCTCTAGCCCTGAGCCTCAGAACCCAGACCTCCCAGCTTGCAATTGACAGTAATTTATTCCTGCAAAGGATGTTTTACTGAGCACCTACGAGGAGCCTGGATGGTGCATGGTGCCGGGGATCCAGGGCGAGCAAGAAAGGCAGAGCTTCGCACTCTCAGGGGGGCGACAGTCAACAAGGAAAGTAAAACGCAGATAAATTTGTCACTGCACGTTCCGCAGAGATGTGAGTCCACGTGGCGATCGTGTGATGAGGGGGCAAGCAGGGCGCAGAGCTGGGAAGGACTGGGGCGCTGGGTCGGGCCGGGCCTCGTGGGATGGTGGCGCTCGGGCCATGACCTGTGGGGTAGGAAGGAGCCTTCTGTGCTAGGGACGAGGGGAGTGTGGCAGATGTCTGGCCCACCCACGGCGCCCGTGATTCTTCCCCAGGGTTTCTCCAGCCACAGGAGCCCACTCAGCCTGCATGCAGGGCCGGCCAGGAGGGCCAGGGAGCCCGCGTCCCCGGGAGCAGCCTGGGCAGTGATGGGAGGTGTTGGGAGAGTCCTCAGCCCCCTCGCCCCTTGGATGGGACAACCCGATGCATGTCCTCCTCTGTCCCACCCCCAACCCCAAGTTCCCCAGCCAGGCTGAGCCTCCCCCTCCCCCGCAGAATGACCTCCAAGATGCACCCGTGTGGGCTCCCTTCCCTTCCCTCCCAGCTTCCTGGGACACCCTCTCAAATCAGCCACTCCTTCCCGAATCCTTGTCCCTAGGCCTGCTTCTCAGGGGTCCCCCTAAGTGGGCAGGTATAACATGGTGACAGTCCTGCCTCCTGGCCTCCTGCATGTCCGCTGGCCTCCACGCCTGTCCTCACACGCCCTGCCTCAGCCCCGTTCGCCTGTTCCTCCAGGCCAGCCATAGATCCAGCGGGTTGATGGGTCCCCCCACCAAGGGGAAGATTGTGATGGCAAACTCATTACTCCCTGCAGAATGTGGCCACCCCCAGGCAGTAGCTGTGACCTCCTTGGAGGTCAAGGTGAATCACAGTGAGCCTTCAGCCATCCCTGTCCCCCCACACACTATGCCTTCTGTTTCCCGAAGCTCTCTGTGGTCCCTTGTCCCATTCCGTCTGCTCAGGATGTCATGAGGAGCACCAGGCAGGCCTCGTTGGCCCCTATGTGGCGGTGAGGGAAATCTAGACCCCAGGGTTAAGTGTGCTCCCATCCCTCCGACACCTTGCCCACCTCTCTTTGCCAAGACCCTACTCGTCCTTTTAAATGCCGCTTCCTCCAGGAAGCCAGTCCTGACTGCCCAGACTGGCTCAGATATCCCAGTGTACTCCCCTCCATACACTCACTGCCCTGACACTGGGTCTTCAAAGCCTGCCTCCGCCGCCAGAGCGGCAATCCCATGAGCAGAGGGACTGGCGTGGTGTCTTCATGGCTGTCCCCCAGCCCCCTGCCCATCACCGCCCCCCCCCCCCCCCCACAAACACATTGTAGATGATTCATCAATATCTGGGGTGTGGACGAGTTAGTGATGGAGGCCGTGGCGGGGTTCTGTCACTGCAGCCCCTCCTGCTGCTGGGTAAACTGAGGGAGGAGCAATTCAGGCCTCTGCTCCCTCCCCCCTCTTCTGCATTGTTCATTCCTCAGGAGGGAATTGAGCAACTGCTGTACGTCAGGACGGTGTTGGGGATAAAACGGCGAACAAGACATAATCAGACCTGCTCTTGTGAGGTTTACAGTGGAGGGGTGAGGAGAGACAGGCTACAAAAATGTGTCTAAAATTATAAGGGAAAATATTTACCACTGGCGAGGAGTGTGGTGAAGGAAGTAAGGTAATGTGACAGAGGATGATGAGAATAATGGGGGTGGCGACTACAAGGGATCTCGTGGGAGATGAGGTCTAAGCAGAGATCTATAGGAGCAAAAGAAGCCAGCCAGACAGGGCTGGGGGTAGTCAGGGCCTTCCAGGTAGAAGGCACAGCAGGTGCAAAGGTCCTGAGGTCAGAAGGAGCTTGGCATGGAGTAAGAGCTGCCAGAGCGCCAGCGTGGCCAGAGTTCAGGGAGCAAGGAAGCAAGCTGGCGCTTATTCTCAGCATCCTGGAAGCCACTGAAGGTTATGACCTCTGCTGTGATGTGTGTCTTGTAAAGCTTACCCTGGTTGCGAGTGGAGGGTGGGTGGGAGGTGCCAGGGAAGAACACAAAGCCCTTCACAGAGGATCTGGGAGGTGGGGGAAGTCTGGGGGCCGGCAGGAGGGAGAGCAGCCAGTCACACCTTTCTAATTCCTACTTATCAGGGGAGGGAGGCATGGGAGAAATCAAGTAGATGAGAAAGGAGCCTGGAGGACCGAGGACGCGAAAGAAATAAATGCCACTTCCTTTATTGCTTTGAGACACACCCTCTCACTATTCACTCGACAGACGGCTTGCGTTGCGTATTTACTGCAGTCAAGGCACCACTGGGAACACAGGACCCAGAGGTGGTCTGGGCGCAGCCCCTGCCTCCGTGGGGCTCAAAGCCGGCCCCCTCCCAGCCCATTAGCCTCTAAGCTCCCACCGGGCCTCCACTCCATCTTTTTCGTCTCAGTAACCCCAGCACCTACTTGGCATTTAAAGAGGAACAATAAATATTTGTGGCATGAAAAGGGGAGATAAAACACGGAGATAAATGGCTAACAGTTCAAGTAATAAAGTGATAGCTGTCATAGGCGAGACTCAGAGAGAGTGCAGTGAGCGTCCGGGGCGGAGAGATCGCGGGGAAGGGGGCATTTGAAGCGGCCCTAGAAGCAGAAGTGGGTTTTAGACAGAGGAGCCGGGAGCAGATGTTCTAGGCGGGGCGACATGAAACGTCATTCATGTTTTCATCCATTCGACCACTGAGCAAACGCATGTTGAGTACCTACTATGTGCCGGGCGTGTGCTGGGCACCGGGCGACAGGACAGACGCAGGCCCCGCCCTCATGGCACAGACTATCCGGGTCACGCCCAGTCCCGGACCCACTGCAAACCCGCTCCTCCCTCTCCCACCCAGAAATCAGCCCGGAAGGCAAATGAGCCGGTGACATTGTGAGGACGACTCTGAGCCCTTCTCAGCGCTGAGTGCAGAACAGATCCTGCCTCTCATGGCGTCAGAGTCGAGCGCCCCAGGCCTCCGCTCCCAGTGGGAGGCTCCCCCTCAAAACCAGGCATTCCTGCAGGAGCCGGGGGCTGCAGCTCCCCCCTCGGCCACTAGGGGAGCTTTCAGTCTGGCGACCGAGGCTGCAAGTTCCATCACTTGAGCAACGGGCCACCAGCTGGGGGTGTCTACACCGCAGGCCTGTCCACGGGGCCCCCTGCGTTAGGACCACCTTGGAAGTTGCTTTAAAATACCAATTCCTGGGCCCCCTCAAGACGGAATTCGATTCGAGTGGCCTGCAGCAGGGCCTGGGGAAGCAGTCTTTCAAAAGTCTTGCAGGTGAAGATGTTGGCAGCGGGATCTGGAAAGCTCTGCTCCGCACGCCACCTTCCATCTGCTCCGATGTGCGGCCGGGGCCAAAGAATTCAGCGGGAGGCTGCACGGCACAGATAATGCTGGTTACTGCCGGCAGTCCGTGGCCAACAGACCTGTTTGGGTTGCACGAGCCAGTGACCTCCCCACCCGGCAGCCTCGCAGGCACTGGCCGATTCCACTGCCCAGGCAGCCCGCACGCCCGGGCTACCCTGGTCATCATAGAGCGATGGCAGCCGCCGTGTGCCAGGCCCTGTGCCAGCTTCTCAGGAAGTGAGGCCTTGCTGGGGAGCAGGGGACCCCCGAGCAAGGTGCTCTGGCCACGGCTGTTTCCCCAAGGCGGGCAGTGCCCCTGCTTTCTGAGCCAGACGTCCCGCGGGACCCCATGCAGAGGCTCCTGGACTCCCCTCCCCGCCTGCCTCGCTGGGTCTTGTCTCAGAGGGCGGGGACCCTCCCTTGTTCATCTCTAGGTCCCCAGCGCCTGGCACAGGGCCTGGGATGGAAGCCCAGGTCCTCAGCAAAGGTTTGTTGAATCAATAGGCTGACAGGTTATCCAAATGTGGAATTATCATTTCAAACAGTCAGCAAAACTCTTTCCTGTCCATCCTCTCATTTAACCCAAACAACCACCCCTTGGAATGCAGATCTCAGACTCATCGAATCCTGTTGTATAGACGATGATTCGGAAGAACAGAGAGGTGCAGTCACTTGTCCAAGGTCACACAGCTCATGCAGGGTGAAGCCTGGTTCACACCCAAGCTGTGGCACTCCATGGGCCACTGGAGCCATATTGGGTCCCTGGGCCACTGAGGGCAGGCTCATTCAACAAACAGTCATTGAGTGTCCAGCCCATACCAGGGCCTATGCCAGGCACTGGAGACTCAGATGACTGAGTGAGGAGGTGTGACCTTGTGTCTCCAACCTGACTTGCACATGCTTGAGCGTGTGGCCCAGGATGCTTGGTCCCCCCAGGGAATGCCAGCATCAGTCACCACCTTAAAAATAGCCACCGCCTGGCAGTGCCCAGGCCAAGGAGACCAAGAGATGCCCGATCCTGGCTCCAGAAGCGGGGCTCCAGGAGGCCCCGGGTCTCCTCTGCGGCCTCAGCAGGTGGCCTCAATTGCACTGACTTGCTGAGAAATCCGTTTAGCTTGACACGTTCCCCCTGTTCCGCCGAAGTCTCCATTGAGTGGGAGGCCCCCTGCTCCCTGCTCCCCGCCTGGCCCTGCTGCTCCCTCCCCCTGCCCCCTCCAGGTGTTGACTTCTGTTTCCCACTTCTCTCCTCCGGTGGCTGTGTGTCCTTCTCTGCCCTTCTAGAGCCCGGTAGTGCTTCCAGGCCCGGCTCAAATGCCCGCTGGGCCAGCCGTCCCCTCCCTGACCCTCGGCCCCCCTGGGCAGAATGGGTCCTGCTGGCCGTGCTCCGGGACCACTCTGCATGTCGCACTTCAGCTCTGCGCACGCCGGGTTGCAACTATCCACTCCCACAGGGCCCGATTCCTCTCCACGGCCCCACACGGCTCTCACAGGCTGGGCCTCCGTGTGCTCCTAAAAGAGGGGTGCCGCCCTCCACCAAGTCCCCTCACTTCCCACGTTAGAGGCCGGCCCTGTTCTCCTTCTGCTCCTTGAATCAGTCTTTCCTTCCCTTTCCATGGTTTTCCTTTTGTAGGGAGATAGCTATTCTTTTCTTTATTTCTCCCCCTCCCAGTGTCCCACTCCCCGCATGGGGCTCTGTCCTCCCATTCTGTGCACACACAGATAAGCACATGCATGCTCACATGCACACGATGCTGTCGCTTCTCCTCTCCTGCACATCCTTGCATCCCTTGGCTTGGAGCCCCTCTCTGGCCCCAGAGTCTTCCCAGCAGCACGGATCTTGGGTCCCGAGGCCCCAGGTGCTTCAAGGGGGTCCCCATTCCACACTGAGTAGGGGGCCCCTTCTCCGTGGTTGGGTAATAGGTTAATGGAGGCTTTTGATGCAGGAGACTGCGATGTGCTCTGTTGAGTCTGGAGCCACCACTGAGCAGCCTCCTGCAAGCACCGCCCGGGGCCCACAGGGAAGACCTGATGACACCCGAACACACCCTCCTCTCTCCTGTCTTTCTCCCCCCCCACCCCGCCCCCCCACCGAGGGAAGTTCTTGCAAAGCTGTCTGCTGCCCTCTGGTGATGCATTGGGGTATTGCAATTGGGGGGGGTCCCCTGCCAGTGGCCCCCAGTCACCAAGGACAGGTCTTGCCCCCCCATAGTAAGGACCCTCCCTTCTTTGTCTCTAGAGCCTCAGTGCCCAGCACAGGGTCTCAGTAGGAATTTTCTAAGTTAATGAGCTGACGGGTCATCCAAATGTGGAATTATTTTTTTCAAACAGTCAGGACAACTCTTTCTCATCCATCATTTGCTTAAACCCTAATGACAGTCCTATAGAGTGCAGATTTCAGACCCTATTTATGGTGATCAAGCTCAACCGAGAGAGGGCAAGTGACCGGCCCCAGAGCCAGGAGCACTTCCCCATCGTGCAGAGCTTTCCTCCCCTGGGGCCTCCCAGCGAGTGGGCTGAGCCCCTGTGCTGATGGGATCAGGGTCTCTGGGGCAACCTGTTCCCTCTGCTGGGTACCAAGGCCCCCCTGGAGACAGTGTCTTCACCCAGAATCAGCCACAGGGAATTGCGAGCCAGGTGCCAGGCAGTGCCCTGGGCAGTGGGGGGAGGGTAGTTCCATGTCTTGTCCTGTGCTCCGTGATGTTTCAACCCCTTCGGGGAAGGCTGGACCTAAGTACTCATGTGCTGTTTATAATGTGCTTCTTCGTTAACTGTAGACCTCAGAGAAAGGGCTGGACAAGGGAGGTAAGGTCTTTGTCCCCCTGGAGCCGACATCCCCTGGGCTGTGCCGGCAACCCAGGGAGAGGTGGGGAGCGGGGCTCTCTGCCGCAGGGATGGAGCAGCCACACAGAGGCCAGGGAGGGAGCATTCCAGCAGAGGGGAAAGCAAGGGCCTGAGACGGGGGCAAGCTTGACCTGTCAATGGAGAGCAGAAAAAAGCCCAGAGAGGCTGCGGAATGGACGAGGCCTGCAAGGAGGGTGGAGCCAGGGGAAGTCAGCAGAGGCCGAGCTCCTGGAGCAGGCTCTTGAACTTGACGGAGCCCAGGAACCACCTCGGTAAGATGCAGACTCTCATTCAGTGCGGCTGGGGTGGGGCCTGGGGTTCCACACTTCCACTCCTCTCTCAGGCGAGGCCGGCGCTGCTGTCTGTGGTCTACGGTCCATGTTAGAAACCCCCAGGGGGGCTGCACACACCCCTGACGCCCAGCCTGAGCCCCAGCCAGTTAAAGCAGAACTTTCCAGGGGGGGTGGGGGGCGCACAGGCATCAGCTTTTTAAAGCCCCCAAGATGATTCCGACATGCAGGCGAGTTTGAGAAGCCCTGTTGTAGGACGTTCTGGTTCATTAGAGAGAGTTTGGGTTGTGTTCTAGGAGTGATGAGAAGTGATTGAAGTTGATCCTGTTGCTGTTTTCGCGTGGTTGAAAGTCCCACCTTAGCCATCGGGAAGGATGCGACCTGCGGAAACAGGTGGACCAGAGAGCAGAGGCGGCGGGGGCTGGCGGGGGGAGCTGGAGAGCGGTGATGGAGGGAGAGCTGGCTGGACTCGCTGGTGGACTGGAAGTGGGGGGAGATCAGAAAGAGAGGAGCTGACGGGGACATAGAGGGTCACGGCCATAGCATTTGGAGGTGGGGGAGCTCCTTCCAAGATGGGGAGACCAGTGGGGACTGGCTAGGGCTGGGGGGTGCAGTTCTGTTTGGACCAGGTTAGATGTGTCTGTTAGACAGCGTGTAGGTCGATGGAAGCACAGGGTGATGGAACAGTTTCGGTCACAGATACAAATACAGGAGCCACCAACACACAGATGCTATTTAAAGTCACTGTCCCGCCCAGAGTTGGGACAGATCTGCCAGTAGCCTTCAGGCATCACCCAGGCCAACCTGCTCATTCTCCAGATGAGAAAACCAAGTCCCAGAGACTGTGGGTGACTTCTCTAAGGTCACACAGCAAACCAGCTGTGGAAGCAAAACTCAACTTCTGCCTCCCAGAGGGGGCCCATTTCCACTCCACCGAGCTCCATGCAACTTCCCCCTGACCCACAGCCTGCGGGACGGAGCTGCTGAGATGGCAAATAATTTATATATCTGCAATCAGAAAACCAGAGCTGTTAATTATCCACACACACATACACACACGCACACACACGTTATCCTTTTACTCCTAAGTAAAAAATCAGTAACCGGCTGTCAGCTTTATTACTAATTACGCAACTACTTTATTGCTGGTATTAAAAAAAAACTGAAGGCTAAAAATGTCCGGGAAAGACTTAATTTAGTAAACAGCTCAGAACAAAGTATTTGTCGCTGTGATATTTCTTCGCATTAGAATTTGCTCCGGGTGATTCAAACCTCCTCTTTAATACATTATTGCCATCTAATAAAGTTCCAAGGTTTGGGGAGAATCTTCGCCTCGGAAGGCAATCGTGTTTCAGGAGCTGGGGACCGGGTGGGATTGATGGGGAATGGGGAGGTCTGGGGACCTGAGGGTCCTGGAGAAGCTTGACTGGGAGAAGGCAGGGAAGGAGTGTGCCACAGTGAGCTCTCAACAATGGATGCATGGATGGATGTGTGGATGGATGGATGGATGGATGGATGGGTGGGTGGATGGATGGATGGATGGTGAATGGATGGATGGATGGATGGATGGATGGAAGAATTGATGGATAGATGGATGGATGGATGGGTGGGTGGATGGATGGATGGATGGGTGAATGCATGGATGGATGGTGGATGGATGGATGGATGGATGGTGGATGGATGGATGGATGGATGGGTGGATGGATGGATGGGTGGGTGGATGGATGGATGGATGGTGAATGGATGGATGGATGGATGGAAGAATTGATGGATAGATGGATGGATGGATGGATGGGTGAATGCATGGATGGATGGTGGATGAATGGATGGATGGATGGTGGATGGATGGATGGATGGATGGTGGATGGATGGATGGATGGATGGTGGATGGATGGATGGATGGATGGTGGATGGATGGATGGATGGTGGATGGATGGATGGATGGATGGATGGTGGATGGATGGATGGATGGTGGATGGATGGATGGATGGATGGTGGAAGGATGGATGGATGGATGGATGGTGGATGGATGGATGGATGGTGGATGGATGGATGGATGGATGGATGGAAGAATTGATGGATAGATGGATGGACAGTTGGATGGACGGAAGGATGCATGGATGGATGGATGGATGAGTGGCTGGCTGGCTGGCTGGCTGGATGATTGAGTGAGTGAGTGAGTGAGTGAATGGAGGAAGAGCTCCCAGCTAGATCGCCATGTTCTTGCAGAGCTAAACCTTAGTCAAGGAAAAGGAGTCAAGAAAAAGGACATTTTTAGCCTTCAGTTTTTTTTTTAATACCAGCAATAAAGTAGTTGCGTAATTAGTAATAAAGCTGACAGCCGGTTACTGATTTTTAAAACTTGCCATTGATAGAGATAAAGGAGAGAACATCTGTGGGCCATTGCCTTTTGTAAGAAATGGGCACCCATCACCTCTATTTGCAAATAACACAGACTACAACGGAGATGATGAAGCAACACCACACAAGGCTACAGGGCTGGGAGGTCTTTCTCATTTTACAAAAAAGCAAAGAGACAACCAGAGAAGTTGAGTGACTTCCTCAAGGTCACACAGCCCAGTAGTGATGGAGGAGCCAGGGCCCAGGCTTCCTGATGTCCAGCTAAGGGCCATCTTTTTCTTCCCAGCTTCCAGCAGCTTACATCCTGTGTCTGCACATCTGGGTCCCTCGCCGCCCAGCTCCTTCTGCGCCCAGCAGCCAGGGCGAGCTTTCTAAAGTGAAACCAGCTCCCAGAACCGGCTGCGAGAAGCCCCCCAAGGGCTCCCGACTCACTTGGCAGAGAATCCGGTTTCCTACCAGGACCACGAGATCCCCAATGATCCCAGCCACCCGGCCAGCCCCATCTCCCCCGACCCTGTCCCGCGCCATTCTCTGGTCACCCTGCCCTGTCACCAAGCTTGTCCCACCTCAGGACATGTGCTCGTGCTTTTCATCTACCAGGTCCACACTCCTCCCGTCACAGGTCTGAGGTCACGTGTCACCTCCACAGACTCCTCCTGAACCCTCATCTTGAGGCGTCCCCACCCCCAGCCAGCCGCTCTCTCCCTCTGCTCCTGTTTGCTCCTCACGGCATTGATGGCGACCCCGCGTGACTCTCATTCAGGAATCTGAGTACACGTTTTCTGCATGTCTCCTCAGTGCAGCCCCGAGGATGAGGACTCGCTCCTCTGGCTCCCCTCTGTTCCCCCAGCGTCCAGAGCAATGCCATCACCTCCATAGTCGGTGGCTGATAAATGTTTCTCACACAGACAAGTGGACTCCTGGTCAGAGGGCTGGGCTGCTGGGCCACCACCCGGCGTTGAGCCAAGAGCCCCGGCGTCTTGTCCAGAGTCTGCAATGAAGCCACAGTGTGACTTCCAGCCACTTGGCTTCTCAGAGCCTCAGCTTCCCTTTCGTCCAACGCACAAATGGGATGGGACACCAGGCGATGGGCAGACCTCCTGGCTTTAACACCGTCTGCCCTTTCCTCGCCGCAGTATCGGGGGTACCAGACAGCGGACCCGGCCCCCAGGGTGACTGAGCTCCCTGCGCAGCCGGGCCTGGGGCCCAGGAGACAGGTGCCCGGAGCTCCGAGACACGCGGGGAACCGGCCCAGCGCCCGATCCATTCTGTGTGTTTGCATTTGGACTCAGGCGGGCGGCGCATCCTTGCTGTGGCCGTGTCCTCGTGCGCTGGGTGGACACTCCCGTCACGCCTGCAGAGGGCTGGGGAGGCTCAGGGAACTGATGACATATTTCCTTCCCTGACAGGACATTGGTTTGGTCGAGTCTTTCTTTTCCCCGCTAGGTTAATGTTCCTGGGCAGGTTGAGTATTTTGTGGGACCGGGGGACCAAGGCCGGTCGTAACTCTGCACGCCATTCACCAGCCCTGCCAGGGGCTTTGGAGCACTTGAATTTAACTTCCCTGGACCTTTACTTCCCCCATGAGAGTGATGATGTAGCCGGAGCCCTGAGCTCTGAGGACTAGTAATAATGCCAACGCCGGTGTTTATCAGGCTCTTACTCTGCGCGTGCCCTGCTGTAAGCACCTTATACACCTCGAGTTGTAAATCCTCATGATGGAGGTGTTATTACTATCCCGACTTGTAGGTGAAAAGATGAAGCTCAGAGAGGTTAAGTGACTTGCCCAAAGGCACACAGCCGGTAAGCAGCCTAGCAGGGATTCAAACCCACCAGCTCCCTGAGAGGTCGGAGGCAGGACACAGGCTGTCAGCCACTGCTCTGTAAGTGGTCCAGGAGGCTTGGGGTACGGGGCTACGGGGCTACGGGGCCCCCTCACCCTGCCCAGGTTTCCCTCTGCCAGATGCCACCTGTGGTGACACTGGGCAGGACTTGGAGCCCCAGCTTCTCCACTGATATGAGAAGGACAGTGACTCCAGCCCCCCAGGCTTTGTGAAGGTTGTAGGAATTCTCTTCTTCAAAATGCTGAGTGTCCGGCACACAGGGTGTTACATGAGACAGCGCTGACTCACAGGGCCGTGTGTAACGCACTCCACGGCACGCGTACGTGCTATGTGTGTGCTTGGGTGTGAGACACACTTTCTACCGTAGCGGAAAATCATAGCAATAACAGCAGCAGAGGGGAAAGGCCGTTGGCTCACGGAGGCGCGCTCCACCTGCCCCAGCGGGGATGCCCTGCTCCCGTGGTCTCAGGAGCCTCTCTCACCAGCCCTCCGTGGTCTGACTGTCGCTCCTGGAGGGAGGGGCCGCGTCTGCTCCCCCCATCCCCACCCCAGGCCCTGCAGAGCTCAGGGAAGAGGGCACGAAAGAACGATCGAAGGATCTGGCTTTTCCTTCTGATGTGGGGGACCCTTCCGCGGCCCCTCACCCTGGGAGACCCTCCTAAGAACAGGTCCTACCCCCAGTGTGGCCTGGAGATTTCCCAGGAGTGAGTGGGGAAAGGAGTCGCCAACATTTTGTTCGTTTGTTCATTCAACAAACATCTCTGAGAGCCTTTGCTGAGCCAGGTGAAGCAAGCAGGGAACGTGATGGCAGAAAAAGCCAGACCCTTCCTGAAGGAGGAGCTGCCGTCGGCTGAGCACGTACGGGGTTTTACATGTTTTAAGTGGGTTGTCTCATTCGAGCCCCACAACGTCCCATGAGGTGGGCCGTGCCCTGTGTCCCGTTTTGCACATGAGGAAGCTGAGGCCCAGACAGACATGTAAGGAGACAGCTGCAGGACAGGGTGCGGGGCCCTGGGAGGGGCTGCATGGGCCCAGGTGGCCTGTCCATGCCCAGGCTGCTCACGCACCAGGGCTGCAGCGCGGGCGTACACGGGCAGCCCGGGTCCGGGGGCAGCAGTAGGGGTGGTAACCTGCTTCATGAGCTCTTCCCCGAGGGGTCAGAGGTGGGTATCGGGAGCCTCCACCTCAGATCTTACCCTGTTGCCTCCACCAACCAGACAGGCCTGACCCCTCGGTGCCCCCGACAGCCCCGGCTCCCCAGTCCCCAGCCCCCCAGGGGCCCCTCCTCGGCAGATGCAGACGAGGGGCAGGAGCCCCCTTTTCTGGCTGACGTGAGTGTGGTGGGAAGGCAGGGCGATGGCCCAGATGACCCTGTGAGCCCAGCAGAGCCCGACTCCATGCCCAGGCCCCACGCAGCCTGCAGGGCAGACCCAGGACTTTAAGGAGTCACCAAGCTGGAGCAGGGCCGCAGGGAATGGCCAGAGCTCAGGCCGAGGTGCTGGAGAGCACCGCCTGGAGGGGCTGCAGACAGGAGGCGTCTTCGCAGGCTCCCACTGGGTGCCCGGAGCACCAGCTCCCCACACTGACACTGCCACGCCGGAGGACGGGCTGCGGCTCTGAGCCCCGCCAGCTGCCAGCCGGGTGGGAGGGCCCTGAGCCGCCCCCACCCTCACTGTGCCCCGTCCCCACTCCAGCTTCTCCCCATCAGAGTCATTGAGAAAGAGGAGGGGGTGCCCACAAAGGGGCTGTCTGTGGTCTGACGCCCTCAAAGCGCTCCCAGGGAGAAATGTGGCCTTTTTGGCTTTCGTCCTTGTAACCACCTCAGGGCCAATGATGACAACACTGATGACAACAGCAGGCACTGTCTGGGCCTTCCTGTGTGCCAAGCACAAGCACATTACGTGTAAAAACTCATCGCCATGGAGAAAACACCACTGTCAGTCCCATTTTACAAGCAGGAAAACGGAGGGGCCAAGAGGTTAAATGTCTGGCCCCAGGTTAAGCACACGGCAGGGGGCACAGGCAGGATTTGAACACAGGCAGGTCCCTGTCCTTTCCCATTAGGCCACACCACCTCCAGTCACCGCTGGCCCGGGAGTTCGTTCACTTGTTTCTATGTGGCACAGGGAAGAGTTGGGACTATGGAGGAAGGGCAGGCTCTGGGGCTAAGCAGACGAGAATGGGGAAACCAGACCTGCTCCTTCAGAGCTGTGGGCTCTTGGTCAGACCACCTGACCTTGCTGAGCCCCCACATCACCCTTCCCATGGTGGGGACCTCAGTCCTGTCCCTGAAGGCTGTTCCATCCAGTGTCTCTAACCGGCAGCTGGAGGCCTGTCTCGTTTTTGCCTCTGCAACATGCCAGGGGAGGAGGCGCGCATGGGGTCTGGGCCGCAGAGCAGCCAGCACGGAGCTGCTGAGGTCTGATGGGGGTGTAAATACCAGGGTGCCCTGGGAGGGAAGGAGCCAATGAGAACAGAGCGGGGCCAGCCGAGCGAGCCGAGAAGGAGAGGCTGGCAGGGGAGGGAGAGACAGCCTGGGCCGCGTCTCTGCACCATTAGCTCTCCCTGCTATGTTTCTCCCCTGCCTGCCCAGGCTGTGACGCCAGCCCAAAGATCCGGGGTTGGGGGGGCACATGGAGGCCCTGCCAGCTGCTCCAGCTGCAGACAGGCCAGGCGGGCCCCTGGGCTCACCATAAATCCTCTTTGGAGGCCACTAACTGCCCCCAGTCCTGCCCATGGCTGCATCACATCCCCTGGTCAACAATCCTCCATCCGCAGCCTCTCGGAGGCCAACAGAGCCGACTCCAGATGCCTCTGGGAGACTTTATAACGTATACGCAGTGAAGTGCTTAATCCAAAGGGTCCAGCTCAGGGAATCACACGCATACACCCAGTGCCCACCCACTGCCCAGATCAGGATATAAAACATTTCAGCCTCCCACGAGGTTTCCTCCCGCCAAGGGGGAAACAGGATTCTGACTTTTGAATCAGCTTAGACTAGGTCTTCCTGCCCGTGCTCTGCACATGAACAGCATCGCAGTCTCTGTGTCTGGCTTCTTTTGCTCAGCATAAAGTCTGGGAGATTTGTTCGTGTGGTTGCAGGTGTCTGTGGTTCATCCTTGTTTGGTGCTGCATAGTACTCCTTTGCATGGATCTATTACAGGTTATTTATCCATCCTCCTATGGGGGGACTTTGGGCTTGTTGCTTCCAGTTTTGAACAATGACAAATAAAGTTGCTCTGAATGTGTGTATCCATTTCTGTTGGGCACATCCCTAGGAAAGGAACCGTGGGAGCATAGAAGACACGTGTTCAGCTTTCGCAGAGGCTGGTTGTCTTAATTTGCTAGGGCTGCCATCACAAAATACCACCCACTGAGGGGCTTAAAACAACAGACGTGTATTCTCTCACAGTTCTAGAGCCTCGACGTCTGAAATCAAGGTATCGACAGGGCCTCGCTCCCTCCAAAAGCTCTTGGGGAGAGTCCTTCCTGCGTCTTCCAGGTTCTGGTGTTGCCGGCGGTCCTGGGCTTGTAGCTGCATCTCTCTCATCTGTGCCTCCATCGTCGCGTGGTGGCCTCCCTCTGCGAGTCTGTGTCCCTGTGTCCAAACTTCCTTCTTCTTATAAGGACACCAGACATTGGACGAGGGCCCACCCGGATCCAGTATGACCTCCTCTTAGTTTGGTTACACCTACACAGACTTTATTTCCAAATAAGGCCACATTCACAGGGACCGGGGTTAGGACTTCCATGTCTCGGTTAGGGGGACACAGTTCAACCTATAACACCGCCTGTTTTCCGGAGTGCTTTTCCCCGCCACACCCCTGCCAGCCAGGGGGGTGTGAGAGTCCCGGATGCGCCACATCCTGTGCATTCCAACTCTCACTCCAGGCGAGGCTGACTCCGCGTTTCTTAAAGCGCGCACACACTTCTCCGCCCCAGACTTGGCGGAAGCGGCACCCCCACCTCTGCCTGTCAAAACCCTGCCCATCCTTCCAGACCACAGCCACACGGCTCTGCCCCCGGGACCTGCCCTGTCGGAATTCAGCGGGCCCTCTCTCTGCTTCCTCTGCGCTCTGATCCTGCTAGACCCACTCCCAGTCCCCTGCGTGCTGTGGGGGTTAAGGCTGCAGCTCAGAGCGGCAGAGCTGGTGAGCTTCAACCCAGCTGAGCAACTGCCTCACCTCTCTGCACTCGGTCTCTTTGCCTGGAATGTTCAGGGTGTCCACATGGCTCCCCGCTCCGTCCATCCAGGTGTCTGCTCAGATGTCACCTCCACAGGGAGGCCTTCCCTGACCACCTTGTCCGAAGCAGCGTCGCCATCCCCGTCTTTGCCCTGCCTTCTTGTTTTTCCTGGACTGTGTCTGGTAACTGTCTGGTGTTGCATGGTCCCCACTGTGTGTCTGCTTGTTCACGGTCTCTTTCCCTCTGGAAATCGAGTCTCCTCCTGTCTCTTGCTCGCTGCTCCATCTCCGGTGCGGGGTAGGTGCCTGGGGCAGTCAACAACCACTTGTTACGCGAGTGAATTAACTGAGTCTGTGGGATGGGGGTAAGAGCATCCTCTTGCCGGGGCAGCAGTGGCTGTTGGGGATTAAATGAGATCACGCTCGGTGAGGTTTCAGCACAGTGGGAACTAACTCCATCAGTGTCAGCTGTTGTGTTAATTCCTTGTCGCTTCTGTCACAAACCTAGTGGCTTAAAATGACACGAATTTAGCATCTTACAATTCCGGAGGTCAGGAGTCCGAAATGGGTCTCACTGGGCTAAAATCAAGTGTCAGGAGGGCTGAGTTCCTTCTGGAAGCTCAGGGAAGCATCTGTTTCTTTGCCTTTTGAGGCTCCTAGAGGTGCCCACATGTGTTGGCTTGTAGCCCCTCCAGCAACAGCAGCGCTCCGACCTCAGCTTCTGTTGTTACATCTCCTTCTGAGTCTCATGCCCCTGCCTCCCTCTTATAAAGAGCCTCGTGATTTCATTGGGTAGCCCAGGATGGTCTCCCGTCTCTAGAGCCTTAATCATACCTGCAGAGTCCCTTTTCCTATGTGTAAGGTGCAAGGACCATCCCTTCCTCCTTTCTGTCTCTCCAGTTCCCTCTTCAGGGTCTGGCACACAGTAGGTGCTCAGGAGTTTGGGTGGGCTCCTGAGGCAAGAGCCCCTGTCATCCACCCCTATGCCACCACCATCCCGGGCCCGGCCTTGCAGGCTGAGGGGCTCGAAGGCGTTTGTTGAACTGGGCGGACCCACTGGGTGCTGTGTGGGCCAGCAAGGAGGCTGCCTGGGCAGAGAGGTGAGTGTCGGGGGGAGGGCAGGTGAGGGAGAGGAAGGAGCGGCCAGCTCGTGGAGGGCTCGGGCTGCAAAGACAAGGATCCGGATTTGACCCTCTCACATTGTCGTGGGACTGGACCTTCGTTATGAATAATAAAGCCAGAACCTAGGAACGCTGAAGACAGAAGGTGCCATGATAGAGTCACCCTGGAGCTGGGCTCTGCCACCTACTGGCCGTGGGACCCTGGGCAAGTCACTACCTCTCTGTGCCTCAGTTTCCCATCTCTGAAGTGGGGAAAGTGATGATAATAGTACCTACCTCGTAGAGTGGTCGTGAGGCTGGAAGGAGTTGGTAAAGCTCTTAGAACCGGCACATGGACAGGACACAGGAGGTCAGTGATGGTTATGTGTGAGCATAATGGGTGCGGCAGCTGATGTTCATTCAACAACGTTTAGTGAACGCCTGTGACGAGCCAGGCGCGGTGCTGGGCCCCAGGGAGACCTCAGTGAGCAATGCCACCCAGGCCCAGCCACACAGGGCTCTCGATTTCCGTACGGGTAGGAATTATTCTTGCCCCCATTTTACAGGTGAGAAAACTGAGGTCTGGACATGCCGAGTCCTTGAGGCCGTGTGAGTAGACAGCAGAGGAGCTGGTGTTTGAAACCAGACCGTCTGCTCTACGGCCCGCCGTCCTCTATCGCCTTTCTACTTTGCAGCCCCGGTGCCCAGAGTGCTGGAACTCTGCCCTGAGTCTTTCTGGAAAACTTGGAACCGGTTTGGAAGCAGGGGTCCCTTCCCTCATTACGGCCATCTCGGGAAGACGTAAAAATTTGGCTGTGATCAAATGAGGCCCATGTTGTGGTCTATCTTTCTATATTCAGCATAAAGCTAGTAAACTAATAAATTAGACAGAATGAAAATATCATTGGGCAGGACGGCACACTGACGCATTGCTGTAATTACTCTCACGGCCGGGGCCAATTTCTCAAATTTCGCCTTGGCCAAGTTTTCTCGGCTCACGGTGTCCCTAATAAGGCATAACTCACTCTCTAAACATTAAATTGACTTATTTATTTTAAATTACAGCAGAACCGAAAACCACCTTGATAAACCTATTCTCATGCATCTGCCCGATCTTGAACATAGCCCAACAATTTTTTTTTTTTAAACAAGGAAAATGTCTAGCCTGTTTCAGGCATCCTCCTACAGCCCGGCCTGGCTGCTGTCGCTAGCCACGATTCCAACGTGGGAGTTTTGACTCACTCTCTGGAGGCTAGTGGAGGTCATCCTTTGCTTAGAAAGATGATTCACGCCTAATTAATAATAATTATGGTACTAAGATTTATTGAATGCGTATGACTGGTACCGTGGGCTGAGCCCGCTGTGGCGGCCTCCGTACACATGAATTTGTTTAATCCTCATAATACGCCTGCGAGGGCCATCCTTCAGGAGCCCCGCTTTGCAGATGAGGAAACAAAGGATCAGAGAAGGGAAGTGACTTGCCCGAGGCCACACAGAGAACGGCTTGTAGCAGAGCTGGGACACAGCCCGGGTAGTCTGAGGTCACTGGACTATCTCACTTCTCAGCACACTTGAACCGAAGCCAATGATACCCCAGGCCCTGGGAGAGCAGCTAGGAATTCTGGCTGCATGAGACAGGTTTCCTGAGCTGTCGGAGGCACTCGCAGCCTGGTAAAGGAGGGGGCGGTGAAAGGAAGGATCTGGAGAAGCGACAATGGTTCCTGGGGGCCCCAGGAGTCCACAGGCCTCCACCTGGCCTGGCCTATGGAGGTCCAGGAGGGTAAGGGGCTTGGGCAGTTTATTGGAGACCATGATTGGTGGGGGAGCGGGAGATGGCCAGACAAAGAGACAGGAGGAGGGCGGTCCAGGCGGAGGGCACAGCAGGGCCAAAGGCCTGGCAGTGCATGCAGAGGTCGGTGGCTGGAGTAAAGGGAGGGGCCTGTGGGAGGCCACGGGGGAGGAATCTCAGCAACAGGGAGCATTGCCCTGGTCCACCCACAATCTCCCGGGCCATTTGCACTCGGCCTCAAGGAGATGGTGCCAGCGTCAGCTGAGAGCTGTCTATAAGCTGACACAAGCTGGCCCATGTGGAACCATCTGGAGCCAAGAAAAGAGGGAACCTCAAGCTCCCGCCAGGAAGCAGGGCTGCCTGTGAATCCAGCGTTTGACAATGTTATCCTTCTCGGAGATTAACTCCAATGGGCCCAGCACCTGGACACATCGTGTAACCTCTGAGGCCAGCTCCTCGTGTGTGAAATGGGAGTGGGGATGCCTACATCCAGGGGCCTTTGTCCTCAGCCCAGAAACTCTCCAGACCACATGCCCAGGCCCTTGTTCCACACTGCCCTTTGGACGTGTCTCAGGCCACTGGAACTCCAAGCGAACTCGTGCCATCCTCTCTCAGGGGCTCCTTGCTGTTTGTCTCAGTGAAGGACCCTGCTATCCGCCAGCTGCCCAAGCTGGAAACTCGGCTGTTGTCCTGGCGCCTCTCTCTCCCTCACTCCCCGTGTCCAGTCAGTCATTGTGTCCCCTCTCCAGCACCTCCTGCATCGATTCCAGACAGTTCATTCCTCTCTATTTCTTCTGCAGACCAAGCCTCCAGCAGGTCCATCTAACGCCATTGCAGCTGCTTCCTGACTGGTTGGCCCCCGCTCACTCTTGTCTTTCCTCATCCTGTTCTCTATTCAGCGGGCTGGAAATGCAGACCAGTCACGTCATGCCTCCATCCCCATGCCCCCCAGGTTTCTTCAGTGACTGGCACTGTTCTTAGGAGAAAAACCAAACCCTTCAGCATGACCCAGGAGACCCGCATGGCCCACCCCGCCCGCCTCACACTCCGCATCTTGTACCACTGCCCCTCACTCCCTGGCCCTGCCTTCACTTCTTCAAGGACCGTCCCACCCTCTCCTCTCCCAAATCGTTTGGACATCTGGTTCCCTCTGCCTGGCACCTTCTCCCGCTGCGCTCCTCCGCCACCTCACCTGCCAAGTCCCGCTCTTCCTTCTGACCTCTGTCTTCATGTCCCTTCCTAGGAAAGCTTTTCCTGACTTTCTAGGGCAGCTTGGTCAAGTCCTCCCACTTCAACTCTAGCAGAACCCTGGGTGTCTCACAGAACTCATCACATTGTTAATTAAACACATATTTAGGTAGTTAGTTTCATCTCTATCTGGAGCACTAGAAAGTAAGCTCCATGAGGGCAGGGTTCATGCCTGTCTTATTCACTGTTGTCTCTCTAGTAATTACTCCGTGTGCCATTGAGTGGCACATTGTAAACACTCAATGTAGCATTGTTGGATGGGTGGATGATGGATGGATGGATGATGAATGGATGGATGATGGATGGATGGATGGATGCATGGATGAATGAGAGGATGGATGGGTGAACGAATGGATGGATGGATGATGAATGGATGGATGGATGGATGAGTGGATGGGTGAGTGTATGGATAGTTGGATGAGTGGATGGGTGGATGGATAGATGAATGGATGGATGAATGAGTGGATGACGGTTGGATGGGTGGATGATGGGTGGATGAATGAGTGCAGGAATAGATGAATGGATGGCTGGATGAATGTGTAGATGGATGGATGAAGGTATGGATAGTTGGACGAATGGATGGATGGATGGATGAGTGGGTGCCTAGATGGATAGACAGATGGATGGATGCACTGAATATTTAGTGAGATCCTATATAGAAGCCCCCAGCATAGAGCCTGGCACAGAAAAGTCATTCAGTGCTTGTGAGGGTGGAAACACAAGCCCTGCTGTGCTCCACTGCGGGGATTCCGGCTTGCCTTTAGGCTCACTTTCTGGAAGGCAGAGCCCCTGATGGCAAACCAAGACCCAGAGCCAGCCCGAGACAGAGGCCAGTTGGGGTCCTCGGCCTGTGCCAGTCACCAGGCCTGGGCTCTGCCAGGCAATGATGCAGATCAGTGGGGGGAGGATGGACCTTGTCAGAGGACAGCTTTCATTTGTCCCCTCCTTCCTAAAAAAGGCACGGCCACTGCCAGGGCCACAAAGAGTGAATTGCAAAGCTAAACATTGGGAATGGGGCCCCTCCCACCATTGATGGAAATGGATTCCACGTCCTTCCAGAAACCAGAGCTGTCCAGCCTCTTCCTACTCCTTGCTCAGAGACTGAGAGGGTCCTACTCCTGCTCAGGGATCCGCACGGACTGGCATTTTTATCAATCTTCCTCTCTGGCCTTGACCGCCAGTGTGGGTGGTTCGCCTCCTGTCTTGTGTGCAATCCCCTGCCCCTCGATTCCATAAGCAGATCCCTAATTTAACCCGATCCCCAAGTGCCAGCCTCAGGCCCCCCCAGGATCCAATCCCCCCAGATAAGACCTTGACTTGATCTTGCCTCTTGCGTTGATAATGGAATAGCCGGTCTTTCAGTGTGACCTTGGGCATGTGACCGAACCTTTCTGTGCCTCAGTTTCCTCAGCTAAAACAGGGATGTTAATAACAGCACAGAATATAGTAACAGCACAGAATAACAACGACAGGGTTGTTCAGGATTCAGTGAGCTGGTGGGTGTGAAGCTCTTGGAACGGTGCCTGGCGCACACTAGTGCTGTGCGCTGTCTATTATTATTCCACAAGTAGACACAGACATCAATACGCGCCTAGCAAAGTTCTAGGTGCTGGGGACGCAGGTGGACACACTGGCTCTCAGAATGAACCTTAAAGGACAGAGCCCGCTCTTGGTTCCATGTTGCAGAACCGATGGACGTCTCTCTCTACCGCTCCCTCCGTGTGTGACCTCAGGTAGGTCACATAACCTCGCTGGGCCTCAGGTTTCCCGTGTGTACAGTGCCTGTCCCTCTGGGGTTCGGTGAGGATTGGAGATGGAATGGATAGAGTGCTTAGAATCAGGACATTCTCACCAAATCGTGGCTAGTGATGTTCATGCCTGTTTTTCCCCAGGACCAGCACTGGCTTCTCTACTCCAGGTTCCGCGAGCAGGGAAAGAACATTCCACCCTTTCCCATACTGTTATCTCACTCCTCACCATAATCCTGGGCATTATAGTACTTGATTTTACAGATTAGGAGACATAAGCACAGAGAAGTTAAGCAACCTCCGCAAGGTCACATTGCTTCCAAGTGGCAGAGCTGAGATTTGACCCCAGTTTGTCAAATGCCACCACCTGTGCTCTTGGCCACTAAGCCATACTCCTCCCCATAGCAGCCACTCCTTAACTCTGAGAATCAGGGCCACCAGATCTGAGAGACCTCAGGGACAGGACAAAGCCTCAAATATCCAGAACTCATTGGAAAAAGTGAGTTCTCAGTGTTGGGTCGTGAGTGTTGCAAGACCAAACCATCCTCATTCTCTCTGTGTGCACCCCGGTGGCTGCAGGTTCCTGGGACCTCCTGGTCCTTTTCCTTCCCCCACCCAGTCCCTGGGCATGAATCCGCACCCCTACCCAGGCCTCTCAGAGAACAGCAGAGGAGAGCTGAGCGATCAGAAGACAGTGTAGATGCCAAAACTAGAGATGGCAATCAAAATGAAAAGGCACCTATGGGACAGGCACTGTCTTAGATGCAGCCCACATATTATCTCACTTAATCCTCTCAAAAGCCCATAGAAAAAGTACTGTTACTATCCCAAGTTTTAAGGTGGGGACGTGGAGGCACAGAGCGGTAGAGTAACTTGCTCAAGGTCACACAGCTAGTCAGTGGAGGAGTCAGGATTCAAAGCCAGGCTCAAGTCCATGCTCTTAGCACCGCCATCCTTGGTATCCAGAGTATTCACATGGGGCCTCGGAGCGGGTCTGGAGAATGCACGGGGAAAGTTACCCGTAAGATGAGAGGAGCCAGGAGGTGGGCCAGTTGACTCTAAATGGCCCTTCCCGAACCAGGGTGGTGGGCCACCCCACACCCAGCTGTGGGCATTTTCTTGAGCCAGCATAACTGTTAAATAACATAGCCGTGGACATGAGGGAGAGCCCTGGACCCTCCCCAAGCCTCACACGAAGGGGTCATTTGCTCCCTCCCTCATCTCGCCTTCCCTACCCCACCACCAAGGACGCCCCTCCCCTCGCCTTGGCAATTAGCAGAAGGAACAGATGGTGCAGGCTTCAGTTGAAAGTAACACACTCGTTAAAATTCACCAGCCTGCCGAGCCACTGCTCACTTCTGCGGGCCTTGTCTCCGCTGATAAGGAGGGTGTGTATGTGCACGCGTGTGCATGCGTGCGTGCGTGTGTGTGTGTGCGCGCGGTTGAACAGGATTGTTCCTGTTCTGGTCTTGGTGAGAATCCAAGATGCCCACTCCAGGAGCCGGAAGCCAGCAGGGCTCGGAGCAGGGACTCACCCAGCAGGTGATGCCACCTCGACTCCGCCCCCCCACCTCCCCGCTGGACCAGCTCTGAGCGCCTGAGGGTCCCAGCGCTGCCACTCCCCTGGCCATTCAGTTCCCCCTGTAAGTTCTTCGTCTGATGGGCCCCATTCACAGACCAGGACTCACAGGCCAGAGCCCGCAGGACACAAGTTCTATCCGACCAACAGTGAGTTTTTTTAATTAAAGAAAAAAGCAAAATTAAATCAATGACAAACTCTTGAAAATCAGGAGATTTCACAAACTAATCTTTATTTTTGGCTTTTCTTTAAAAAGCTGAAGATGTGGCCTTTTTACTGATTATTCCAGAATTATAGCAATTGACTGCCCTAAGTAGTGGCTGGATTTAATCCAGGGAATCCTCTCCATTCTCTACAGCCCACACCACTCTGTTGTCTGAAACTATCAGTTAGAATTAGTTTGGGTTACATGCAACAAAAAGCCAAAATAAATGTTTCTTAAACTAGATAAAAGTTTATTCTTCTTCCTCCTAAGAGTCCCATGTAACCTGTCCAGAGAATGTTCCACAGTGTCAGGGATCCAGGCTCCTTCATTCCTGATGCTCCACTGTGCACGGCCTCCATTCTCAAGGTCTAAGAAGGCTGCTGCAGCTCCTGCCCTTAGGACTACATTCCATCCAGGAGGAAGAGGGAAGAGGAAGAAGAAGGACACAACCTCTCCCTTAAGGACCTTCAGGAAGTTGTACATGCCCCTCTACTCAACTCCCATTGGCCAGAATGTAGTCACATGGCCATCCCTGCTGCAAGGGTGGCTGGGAAATGTAGTCTTTCTTTCGGGCAGCCATTGTGTCCAGCTAACAGGGGTTCTATTACTATGAGAAGAGAATAGCTGTGGCATTGTTTAACTTCCTTCCACAGACGGTGAGCCGGTGAGAGGAGTCCTTGTCTGACTTTGTCTGAGCTTCTGTTACTTCATTGGTAATTTGCATATTGCTGTTCGTCTCATAAAGCCGTTCCAAGGAGCTCACAAGGAGATGATGGAGGCAGATGTGCCCAGCAGTTTGTGGCTCCTCATGGCAGTTCAGTGGTGGTCGGTTTCATCCCTTCTTGCCCCAGAGGTCCACATGGCTCACTCATGGCTCTCCCTTGGTCTTCCCTCAAATGTCACCTGCCCTGACTGTCCCTAAGCACCTGAGATTTAAACCCCCACCGCCTCCCACGGACCAGAACTCTCCATCGCAGTCCTGTCTTCATTTTTGTAAATACCCATAGCGCCACCAACACGCTATCGTTTAAAGCTTGCTCTGTTGATGATCAGTCTCCCTCAACTGGAACAGGGGCTCCGTGGGGACCGTGGGCTTTGCCTCTGTTGTTCACAGCTGTATCCCCAGCGCTCAGGACAGGTCCTGCCACGGCGTAGAGATGCAGTAAACATACAGGGAATGAATGAATGAGTGAGTGAATGAATGAGTGAACAGCTATTTCTTGAGTGTCTCGTGTGTGCGAGGTGCTGCGCTAGGTGTGAGAGATGGAGGACTGAGACCCCCTCCCATCCCCACATCCCCGTGGCATCGAGCCCAAAGCTGAGCGCACTAAGATAAATACCTATTACCTTAGATGGGCTCTCGGTGCCAGCAAGAGTCCAGGCGTTTTAATTTTGTTTTGACAAAGAGGCTGATGGGAGAGGCTGGCTGGCTCCTCTGTCTCGCATCTGCCGGCGGCCCCGGCGCCCCGGCCTGACCTTCCCTGCTCTCGGCTCCCCGTAGCTCAGGACACTAAAACATAATTGGCCTGCCCTACTTTTTAAGAGAGCCCAGATTGAAGGATTGGGTTTTTTGGTGGGCTGACCTGTTTTAAGAGCCTTAAGAGGGGGCTGGGAGTTTCAATTTTCCTCTGGCAAAGCAAGGCCGTTTTTAGCTCAGCTTTGATGAAACAGCGGGAATCGAGTTCGGCCGGCAGTCACTCCTCAGCTGACCTGGTTGGAACGGCCTCCTGTGGGGCCCCAGGCCCAACTGCAGCTTGGCAAGGAAAATGGAGGTTTGTTTTACTCAGCCGGGGTAATTGGGCCTGCTCTGAAGCGGCCCCGGGGCCATCTCCAAGGAGAGGGGGCCTCTAGGCCACAGTCAGAGGTTTTGTCCTCTTGATGCCCTTCTGGAGCCAGAGAGACCCGAGTTCCTGCCCCACCTCTTCTGGGCATTAGCTGGGTGACCTTAGACAAATTGCTTGGCCTCTCAGGGCCTCAGTTTCCTAATCTGTTACGAGGTTCTTCATTCTGATCTCGCTGGGATGATAGCATGTCAGCTGGCCGCCGTGTCCGTCTCAGACTTTGAGGATGCTTCCCGGACTGTGTCTCTGCAGGAAATCGGGCTGATTGACAGCCATCCCCGGGGCGCCAGGCCGGCTCAGGCCTCCGAAGACCAGGCTTCTCCGAATTGCGATGCTTTGGCGTGCTGCCTGCTTTTCTAACGGTCAAGAACTACCTCTTTGAGCCTCTTTTCTGATCCTTTTGTCAAACGGTGGTTGACGAGATTGGCCTCTGGGCCACTCTGGTCCCATATTAGAGGGACTTGTGTGATGGATTCTTGCTGGAGTTTGCTTCCAGGAAAAATTTGGTCCCTGCAGACGAAGGGGTCTGCTGTTGGTCACCAGAAGGTGCAGCCAGGCCATGCACCCTGGGCCCCAGGCTGCCTCGCTGGCAGGAGGCCCAGAGCTGACTCCACCATCTAGAGCCGCAACGTTCCGCCTCGCTGACCTCAGAGCACCTGCTCATTCTGCTTCCACTTTACGACTCTTTCCAGCCTGCAGGAGTTTGTTTCCATCCTGCCCGTGACTGGGGGGGTGGGGCGTGACCTTGCAGAAGCCCGGGTCACTCCCACCTCCAAAGGCCGTGAGCGTGAGGGTTCAGGGCATGCGCTCTGGAACCTGCCCGGGTCCACGCCCGACCCCACGCCCTGACATCCTCCGGCTGCGTGACCGTCGACAACTTCTAAACAACATCCCTGTGCCTCAGCTTCCTCCTCTGAAATCGGGATGGTAATACCAAGAGCTGCCTCATGAGGTTCTGTTGAAGACTGATCTTTGCAGATGGGGAAACTGAGGCACAGATATGAAATAAGTTGTCCCAGATCACTCAGCCACAGCATGTTAGAGCTGGGAGTATCTGACACACAGGAAGCTCTATTATTATTACTGTTATCGCTATTATTATTATTTCAGAGGGCTTAGGTAAGGGGTGAAAGAGGTCAGTGTTCAAAGTGGCTACCACAGGGTCTTGCACACAGTAGGTGCTCAATGAACCGCTGATGCACAGAGATGAACGAGGCACGCCTTGTCCCCTAGAATATCTTGGTCCAGTGACCTAACTCCGACCTTACACATAGTAGGGGCACGGCTATGTTCACTGAACAAGAGCAGGGAAGTGTGGGGACCCGGGCCGGCCATCTGCCACACCTCCCCTCTCCTGCTGAAGGCAGGCTGGGTTCCAATGGGCTCAGGTTTTCATGATGCCAACTTTCACCCACTGCCAAGTAGAGGGACCAAGACAGAGAGGCAGTGATTCATGTTCAAAAGCAAGGCGCCCACAGTGATAGAAAGGAGGCAGCGGGCAAGGCCAGGAGCCCTCAGCCTTTCTGCCTTGCTTCTGGTTGACTCACTGCCAGCTTCCTTGGCACGCTGCCTGCTTTCTAGTTCTCCCCCACCCGTGTCTGTTTCCATGGGGCACATGCCCCACGCCCGCTGCCTGCTGTGCCTGGATGGTGGGGGGTGGAGATGAGGTGGAAGGAACATCCTGAACCCTTGGCCCCCGGGCCTTGGTGCCTCCCAACCCAGACCCTGAGTTGAATGGACTGACCTGAGGGGCTAAAGGGATCAATCAGGATGTGAAGGAGAAGGTGGTTTCCATGGCAGCGGCAAGAGAAGGGGAAGAGAGGCTTGGAGAGACAGAGGAGGGGGGCGCCAGGGTGGGACAGGCAGGGGAGGGGAAAGCAGTGGCCCAGAGAGTCTGGGGGAATGGGGTCAACAGAGAGAGATGGAGGTGAGAGTGGGATTCAGGCCTGAGGCTCAGGGTAGCAGCTGAAGACAGTAGGAAGGGCCAAGATGGGTGGCACGGTGACCCCATCGCCCACCAACCAGGCATCAAGGGGGCCAGAGCAGCAGGGGCCGGTGATCCCAAATCTGTCCTCATCCAGGGGCCCAGCTCCTAACTTCCTGGCTCAGGTGATCTAGGGATCCCAGGCTGGGCTGTGGTTCATCTTTGGGAATCCATCATTGGAAGATAAAATCTGATTTCCAAGAACCATTTTCCCGCATTGAAAACAGGTCACTCCCAGTTGGCCCACGGGGAAATGAGGGCTGCCGTCTCTGGAGCACCCCTCTGGGCAGGAGGGAGGCGCCTCCCTCGGTGCCCTCGATTGAGCCACAGAACAAAGGGCTCCCCACAGCCCTGATGCAGAAGCGGAGGTCCAGAGAGGCTAGTGACATGCCTGTGGTCACACAGTTCTAGGAGGCTGAGCTGGCTTAGGATGTGCCCCTGGCCCCTTCCAGGCCAGACAAAGGGTCCCCTCTCAGAGTGAAATGCCGGAATGTAGGAGGGTGCGGCTCAGGGGGCGCCAGTGGGAGGCAGGACCTATCCTCCCGAAAGGCAACAGAGGGGCGGAATGGGGCCTCACCTGCCACTGTCAGTGATGAGGTGCTGGTGGAGAGCTGCAGCACTGGACCCCAAGTATAACTAACACCCGGATGCTCGCAGCTGGGATGCCAGTCCACAAAGTCTAGGGCAGGGGGCAGGGGGCAGGGGGCAGGGCCTGGGATGGGGTTGGGGGGGGACAAGGACCAAGGGAGGGAAGCGGGGGCAGGGCAGGAGGCCCTGGCATGTTCTGGAACTTCTCCCCTCCCCGTTTGCCACCCTTCTCCATTGTTCTCCCCACCAGCCCTGCATTTGACTGGAAGCCACAGATGTTTTACACCCACTGAGCGGTTTTATGATGGAAACCATTTGCAGGTTTAAAGGGGGATGAAAATCAGGCTAATGGCTTTTTAAAGGCCCCAGAAAAAAAGAATTCAGGCAGTTTCTGGAAAGAAGGAAAACACACAAGAAAGACGGTGATAAAGCTCTCCCCGCTGAGGGAGGGGCTCAGCTGGGAGGTTAGGGGGGCTGTTCTGGTTGCCCAGGCCCCCTGCCCCCAGCTCCCTCTCTCTCCCCCTGCCACCTGGTCCCTGGGCGCCCCCAATTTGAGACAGCCTGCTCACCTCTGACTGGTGCCGCTCAAGTGTTTTTGGGTAAGCCCACCACATTTAGACAGGCCAGACCCTTGACTGGCTCCCCAGCCAGGAGGAATGGCTAGAAGGTGGGGAGACCCCACTGTGGGCTGCCACCCCATGGAGCAATTCAGAAGTGTCCTTCTCTGCTGCTCCGGGCAGAGGTTGGACCCAAACCCTCCAGCTTTGCATTGTGCAAAGAGCACTGGATATTTCTGGCTTGTTGAGACTGGAATCATCGAGACTTCTGGCACGCGCAACCACAGCTGCCCTTCAGTGAACACCTACTGTGTGCTCCCCACCCCCACCCCGTGTGAGGGGCTTTGTGACACCAGGGCCAATCCTCAAATCACCCTGCGGGGGGCTGTCCGTGGCCCATTTCCCAGAGCCTTCTCAGGTCACCTGGCCTGGCCTCTCCGTCTTTGATCTGCGGCTGACTGCTGTCCGACCTCGGGCAAGTCACTCTAGTTCTCCTTTGTTAAGCGTAGGGCGACCAACTGTCCTGATTTGCCTGGACCTGAAGGGTTCCTGGGACATGGGACTTTCAGTGCCCAAACCAGGAGAGTCCTGGGTAAACCAGGACTAGTTCAATGACCAGGCTGGGCTGGGAGACCCGATATTAAACGAGGAATCCCAGTGGCCTCTACATACATCCTGTGCCCAGAGGACGGGTCCCTCGGCTCAAGGGAGAGTCTCTTTCGTCCACCAATGTCTCGACTTGGTGCAGTGCCCAAGGCTCCTCACCTGCCCCGGGGAACTGTCTCCCAGTCCGCTCCGTGAAGGGCTTGCTGGAGTAGAAAATCCAGAGATGGGCCAAACGGAGGCCAGGGAGTCATTTCTGGGTTTCAGATTGTTCTGGCCCTGCCCCGTTGGGGTTGATCCTTCTCTCTTCACGGGCAGCTTCTCCAGGAAGGTAGTGACAATGGGTGGCTCAGGTCTTTCCACCGCAGGTGATGTCAGCCAAGTTCACACCAGGTGGAATAAGACCATTTGCCCTTGACCTGAATCTAGGGTCTGGGTCCCCTTTCTGGGGCGAGCTTGAGCAGAGACCCACCTCCAGGGCTAGGAAAGACTGACAAGGCGTTATCTCTTTCAGAAGCTGCGGGAGAGGGAGCAGGTGCGGGGCAGGACCCCGGTGGGCGGCGGGAGATCCCGCCTTAAGTCAGTGCGGAGAGAGTGATGGAGGCCACGGTTTGTGTGTGGCCAGCTCTGTGGCAGCCCCTGACGGTTCAAAGGACTTGTGCAAAGCTGTGAAATCGATCCTGAAATAATTTCCGTTCAACCTTACTCACTAGGGACCCACCGTGTGTAAAGGCCTGCCAAGCTGTAGGCTCTGGCATTGAAGGTTTGGTGAAGCCAATGGAAGGGGACCACCCGACATGTCTGGTCAGGGAAGGAGAGGTTAAACAGATGGATGGACCCATGGGGGAGGGAAGAGGATGAGGACCTGAGACCTAGAGTGGGGTCGCCTGGGAGCTTGTTAGAAACCCTCAGGTCGCACCCCAGACTTACATGTCCCCAGGGGTGTCTTGAGCAGGCGTAAGTTTGAGCCATGCACCCCAGCACCCTCCCAGAGACTCCTTGAGAGGACCCCATCCCAAGACAAGGTCTGGGTCTAGACAAGGCCCTTTCTTGCCTGTGCCCATCTGCTTTCCCAGGTCTGCCCATTGCCACAAATGCTACCCCAAGTAGCCAGTCCACTTCCTGGTGCTGGAGGGTTCAGGCAGCCATCCAGGGCCTGTGAAGAGACAGCAAGGGCAGCGAGGGTCGCTGGGGTGGCGGAGTAGCCGGGGCCGGCCGAGCAGGTGCACACCTGGGCCACCGGGCCAGACAAGCAGACCTGAGCTGCCCACTGGCTCCCAGGCAGGCTCTGCAAATTGGACAGGCGAGGAGGGGGGAGGGTGGGTGTCAATACCATCCCCCCACCCTTTTCAGAGAGCAACAAACCCTTCACAATGCCTTTTTAGCAAACACCCTGAAAGCATCCTGATAGCACTCCGGCATGGCTGCCGGAGACATTATGGCCATTTTTATTAGCTCTGCCGCATGGCTCTGCAGGGGTGGGGCAGGCACCTGCAAATGTGGCCCCAGCATTGCAGGGCATGACCTGAACTTGGAGTGTGAGCAGGTGTTAGAGGGAGGAGGAAGCGAAGCCCTGGCCTCCGGGAACGTGCGGCCAGTGGAGGGAGCGTGGCAGATGCTCGAAGAGGAGACCTTCACGGCTTCCCACTTGAAGTCTTCCCAGCAGGGGCGAGGGCAAGCAGGGCTGAGGCGGACACCGGCTCCTAAGCTTGCAGGGAGTGTGTTTAACCTACTTGCAAGAAGGAACCGTGTCCTGGCCCCTCAGAAGCTTCGTTTCCATGCAGACAACGGCGATACAAATGAAAAGGCTCTCTCATCTCTTCATTAAAGCAGCGCCCCAGAGGACCAATCGCTACCTGAATCTCCTCCATTAGCCCAGAAAGAGACACTGTGTGTATAAATGAAGGCGTTTGAATTACAAAATGCTTTTTAAATAGGGTAGATTATAAAAATTTGGTCCTGACAAGTCTTCTTATTTGATTGCTGAGTTTTGGCAAGAGACGCGAGGCCGCACGCCCCTTTCCTCCCCTCCTCCCCACATCCCTCCCTCCTTTCCTCCTCCCTGGGTCCTGGCCAGATCAGGGAGGGTGCTATGGTCAGACTATGGCAGGCTTGATCCTCCAGTGGATGGAAGCCACGGGAAGGTTTTCAGTTGGGAAACCACAGGCCAGTTCTTCACTCTGATAAGGTCACCCCGGCAGCACGGGGGCCGGGGAGGGACTGGAGGGGGCTTGGGCAGGGAGACGTGGCAAAAATGAAGACTCAAGTGGAGAGTTCCAGTTGGAGCAGAGGCAAGGGAGCAGAGGGAAGGAAATGACCGACTGTGTGTCGCCTGCCTCGCGACCTCCCCTCACCTGAGAGAGGATTAGAAGAAAAGAGGGTCCGAGGCACCCCCACAAAGGTCATGCAGGCTTTTCTCAGAGAGAAATCCCAGAGCCCCCAGCCCGTCCCTGAGCCAGGTGATCCATATTCACACACAATTCCTGCAGGAATTCCTGCAAATGGAGAGCGGCACTTCAGAAAGTAGGCATAGGGTGGGGTGGGGGTAAAGTGGAGGGAGATGCTTCTAAAGGAGGGCACCCGGACAGGGGCGGGGAAAAGACAAAAGTCACAAAAAGCCAAGGGGTCCTCCTGCCATCACTGCAGAAAACAGCTGGAGAGTTAAACATACGTCCCCCCGCTGAGCCACGCCTGGGTGTTTACCCGAGAGAGATGACAGCACGTGTCCCCACAGAACCTTGTACACACATGTCCGTCGGGGCTTTCGCTGTAATAGCCCCAACTGAGAGCAGCCCAGGCGTCCACCGACAGGTGAGTGGATGGCCCAGGGGTCTCTCCACCTGGTGGGATGCTGCTTGGCCGTAGAAAGGAAGGAACTCTTGATAAAGCAACTGCAGGAACGAATCTGAAAATAGTGACGAGTGCGCGCAACCAAACCCAAAATGGCGCACACCGCGTGGTTCAGCTTACACGAAAGCCTGGGAAACATGATGTACGGCGACAGACAGCAGATCCGCAGCCGCCTGCGGTTGGGCGGGATTACACAAGGGCTTGAGGAAGCTTCTGGGGTGATAGATATGTTCATTATGGTGATTGTGTGATGGTTTCAATGACAATACGACAGTGTGTCACACGTCAAAACCCATCAAATGTGTAAACTTTCTGCGCGGTTGTTTGTCAATTACATGTCAATAAAGCTATAAGCAAAATTTATTTTAAAAAGGCAAGGACCCCAGGAGACATATAGCATAGGGACGAGCTAACTTAACCCCGCTCTACCCCTAAGACCGGCGGAGTGAAGCTGATGATGAAGAGCTTGATCCCGGGCAACTTAAGTGACGTCCACCCGCCTTGTTCTAAGAAGGACGGAGGCATAGGTGCGGGCTCGATGGAAAAGATGGCCTCATCGTGTTGCTGTCTAGAAGTATTGCTCTGTTGTCCTCACTGCTACAGACCAGGCATTGCAAACGGTGCCTGGTACGTGATAGGCACTTAATAATTTGTATAAAAATTTAATCAATTAGCAGTGTATGGGGAAGAATCTGATGAGCGCCTGCAGCCCACCAGGCTCTGTTCGAAGTGCGTTTGCCTGCGTTCATTAATTTAGGCTTTAGTTCTCTGCAAAAGACATCTGACTCCCCCACAACAAAGAGGAGTAAGGCAAAGACCCCCTCCCTGTTTCCTCCCGGCCCTGCCCTCCGCCCCCATGTCCACGACCTCGGTTCCGTGAGAATCTAGGACTCTTCCCCGTGGAAAGACACAGCCAGGAAGGGAGAGGCAAAAAGAGGCGGTGAGGTGGCGTCAGGTGTGGAGAATGTGGACGCAACCTGCTCAGCAAACTCCCGTCCTCAGAATTAAGGGGCCCCCTGGAAGCCGGAAGAAGAGAATTTAGGAAATAAAAGGCCGCCCTGTTTCTGGCAGCAGTGAGGAAGCAGATGGCTCTCATTACCTGGAGAGGCGGCAGAGAGGCTCGGAATAGAAACGCGCTCAAGAGCAGTGGCAGTGGATTTGGGTACCAGAGAGCTCAAATCAGTGTGCCGACGAAGGAGGATCCGAGGAAGCCGGGCGGGGAGGGGTGCACGGGAGGGGTCCAACGATGATTCTGGGGCTCTGGCATCCGCCGGGCTTGGTTTTAAATCATGACACCCACCGACCTCCTCTGTGACCTCAGGCATGTCACATCTTCTCTGGGTGCCTCAGTTTCCTCATCTGTACAATGGGGATAATAGCATTATTATTGCGATACGGTACATATTAGACCATGTTTTCTATGCTGCTTTATAATAGGGTGGGGTCAAGGATTCAGTGAGATAGGGTAAAGTGCTTAGCAGAAGGCCTCTCACTGTAAATCTCTGTAAATCTCAGCATCCCCACAAAGGCTGTAATCCCACAAGGCGGGTGTTAGAACACCCGTTTATCAGATGGAGAAACCAAAGCTCAGAGAAGCCCAAGGACCTTGTCCAACCTTACACAGCTAGTCAGGTGCAGAGCCCAGACCAGAGCCCGAGGTGCCCAACCCCCGCCCAGGCTGCTTCCACTGCCCTCATTCATACAGTGGATATTCTCTGAACACCTGCCATGTGGCCAGGCTCATCTTCAGGGAGCGCCTATGCTTCTCTGGGAGGGAAGAGAGTTGGTGACAATGTAGCAGGATATGGACGGGTAGGCGCTCCCAGACAGGTGCAGTCCTGAGGAAGCAGCAGGGAACTTGGCATAGGTGGCGGGCAATCAGGGCAGCCTTCCTGGCAGAGGCGGCATCTGAATGTAGAGACTGTGGACTGCTCTATGTATCTGGTGATTCTAGTTCATTGGGCTCTCACACTGCGCCAGCTCTGAGCCAAGCCCTCGCATTATCCCGTGTAACAGGTGGGGAAAGTGAGACGCAGCTGCTGGGCTTTGAAAGATGGCTAGAGGCTTAAGAAAGGAAGAGCGCTCCAGGCAGAAGTAACAGCCTGGGCAAAAGCACGGAGCCAGGAACCAAATCCTTGGTTTCTCTGTATCCACCCCCCACCCCCCGACCTCCGCCCGCCCCAGGCTCAGCACAGGGCATGGCACACAGTAGGCCTAAATACTTGTGATGGATGTGGACAGCCCACAGTCCTGGCCCAGGGCCTGGCAGAAGCCCCAGTGACCGGCCCTGGCATGGCCTCACCTGAGCCACGGGGGCCATGGGGGCAACCAGAGGGGTCCCTGCTATTTCTGTGCCCAGCTTTTCAAAAACAAGATTACTCGCCCATCAGAGCCACTGTCAGGGTCGGTAAACTCCAGCCGCCACACTGCGTCCACGAATCTCACCAGAACCTCTGCAGTTATTAATAGTTTATTGATCGCAGCCATTGCTGATGAGAGGCAGTCTCCAGGGCCCGCCCCCTCGGGGCCCCACTGCGGAAGGCCTTCCGTCCAGCACTCAGGGCAGTGCCCCTCAAGTCTGGAAAGGGGCCTTGGCTGCTGCCTCCACTTGAGAAGCTCAGCTGTGGCGCTGGGAGGAGGATCGGTCCAGATCAAGTCTGTGATCTGGAAGCTGCAGGTGGGAATGAGAACCTGCCTTGGGTGGGCAGGGGCTGCGCCTGGTTTCCAGCACAGAGGGAGGCAAGGTTCCCTATGCTCACACCACAGCGTCCTGGCAGGTCTCACCCTCCACTCATTTGACAAATAGTGATTGAGTCCCCAGCTCGATGGCAGGCACCGCCCAAGGCCCCGGGGGCACTGGTAAACCAGACAGCTGCAGACCCCGCCTTCCTAGAGCTCACAGTGTATGGGGGGAGAGGACATTCCAGAGTCACAAACGCAAGCCCTTAAATTACAATTTAGGCAGGTACCACTCAGGACAGCTGTGAGCAGACCTGCTGCGTCATTAGCTGTTGCTGCAGAAGGAGCTGTCTCAAACCTGGTGGCTTAAAGTGACAATCACGCACTATTGCTCACGAGTCCAGGGGTGGCTGGGCTCGCTCCTGAGTGTGGCCTCGGCTGGAACAGCTGGGCCCACCGGGGCCTCTCTCTACGTGCTCTCATCCTTCTCAGAGGCTCGTTCTCAGGGCAGAGGCAGCAGAGGGAGAGAGTTCTTTAGAAACTTTGGAATTTGCACACCGTCACTTCCACCGCATATTACTGGTCAAAGCAGGTCACAGGCCAAGAGTGAGGAGCCTGACTCCACCCCTGGATGGGAGGGGCTGTGAAGGCTCCGGAGGCACGGACACCAGGAGGCTGTTAATCCGGGCCTCAGTGGGAGCCACCAGCCACACCCACCGAGTCCAGCTTGTCACTGAGAACGCGACTGTTCCTTTGTGACTTAAAGGGTGTAACCAGGGGAAGAAAATGCAATATTCTCAGGAGAAGAGAATGTTACAAGCAAAAGTGCTGAATCAAGAAAGGAACTTGGTTAAATGTACCCATGAGTGTCGCCTATGAGGGATCCCGGGTGGGATTCTGGAACAGAAAAAGGACATTAGTGGAAAAACTGGTGACATAATAGTGATGTGTCAATATTGGTTTCTTCTTCTGACAACTGAACCCCGGTCATGTGAGTGTTAACAGTGGGGGACGTTGGGTGAGGGCTATGGGAATTCCCTATTCTCTGTGCACCTTTTCTGTAAATCTAAAACAATTCCAAAATTAAAAAAATTCCTTTAAGAAAAGGAATTTGGGGACCGGCCCTGTGGCATAGTGGTTAAGTTTGCATGCTCTGCCCCAGCAGCCTGGGGTTTGCGGGTTTAGATCCCGGGCAGGGACTTATACACTGCTCATCAAGCTGTACTGTGGCGGTGTCCCACACACAAAATAGAAGATTGGCACAGATGTTAGCCCACGGCCAATCTTACTCACCAAAAAACACAAAAAAGGAACTTGGCACACAGGAAGAATGAAAGGAACTCCATCATAGCTGGAGGAAGGGGCAGGCTGAGATGTGGCAGGAAGCAACCCTACTGGGCCCTGTTGGCCAAGATGAGGATTCTGGTCTTTGACTTAAGAGCAGAGAGAAGCTTTAGACGGGCTTTATGTAGGGAAGTACCATTAGCCATTTGAGTTTGAAAAGGTCTGGGTTCTACCCTGCAGAACGGATCAGGAGGGAGATGGGCAGGGGCAGAAAAACCACTGGACTCTCCGCCTCCATCTTCCAGGTGAGCAAAGGTGGAGGCCGTGGAGACGGAGGGAAGTACGCAGTTCGGGATATATTTACGACTCAGTCACTGACTGTATTTGGAGAGTATGGAAATGGGAGACATCAAGGATGGTGACCAGGAGGGTGATTGGACCAATGGTGAAGGGCAGGACTGTCTGGGGAGAGGGGGGACCCAGCAGGAGGACATCTGAGGCTGGAGATAAAGTCCTGAGTGGGAAGCTGGCTTCTTCGTAAAGCACCAATCCAGGTGTGCCCAAGCTGTCTTCTGTACCACCTGTGTTGTGTCACCTGCAGGTGTCACCTGAACATATTGCTTATGTTACTGTCACCTGAGCATGTCATCAGGGTAGCAATTGCCTAAACATGTCACCTGTGTCGCTATCACATAAACACATCTTCTGCGTGCATCACCTGTGTAGCAATTACCTGTACGTTTCCACCTGTGTCAGCCATTATTATCTGATTACATCACCTGGGCAGCTGCCGGCTACTCAGGTCCCCTGAGCCTGTTTCTTTATGGAGCTGTCACCTGAACGTGTCACCTGCACACCTGTCACCGACGCAAGTCACTTAAGCAGGTCGCCTCTATAACTGACACGTATGAGTGCCACCTAAACATGTCACTCCAGGTTCTGTCACTCAGCAACAGTGCCCGGTGGAGAGGCTATTTTTCAGTCTAGCTGCGTTACAAAGGAAGTAGTTGCCAGAGGAGACGGTTCCTGCGGTTTCCACTGTCGCCGCTCCCTCTGAGACCGGGGTGGGGAGGGAGGCAGCCTCGTCCCCACGAAGTCTCCTGATGAAAAGCTCCCTGTTCCTCAAGTCCTTGTGTGACAGTCGGCAGACCAGATGTCAACCTCTGTGTGTTCTATGCAAATGAAGGTGTTTGTTTGTGCTAATGAGGGCTGGGTTGTGGGAGGGGGGAGCCTTAGATGGGCTGGCTCCGGAGACGACAGCCCCACAGCAGTGGAAAGAGAAGCTGAGAGCCCATGTGTGTGGGGGGCGAGGGGAGAGAGTGGGGGACAGTGAGTCATAAGGAAAAAGGAGCTTGAAGACAAAGATGGGGGGACAGCTGAGACGAGAGAGGAAAGGAGTGAATCTGAGGTTAGATTGCTCAGCAGAAACAGATGGGAGAGAGAGGCTCAGCTGAGCAGAGTGGAAATGTGTCCCCAAGGGGGTGGGAAGGAAGAACTGGATTAAAGGAAACCCCCCCTCTCGGGGTGGCAGGGCTGGGACGCACACCCAGAGCCTGTGCCCCAACCACCGCCCTCTCTTCCTCCCATCGGGGTCTCTCTGATAGGACTGTTGGGCAGGGAGGGCACCATGCCTGGCATTCACTACGAGTTCCGAGAATTTGAACCTCTTCCCCAGGTTTTCTGCTGTGGCATGAGAACCTCTAAGACCCAAACACGGAGACCCCACTTCCTCCAAGCTGCGGCCAGAATAGGCTCCCTTTGGCCTCGTGGTCAGGCCCAGAGAAGGTGGGAACTTGCTGGAGGACGCACAGGTTTCCTTGACGCAGCATCAGTGCAGCCTCCGTAACTCCAGGTTGAGGCTCTTCCCTTTCAGCGTCCAGATACCCCTGCCAGGCGCCCCCTCGCCCGCAGGGCTTCACAGGGCAAAGGAGCAAGAGCTGATAGTCGCTCGTCCTTGCTGACAGCGGCCTTGCCGTGACATCCTCACCTTTAGTCCTTGCTGCAGTCCTGTGAGGCTTCAGCCCCGTATTTCAGATGAGAAGATGGAGGCTCAGAGAGAGACGGCCTGACTGGCACAAGGTCACCTAGCGCACTGTTGGCGGGGCAGGATTCGCACTCGGCTCTCCCCGACCCCGTATCAGGGCTCCTTTAGTACGGGAGGCAGGAAAGAGCTGCCCGGTGGGCGTTTTCCATAGAGAGAGAGAACAAAGCACCGACTCACTGTCAGCATGGCCTGACCCTGTGGAAGGATCTAACATGGGGATCATCAAACTACAGCCTGCGGAGCAAATCCAGCCTGTTTTTTAGCAGCCTGTAAACTAAGAATGTTTTTCAGACTTTTAAGTGGTTGAGAAAAAAAAAAAAACAGAAGAAGAAGAAGAAGAAGATGTCATGGCATATGAAAATATATGAAATTCAACTTTCAATGATTATAAATGAAGTTTCATTGGAACACGGCCACACTGATTTGCTCACGCACTGTCTGTGGCTGCTTTTGTGTCACAAGGACAGAGTTGAGTGGTTGTGACGGAGATGTAAGAGCAACAAACTTTAAAATATTTACTCTCTGGCCTTTTAGAGGAAACATCCAGAAAGTTTGGGGGCGTCTCTCCCATCCTCATGGGTCGCCTCCTCCGAGAGGCCCTCCTGACTACCTTGGCAGAACCAGCTGTTCCTCACTCTGTGCTCGGGTCAGCTCACCCTTTTCCTGGTGATTTACGTGCTGGTTAGCTTCTCTGCCTCCTTGTCCAATGGGAGGGGCTCCTTGGAGACAGGAATTTCACTGTGTTCCTTCTCAAGTCCCCAGGGCTGGGCGTAGAGTGACAGAAGGCTGTGTGGAAAGGGGAATTCTAGTTCCCATCCTGGTTCTTATTAGCCATATTGCAGGAGGTAGTTACATCCGCCTCTGGAGCCTCAGTCTCCAGGTTTCTGAAATGGGAGTCACGATCCTCTCCTACGTGGAGGGCGGCCCAGAGGAGTGAGTGGGGTGATGCCTGGGGTACCGGTTTTGAGCCTGCCCATCCTCCAGGTGCCTCTTAATCCCGTCATCCTCAGGGCCCCCTGAGCGTGGACACCACCACCATTCCCAGTTCATCGAAGCAGCAAGGAGCACAGATTTAACTCCAGCTGAATACACAGCCCACACCTTCACCTTCTGAAGCGCCAAGCACAGGGCCTGGCAGACAGTCGGTGTTCCGTAAATGTTGCTTCTCCTCCCAGCACAGCACATGGGCCTGTGGTCAGTCAAGGGACGTTTGTTGAGCGAAGGCTGAGCGGGGGGGCTTTGGGGCTGGTTTTCTGAAAGCTGTGCCTTGTGGTCCCGGAGGACGGGCCCTCACCCTGCTCCTCTGCCTCCCCGCAGGTTGCCCGAGGTCCGCGTCTCGGACAACGGTCCCTACGAGTGCCACGTGGGCATCTACGACCGCGCCACGAGGGAGAAGGTGGTCCTGGCCTCAGGCAACATCTTCCTCAACGTCATGGGTGAGTGCAGGGCCCTGGCCCCGGCGTTGCAGTGAGGAGCCGTGTGTGTGCATGCGTGCATGGGTGCACGCTGTACAGAGGGGCTGTCCGGGGAAGCACCTGCCGAAAGCCTGTTGTGCTGGCAGCGGACGCCCTTCTTTCCCACCCTTGCTCTCGAGGGGCAGGAGGCCGGCCATGCCAACATGTGACCAATGTGTGACCGGTGTGTCCTTGCCGCCCAAGGATTTGCTCTTAGGAGCTCTTCTCCACCCAGCACTGATGCTCTGCCCTCCTGAAGGTGGGGCCGTGCCTCATCCCCGGATGCTGGTGGCCGGGGCATTTGGAGGGGCCCCGACACGTTGTTTGGGACAAATGAGGACCTGAAGGAACGCTGAGAGCTTCCTGAGGGCCTGCTGTCACAGTCCCTGGGCCTCAGTTTCCACTTCTGTAAGATGGGCGTGGGATGCAGGCCCGGTGGGTCCTTCATGGACCACCCAGCTCCAGGCTCTGTGGCCTGGTGGGGACATGGGGCGGGAGGTCCTGGGCCCTGTGGGAGCAGCGGTGTGGGCACCTTCCGCAGGCTGAAGCCAAGAGCCACGTTCGTGGAAATACCCGTGGGGAAAGTGCAGTGGGGGTGGGCGCTCCCCTGGGGGAAGGACAGCCCTGGAGCCTACCTGGGGGGCCTGAGATGCATCTCGGGGGGAGGCACACCTGCTGCAGAGGGAATGATTCTGACCGGGCCACGTGTGCCCTCCCTGGACCTCCCAGGCCTTTTCCACAACACTGAAGCAGTGGGTGACGAGTCAGGAAGTGCGCTGGGCTGAGTGTCGCGGCTCCCAGGTTCCGACCCCGGGTCTGTGCCTCCATTTCTAAGTCTGCAAAATGGAGGTAATGATGCTGATATCCGTCTCTGGCTGGCTGCGTCTCCCAGCCCAGCCTCGTTTCCCCCATTTGTAAAAAGAAGGCCCTTGCTCCGCGCGATCTGGGAAGCCCCGGCCAGCACTGAGTTCCTGCCAGGTGCGCTCTTGCATTCTGCTGTCAGAATTCCGGGGCTTGGGTCAACTCTGGGCCCCATGTTCTCTGATTTTCTCACCAAATGAGATTGACCGGGGAACTAAAGTCTCCCATCCTCGGCAATCAATGAAAGCAGAAAGGCCGCGTCCAAAGCCATGGCTTCTGGGGAAATTGAAGACCTCCAAAGACCAGACCCCCAGAGGGACATTGATTCCCGCAGGGGCAGCACGCGGCATGTTCTGCTTCCTGGGGGACGGGCCACGCAGGGGGTGGCGGTCCCTGGAAGCGCCCCCCTTGCAGTCACGCCCTCCCTGAGCGGCTCCTGCAATACACGGACAAGCAGCATTCCCAGTGCCCGGCCCCGGGCCCCTCACACCAGGGGACCCAGCGAAGAACAAAACTCAGTTTGTACCCTCAGGGGCTCCCAGTCTGATGAGGGACATGTACGCATTCATTTATTCAACAGGTGCTTATGGCGCACCTACTATGTGCACGTAGGTGCCACCTATGCCAGGTGATGGCCACACACCTTCCATAGGACGTTTTTGTCCTTGGGGAGTTTGCACCCAGTGCATGGAACAAGCGTAAAACACACACGGGGTGAATAAGTGAGATGAGTGCATAGTGATAAATACAGGGAAACAAATCAAGCAGGGTAATGAGATTAAGAGTGACGGAGGTGGGGTGGCAGCTAGTTTAGGGAGAGGACTCAGGGAGGGCCCCTCGGAGGCTGCCGGGCTGAGCGCTGTCCTTGTTATGTCCTTTAGTCCTCACAGTCAACCCAAGAGCAGGTACCAGTACTGCTGTCCCCATTTTGCAGGAGCAGATATGGAAGCACAGAGAAAGCAAGCAACTTGCCTAAGGTCACACAGTCGGGATCACAAAATCTTCCTATGATATCAGGCAGCTCAGTCTTGGGGCCAGAACCCAGGCGTCTTAACTCCCTGATCAGCTCTGTTGTACTGCTGGAGGCAGTGTAGACACTCCAGCTGAGGCTTCGTTCTATTGTGCCTGTGAGCAAGGACGTGGTCCTCAAAAGCCACCTCCTCCATGAGGCCCACGATCCTCATTAAATCACCAAAGGTCCCTGAGCATGTTACTCTCCCTCTGTGGCCTCAGTTTCCTCGTTCATACAATGAGGAGGTGTCACCAGATAATCCTTAGTTTTCTCCCAGCTCTGACATTTGTGAGTCTGTTACCTCACCTGCTAGGCAAGGAAACTGAGGCACAGAGAGGTCTCATGGGAGCCGCCTGGGTTGCATAGCCGGCCCGTGGTCCCAGCTGAGCATGGCGGCGTACTTCTGGCAGGCACGGCTCCTCTCTGCCCGTGGCACGGCCAGCCGAGACCTCTCTCCTTCTGTCTCACCGTCTGGGGAGCGGAGGTTTGTGAGCCCCTGGGCTCCTCCCGATGGAAAGAGGCAGGCACTGGGGGATGGGCTGACAGCTGATTGATCCCAGTCAGTGGGCAGGAGGCTGAGGCTGCCAGGAGGGACCAGGGAGGGGCAGGGCCAGGGCCAAGAGTGTAACCCCCGCCCTCCTCCCGGGGCCCCAGACACAGGACGGCTCTGACTTGTGGAAATTCAGCCCATCCCTGGGCAGAGTTCTCACTGAAACAGCACCCACCCATCTCAGTCAGTCCTCTGACTGACCCTGCTGCTCAGAGGTCGTTGTATTTGCCATTGGTGTCCTCAGCCCTGCTGTCCCCTGATGGGGCCAGTGCGCGCGTGCTCACTAAGCTGATGCCGCAGCTACTGTCCCTCCCTGGCCTGTGCCCGACAGTGCGTGAGCTTCTGGCCTCACGCACATTATCCTATGGAATCCTGGCGACAGCCCTGTGAGCTGGGAGATGTTATAATCCCCACTATACCAGGAGACCGAGGCTCAGGGAGGAGAAGTGACTTGTCTGGGGTCATAACAGCCATCTGAGGCCAAAGTCTGTGGTCTAAACCAGCGGTTCTCAAACCTGAGCTGCATCAGAATCCCCCGGAGGGCCGGTGAAGGTGCAGACTGCTGGGCCCACCTCCGCAGCTCCTGACCCAGCAGATCTGGGCCAGGCCTGGGCATCTGCATTGCTCCCAAGTTCCCAGTGATGCTGGTGCTGCAGGCGCCGGGACCACCCTTCGAGGACACTAGTCTAAACCTCTGAGTATTCAAAAAATGCTCATTCTGTATATACCTATATCGATTCATCTATGTATCTACATCTGCGTCTAGACTCTTGTCCATGTGCAAATGTATGCTCCTTCCTCCTTCCAATACCCACCTCCCCCTACCCCAGACCCAGGAGAATGCCCCCCTTCTTCAGCATACAAATTAAGGCCAGACACGGTTAGGTGCGAATCCCAGATCCATCACGGTGTCCGTAGGCCGCCCTGGGCCTCAGTTTCCCCATCTGTAAAACAGGGATAAGGAGACCTACTTCCTGGGGTGGCTGTGAAGTTTAAATTAGATAAATTTTGCTCAAGACCGAGCCCAGCATGAGGCAGCCAAAAGGTTCAGGAGGTCAGACTCTGTTGTCTTTATTCCCTGTCCCCAGCTGCCCGCCCTTGGGCACAGCTGTGGCGGCCTCTTTCTTGCCTCTGGTTTCAGCCCCGGCAGGGAGAAGCCACGTCCATGATTCGTGACTCTGAGGAGCTTTAAGCCAGTCTGAGCAATGAGTGTCACAGCTTCACGCGCCGAATCCGTGGAAGGGGGCCCAGTTCTGCCCCGTTCCTGGAGCGGTGAGGCCCCCGGCCTCTGCCTTCCTGCCCTCCTGGCCTCCACCCTGAGCGTCAGCCTGTCCTGGCCCCACATGCCCCAGGGGAGGAGCCAGGATATGTCCCAACTTTGCTATGCCTCACGCTTAGCCGGTTTGTGCCGGTTCCAATGTGCCTCCCATTGAACATGTCACCTGATCCTCGCCACAGCCGTTGGGGCCAGGATTACTATTATTCCTAATTCACAGATGAAGAGAGGACGCTCCAAGAAGGGAAAAGATTTGCTCTGGGACCCCTGGGAGTGTGGCTGGCCCTGTCCCAGAGCAACACGGCTTCTGGGCTCACCACGGTCGGGAATGGTGGGGAGGGCTGCGAGAGACAGCGGGCTGAGTGCCAGGAAGCTTCTGGCTCTCTCCCACAGTCCAGCGGCCGCAGCAGCCCGAGCGGCAGGCACGATGCTGTGCCCATAGCGTAGGCCCAGGCTCCGAGAAGGAAGCGACCCGGCCAGGGTGGGGTGGATTAAACGAGATGATCGGTAGAACAGAACGCTCTGAGCCCAGGGTCTGGCTCATTCCGAGTTCTCAATAAAGGGTTTCTCTTACGACAAACAGTAATCACGTCAGTCAAACATCAGGCACAAGCAGAAAGGCTTAAAAATGGTCTTACTCCCTTCCCACCTCCATGACCATCTCCTTTAAATATGTTTCAAGGCAAGTTTCAAAAATGGCAATCTCCTCACTGTTTTGGCCTCTCTGTGACACTGCGTAGACCCCTTCTCATGATGCACACACAGGCAAGGACCCACCCTCGGAGCCAGTGGACCCTAAGGACTGTGACAGCCAACGGTGGGGCAAGACAGCCCCGTCCCCAATTTGGGGGTCAAAGGGAAGCTTCCCAGGACAGTGGGAGGGGGGAGCCGAGGCGCTGGGTACAGCCCAGGGCCCCTGTGTCAAAAGCACGGAGCAGTTCTGCGGGAGCCGGCCCCGGTCTGCCAGCACCGCGCCTGCATCCAGCGCATTCTAACGCGCTGTTGCCAGAGCCCTCCGGGTGGAGATCAAAATTCGAGAGCGGCTGTAATTTCACGCCTATAACGTCCCCGCAATGTGGTGGGGAAAGGCATTCCGGAGCCCCGTGGGTGACACCAAGGGTTCATGCCGCACAGTCATTAAAATGTTTTTATCCGAGCTGCAGATAAATTGTAAGCCAATTTGAAAGCCGCGTGCCGGGCCCGGGAAGGCATTATCCACAGTCACGGAAGGACAGCAGGGTCTCATCTTGGGGGGGCAGGTTATGTGGAGGAGCGTGTTAAGTGTGCCATGTTACAATCAATTAAATGTTGTGAGGCACAGACACCCCGGCCCCCGCCAAAGCCAAAGACGCTGGTCTTCAGGTTCCACCAGAAGACGGGGAGGCAGGTTTCTCTGCCACCCTCACCACACAGCACTGCCACCCAGGGGCCCCGTCGGCCCGTAGCTAATAATCAAGGCCACTTTCCATCACGCACGGTGCTGAGTGTTCCGCCTACGGTCAATCGTGTGGCCCTCGCGAGAGCTCTTGGAGCCAGGCGTTGTCATCCCCATTTCACAGGTGAGGGGACAGAGGCTCTGAGGGTTTAAGGGGCTCCCGACACAAGGGAGAGAGCTGGGGGTCCCGCCTGCCTGGAGCTGGTGCTCCTAACGGCAACTCTGAACTCCCAAGGGAATGGTCTCTACCTCTGACACAGAGCCTGTTAGCAACACAAATGTCAAGCAAGCCTGGGGGCTGGGGTGCCAAATGGAGAGAGTGGGGACCCCGGTAAGATGGAGGCCGAGCCTGGAGCACTTGGACTCAAGCACTCAGACGGTCGGGGGGCTGTCAGGGTGTGGGAGGAAGAGCACATCCCTGCCCCCGACTTCTCCTTTCCTGTGCCCCAGGCCCCATGGGGAGGTTCTCCCATCCACTACTACCCAGGGCCCCCTCACTGCTCACTCCCCATGGAAGGAGCACTGGACTTGGAGTCCAGCAGATCTGGGTCCAAATCCAGGTCAGTGTCCACTTGTGGGGACATGGACAGTCCAGTGTTGACCTTCCTTTCTAGTAAAAACAGTATCAGAATGGCTTTTTTGTTCAAATATATTTGAAGGTGACTTGAATGTCCACTCACACAAGCATTCTAACTCTCGTTCATTCATTCTTCATTCGTTCATTACCTAACAAATATTTGCTGAGCACCCAGAACGTTCCAGGCGCTGTCATATGCATGGGACTTAGCTTCAGCAACAAGACAGACAGAGTTCCCCGTCCTTATGGACCCACAGTGTGGGCAGGGAGGCAGACACAAACAGCAGACAGCTGGAGCCTGGGGTATATCCCAGGGTGTTTGAGCAAAGCAGATGCAGCCACAACAGAGGGACAGGGGCTGTTTTAAACAGGGTGGTCACTAAGGCTTCTCCGAGAAGTTGACACTTGAACAAGTGAGGCCTGAGCCATGGGGACCTCACGCCTTCATGCAACTGATTCGATGACGACTCATTCAGCATCTCCCCGTGCCAAGCACAGTTCCAGTGCTGAGGACGCAATGGAGAACAAGGCAAAGTCTTTGCCACGTGGAACCTTTTTTCCATCAAGGGAGACAGCTCGTGGTACAGATGCAGAAACCGAGGCTTGATAACCATGTGAAGTCCCCAGGGGTGCCCATAACAAGTGATCAGAACTGTTCCCGGCCACATGGATCACCCTTCACCGAGCATTTACTAATACGCCAGGCACTGTGCTAGGCTCTTTGTAAATTAACGCGTTGAACAATCACAAACTCTGTAAGGTGGGTACCATTTCCCCTTCGACAGGTGAAGAAACTGAGGTCATTTTCCCAGGCCACCCCACCAGCTGGTGGCAGAGCGGGGATGAATGCAGCCTCTAAACCCTGCCACTCTGCTCTTCTAGAAGTCACAAGGTATTGATCGGCATTAATAAAATGTTCTATCTTGGGATTCCTATCTCTGTTCTGAGGCTTCCAAGTGAGGTTGGCAGATGAAGGTAGAATTTTGGAACCTGAGGCCACAATGGCACCAAACCACACCTTATGCTTTCCAAACCTGGGACCAGGGGACACAACTCCCACCCCAGGGCGCAGCTGTATATGGACTTTGCATAGCCCGTCTCTTTTTTTTTCAGTATGGTTTCCTGTATTTTTATCAGATGCATTTGGTGCTTTTTTCGCCTTATTTTTTTTAAAAATGGTTTTATTGAAATATAATTCACATAACAAAATTCACTCATTTAAAGTGTACAATTCAATGGTTTTTAGCGTATTCACAGTTGTGCAACCAATTTTAGAACGTTTTCATTACCCTCAAAAGAGACCCTGTCCCCATCAGCAATTACTCCCCGACCACATCCCTCCCCCCAGTCTTAGGCAACCACTAATACACCTTCCATCTCAGTGGATTTGCCTGGACATTTCGTGCAAATCGGATTATACGATATGTGATATTTTGTGACTTCTTTCACCCCATAGAATGTTTTCAAGGTTCATTAACACTGGAGCATGAATCAGCGCTTTATTCCTTCTTTTGCTGAATAACATTCCACTGATATGCGACATTTTGTTTATCCATTCACCAGATGATGGACGTTTGGATTGTTTTCACTTCTTGGCTATTGTCCATAATGCTACTATGAATATTCATGTACAAGTTTTTGTGTGAAGATAGAGTTTCAGTTCTCTCGGGTATATACCCAGGAGCGGGATTGCTGGATCAAATGTTCTCTCTCTGTTTAACCTTATGAGGAACTTCCAGTCTGTTTTCCAAAGCTGCACCATTTTACGTTTCCACCGCAGCGTATGGGGGCTCCAGTTTCTCCACATCCTCACCAACACTTGTTGTTATCTGTCTTTCTGATTTTAGCCGCCCTAGTGGATGTGAAGTGGTGTCTCATCGCGGTTTAGATTTGCATTTCCCCGATGGCTCGCGATGTTGAGTGTCTTATCATGTGCTTATTGGCCATTTGGGTATCTTCTTTGGGGAAATATCTTCAGATTCTTTGCTGAGTTTGTCAGTCATTTGACAAATGGGTTATTTGTCTTTTTATCAATGAGCTGTAAGCCTTCTTTATTGCAGATAAAGGTACCTTTTCAGATATGTTATTTGCCTGTATTTTCCCTCATTTTGTGAGTTATCTTTTCACTTTCTTGATGGCGTCCTTTGAAGGACAAAAGGATTTCATTTTGATGAAGTCCAGTTTGCATATTTTTTCTCTTGTTACTCGTGTTTTGGTGTCACATCTAAGGAGCCCTTGCCTGACCCAAGGTCACAATCTACCCCCGTGTTTTTCTTCTAAGCGTTTGCGTAGTTTTAACTCTTACGTTTAGTTTATGGTCTGTTTCGAGTTAATTTTGTGCATGGCATGAGGAAGTCCACCTTCCTCCTTTGCATGTGGTTGTCCAGTTGTCCCAGCGCCACTTTTTGGACAGACTCCTCTTCCCCAATGAGTTGTCTTGGCATCCTTGTCAAGAATCAATTGACTGTAAATACGAGCGTTTATTCTGGACTCTATTCTCGTCCATCAATCGATAAGTCTCTCCTTAGGCCCTGCTGGTGCTTTCTAAAGCCAGCTGGCCCCCTCCAGTCTGGCTTCATTGCTCACCTGCTGTGTGACTTTGGGCAACGAGTTCACAGGCGTCCCCCTGTGGCCGGTTCCTCGGAGCTTTCCCATTACGAGAAACTCACCCCGGGGCTGGTGAGGGCCCCCCAGGAAAAGAGACCACGGGCACCGTGCGGGGGATGGAGGCTGAGCCCACTCCCGTGAGACCAGACCAGAAACCAGGATTTCTAGGGATCTGGAGCTCCACTTTCTAACACCAGATTCTTGACCCTGAGACTCTGGCTCTCAGCCCAGTGCTCCTCTCTGGAAAAGGAACGCATTTCCAGGACCAACAACTGGAGTGTCGAGGACATCTCCCGACTCAGGAAGGAGAAATGTCTGTGGCTTCAAGTGAGGCGGGGAGGTCTGCACGCAGGACTGAGCCAAACAGAGGAAACAACTCTGCTCTTCGAAGGGCAGCGGGCTTGGGTTTGCAGAAGCCCCTTTCAAGAAGCCTGCAGCACGCAGGACAGCTGTAGGGGGTGGGCACACCCCAGGGAGAACCAGCGCGCGGCTGGTGTAGACGGCAGGCCAGGGGGCAGGTTAGGGCAGTGGAGGGAGGCTGGTCTGAGAATCCCTGGGGGTCCCCAGGCAGGGTAGCTGGGAGGTGAGATTCAGCGCCCCAGACGCCTGCTGGGTGAAAAATGATCAGCTCATTCCGGTCCTGGAGCCTGCGTGGATGAGCCACCTGCTGGGCTCGAACTAATTACATGAACTGGCCCCAGGCGACGGCAGTGGCCACAGGCTCCAGGGAGCACAGGCTGCTGTCAGAGGAGGCGTGGTGGACGGGTTGGGATCCAGGCCAGAGCCACTGAAGAATCCCAGGGTGCTGAGGGGGAGAGGGTATGAACCCAGACCCCCAGCTCCCACCCCAGAAGCCCCCAGGGTCCTGAGGACCAGGCCTGGGCACTCTTGTTACCCCAGCAAACGTCTGGGCAGGTGCACCTCCAACCCCCTCCCCACCCCCTTCCCACCCAGTCCAGGTGAGTGACCCCAGGTGCCGGAGGTGCTCCAAGCTGGGCACAGGAGAGGAGTGGGGAGTCCCCAGGTGAAGAATTACCCCTCTGTTCAAGCCGTTGACCGGAAACAGTGTTTATTCCTCAGCGAGTCGAGGAGGGGCTAAGGCGTGGGCCTCGGCTTCAGCCGTGAGTTTCAAACCAAGTTCTGCAATTCCTGGTCGTAAAAGTGGCAAATGTTTCTCAAGCATATACTGTCCACCAGGCACAGTTTGCTGGACGCCTGTTAGTGCACGTAATTGTCAGAACAGCCCCCAAGGTGAGGTGCACTCTCCCCATCTTATAAGTTTGAAAACAGAGAGGTTACCAATCCCCCGAAGGGACAGAACTGGGATTCAAACCCCGGCAGGCTGGCTCCAGAGCCCACAGGCCCAACCATGATGCTGCACTGGCGGGTTATTTAATCTCCTCGAGCCTCAGTTTCCCTATCTGCTAATGGATGTTCCTGCAGCACCTCCCCCGCTGGGGCATGAAATATAAAGCCTGTGCTCCAGGCTCTGCCTTCTCATCCATTTGGCCCTAAGCTTTGCCCTGTAGATGTCGCTGGGATCAGGGAACGGGGTCGGAGCTGCGGGAAGTGACATCAGCCCAGCGGGAGCTCTCTCAGCCACGCGGTGACGATCCTGGCCTCCCGCCCTGGCCACTGAGGGGAGGGCAGGAGAGAACGGAGCCAGCAGCCCTGAGTCCCATCCTGCCCCCCTCCCCCACCACCTCGTCGCGCCTCTCCCTCTCCAAGCCTCAGTTTCCTCATCTGGCAACTCGGGTGGTGAAGGCTCCTACTTCACGGGGCTGTGGTGACAAGGAAATAAGATGGTGCTGATAGAAACTGCTCAGGCTGGATCTGCCGGCACGTTCTGAGAGCAGAGCGGGTGGCTAGAAGAGGAGAGACGACAGGAGCCAGCCCAGGGCTCGGGCAGGAGAGGATGGACGTGGAGGCGTTTCCAGACAGAAGCCACAGAACATGGGGACCAATGGGAAAGATGAGAACAAATGTGGAGGACACGGCAGGACCTGGCTCTGGATGGAGACAGTCCCTTAAGCAGGTACCGGTGAAACCATGTGACTTCACTCAGCAGATGGTGACCATAGAAAACGGGCCGCCGGGGTGGAGAGGCCGGGACTGCAGTCCTGAGGACCTCTGCAGGCTTCCCCTTCCCCCGCCAGCCAGAGCTTCAGAGGGGGCACTGGACGGGCAGCGGGGGGCCGGAGACAGCTGGCAGAGCTCGGCTGCTGGAGGAGGGGCCCAGTCCAGAGGACTGAGGCTGGAGTGGCCAATCTTCCAGGATGGACACAGAACGTGTTCAGAGACTGGACCCCACCGTCTTGAGTGCCTGGACCTGGCCAGGGACCTGGAGGAGGGGTGCCCACTCTGCCCGCCTGCCCGCCCCGGCCCCCAGCTGGCTGAGGTCACCCGCTGAGAGCCGGTTCGGAGATGAGCCAGACAGATGGGTCTGGGGCTCAGAGGAGCACTTTGCATAACTGGGTCATCTACCAAGGATGGATGCTTCTCAGCTTCAGCCCCAAAGGCCCGAGCCTGCTGACTGCCTCCTGGACAGGCTTCTAGAATCTTCTGTCCTTCCCTCTTTGAACACGGCCCTGCAAAGGAGTAGTACCCTGGACCGCAGCCCACTGTGTGCTCAGCAACAGGCCCGGGACCCTCCCTTGGCCCCTAGTCCTCTCTCTAGTCTACCCACTTGCAGGCAGGCTCTATGCTTCCTCAGTTACAGTGGGCAAACCACAGACTGCTCAGAGAGGTCAGGGAACTTGCCCAATGTCCCACAGCAGTGAGGGGGCTGGGATTTGAGCTCAGGTCTGCTGGGAGCCAGAGCCCCCGAAGTTCCCACTACACGAGACTGCTGGGAAGACGGAGGACAAGGCTCCTCTCAACGGGGACAGCACGGAGTATTCGGGCTGCACGTCAGCTGCTCCTCCCTGCCGTCCGCGAAGCCAGCAAGATCAGCGTCCCCATTTTACAGAAGAGAAAACTGAGTCTGCTAATGCAGGGAAGCCTCGAGCCCGCATCCCACGTTCCCTGATTGCCTCTCCCTCCGTGGGGCCCTGCGGCCCCAAGCTAGGGATGGGGACAAGGCTTCCAAAGTGCATCCACACATTGGGCGTGATTTGGGAAGCTGCGTACCTTCTCTGACCAGCGATTGCAGATGGCACAGTCAACAGCACGCAGTGTTCTGTGCATCTCGTCCCCGGGGCCGCAGAGCCGATGTCACCAGCCCTTCCCCAAGGGAAACAGACCATTTGCTCACTTACTCCTCACACTTGCAAGTCCTTGATTCAACCAGCATTTGTAAGCACCTCCTATGCACCTGCTATGGGAGAAGGACTGAGAGTCATCTAATATGGGGCAGCCAGGACATACTATAGTAGTGGTGAATTTGATGGTTACGGGGTGCCAGACATTGCTCCGAGCACTTTAAATATATTAATTCCTTTAATCCTCACAACTCTCGGAAGTAGGTATTTCTATTCTCACCATTTTAATAAATGAGGAAACTGAGGCCCAGAGAGGTTAAGTAATTTGCCCAAGGTCACACAGCAAGTGAATAGAAGATCTTGTTTTCAAACCCAGACCGTCTGGCTTAGGAGCCTCTCTACAGCCTCTCACGAGTGGCCCATCTCGCCCTCCTGAGCCGGGCTGGTGAGACCCATCTGCTCCCTGGCATTGTCCAGGCAGACGGCTGCAGCCCCCCGGGGCCCTCCCCAGCGCCCTGGCCCTTCTGTGTCTCACAGGCCGGGCCTCACCTCTCGCTCCAGGGTTGCCTTTCTTCGCTGACCGCACTGAGCTCTCGGCCTCAGCCTCCCGGACCCCCAAGGATGGGCCTGCAGGTGCTCTTAAACCTTGACGACTGCTAGGTTGGTGCGATGCTTTGTCCTTGCCGCCTCTGGGAGCTGGATTTAGTGGCTCCGGCAGAAGGTAAACTTCCCCTCCCTGGGACAGGCCCCTTCACTACGAGTGATATGTGGCCATTGAGACGGCAGTGCGTGGCCGTGATTTAAGGAGCAGGCGTGAGGCGGAGGGTACAGGTGTGAACAGAGCTGTATCGGGAGCTGGGGGAGCAGAGACAGCGGGCGGGGCAGGCAGGGAGCTGGCCCCTGGGAGAGCATCTGCTGCCCTAGTCACTCTTGGGAGGGGAAGTAACCCCACCGCCTCCTGTGCAGAAGGGGAAACTGAGACCAGGCCCGCACTCCAAGCTGGCTTGGGCTGGTAGTCAGCAGTCCATCTCTGCTGCCAGCTTGTGATATGCCCTGGACTCAGTTTCCCCATCTGTACATGAGGAGGCAGGATTCGCTCCCTGGGAGTGATAATCTTAATAACAAATAATCTTAACACTCACAATCATCTTAACAACAAGAGCCGGCACGGATGGAGCGTGCCGCACGTGCCAGGCGTTATAGTAAGTTTATGCGTGTTCTCTGCTTTAATTCCCACGACGGCTGGTGAGAGGGGGATGGTGGGTATTCCCATTTTACAGAAGAGGAAGCTGAGGCTCAGAGACGGCAAGCCACTTGCCCAAGATCACATGGCTAGTGGGTGACCAAGAGTCCCAGCCCCTCTCTCTGAACGCAGAGCCTAACCTCCAGGCTCCAGGGATGACGAGAGGGCGGTGAGACCCAGCCGCTGCCCCGAAGGAGTCCCTGAGTGATGGGCGAGACAGAGAAGGGCACAGGTCTCCAGAATTCCAGCAGAAGGAAAACAAGGATGGTAAGAGAGGACTAGGGCACAGCTGAGGGGTGTGGGAGGAGAGTCTCCTTCAGGAGGAGGCATCAGGAGGGCTGCACAGAGGAGGTGGCCTCGAGCTAGGCCTGGTGGGCTGGGGGCAGACAGCACAGGAGGCGTTTCAGACAGAAGGAGCCTGTAGGCAACGGCGTGGGAGCAGGAAAGCGTGGAAGGTCGGCAGCGCTCCGTGTGGTGTGGCAGGACCCCAGGGCACAGGGAAGGAGCAGGGAGTGCGATGGGATCATAATAACAGCAGCAATAACGACAGTGGCTCGCGTTTATTCAGCGCTTGCCGGGTGCCAGGCCAGGGTCTGAATGCTTTTACATCATGCTCACAAGAACCCTATCAAGTCAATATTATGATGATCCAGATGTCCCAGGTGTTACAGATAAGGAGACAAGCACAGAGAGGGCAAGCGACTTGCCAAGGTCACCCAGCTGACAGGTGGCAGAGCCAGGATGCGTCAGCTTGGCTCCTGAGCCCCTATAAAGCCACCTGCTGTGCCAGTCTTGGTGGGAGGTGGGGAGGTGAGGAAAAGGCCCTCTGGGAAGGCGCTTCTCTCATGCCAGGCTGCGCGGGCCCTGCTGCCCTCCGCCCATCGGGCGTGGCTATGGACAGAGAGGAAAGACGAGGCCATGCAGGCCCCTGAGGCCAGGCTGTCAGGGATGCCACAGGAGCCGGGCAGGCTGGGAACTCCCTGCCGCAGCCTGGACATTGGGAGCAGGAGCGAGGGAACTCTGGTGCCGGCCACACCCTCCCGGCTGATTCTCCCGTGGACCCCAGGCCCATCAGAGGAGAGACCGCACTCCTGAGGCTCCTCATCAGGGAGAGCTTGGGCTTTGTCTGCTGGCGAGTCCTCCTCCTCCCTAACCTTCAGCCCTCCTGCTGTAGCTTGCCTCGACCTCCCCTGCCCAGAGCCATAGAGTTTTCAAGCTGGAGAGGACTTAGGACTCGCCTAGTCCAGCCACCTCACCGGTCAGGCAGGAAGCCGAGGCCCTGGGAGAGATCCCACAGCAGGTGAGCAGCAGGCCAGCCGGGCACTCAGGTCTGTGAGCTTGGCTGAGGGCTTCGGCCGGACGCGGGTTCAAGTTCCAGCCTGGGTCCTTGCCGGCTGCGTAGCTGTGGACCGTGCCTTTGAAACCTCGGTTTCTGCCTCTGTAAAATGGAGACGATACTTCCGACTTCCTGGGTTCTGGGCAGCTCCGATGCATTAGAGCACTGAGCGTGGAACCTGCCCCAGGGTGACCGCCGGGGAGCAGAGAGGACTGTCAAATGCCCTCCCCAGCCCCCACACCGCCCTCTGTGTGCCTGGGGACCCCATGGGCCCTCAGCTCAGGGTGCAGAGGAGGACACTGACTGAGTGAATCCGCCCCCCTAGTGACCCCTGCCAGCGTCCACTCTGCAGACGCCACTGAGCTCTGCCCTGTGCTGCCCTGTGCTGGGGCCCTAGTCAGTGGAGCGAACAGTGTCCCCAGCCTGAGGAGCTCCCAGGCCAGCAGCCAGAGTGAGTAGTGTAGACCAAGGCTGCCCACTGTTCCCGGCCCAGGGATGGAGGTCACTGCTGACAAATGGGACGGCCGATGGACCCCCCGTCGGCCTGGTACGTGGACTCACCATACCATGCGTCCTGCGCAGCACTTCACAAGCAGGAGCTCGGTCCACCCTCTCAGCAGCCAGTGCGACAGGCGCTGTTGAGATCCCCATTCTACAGATGAGAGAACTGAGGCTGGAAAGGGCCTGCGAGGGACGAGGTTAGGAGGTCAGAGATGACACAGGTGGCTGAGGCCCCGGGACATGGACAGCCCGCGTGGGCTGAATCTCTGAGACCCCCTCACCCCTAAATCAAGCCCCTCCACCCTGGCCAGGAGCTGGATCTCGCTGGGGACGAAGCTCTGCCTCACCCCTTTAAAAAGACACAATCCCGTCAATGTGCCACAAAGCTGGCAGAGTTCAGTGACCACTGGAGAGCTGGGGCGATGGCACATGAGTGCTCATTGCACAGTTCTCTGAACTGTTGGATGGGTTTGACAGTTTTCCTAGTAAAATGTCGGAGAGGGAAAACGGGCAATCACCTTCCTGCCAAAGCCCCTTCTCCACTGCTCCCCGCTCCTCGTGTCTCCTGGAAATTGCTTTATGAGAAGTAAGCGGCAAGAATGATTTACTTGCCCTTTGACTCAGGAAATCAATCCCGAAATGCTGATAGGACAGGAAATACTCCGGCGGCCGCAGAGCCCCCGGGAAATCTCCCGCTGGGAGGGAGGGCTCCCAGTGGGGAGTTGTTGGGGGGGGGCGGGGGGGGGCAGGGAGCAGGGCGGGCTTTCCAAGGAGGTTGGCAGGCGCGGCCCCTGTCTGTACTTCAGTCCTCACAAGCTCCCCACATGAGACGGTGTCCTCCTTGCTCTGCGGGCGAGGCCCAGGAAGGTAGCACCTGCCTAAGGGACATGCCACCTGGGAACTGACGGATGGAGACCTCGGGGCCAGGAGCGCCAGGGCCTGGGTGGGGAAGGCCAGGAATTCAAATCCTGGCCTTTGTATTTGTATGGATCCCAATCCAGATCCAACAGGGCTCCCCCGCTGTTCTAACCCCGAGAACCCGGGGCTGGGGTACGTGGTTCTGTTGGAAGGCACAGAGGTTTCCCAGGGTAGGGAAGAGGGCGTGGGGCCCACCCAGAGTCTCCAAGCCCCAGCCCACTACTCTCTGGGGGAGGGGGAGGTTCAGAGCAGCCTGAAGTTGACCTTCAGCAGGAAGAGCTTGAGCTGGGTGCCACGGCCGCTGGCCAGGTCTTCCCCACTTGCCAGGGCCCCCTCAGGCTTCCGTGCACTTCCAGAGGCTTCTTTCTGAAAGCTACAAATATGGCACCTGGTAAAATCACCCATGTGTGTAATATATACCTCAGGGATACATTGAAAACATCCCCCAAATAGCCAGCCTTGCTGCTGTTTAAAATGGATTCATGTCACACCCCATAGATTTCATCTCTGCAGAAATGGCACTTATCGTGGGCCTGAACACATTCGCTCTATTGCCACATAAACTACAATGGCACGGAAGGGCCCAGGCGGTCGCACGGGGTAGCCACAGGCAGGCTGCAGGACCGGCTGCTTCCAGCCGGCAAATCCCAGGCACAGGGAGGGTCCACATGGGACTGGCGGCCCAGGAGGCCAATCAGAAAACTGGGGACACTGACAGGCTGCCAATCAAGGCATGAGCAGAAAGTTGCACGACTTCTGAGGGACGGGGCTTTGAGGATTTGAGGTCCTTTGATCTGATCAGTGCAGAGAGCCAGTCTCTGGAGAGTTCCACCTATGCCTGTGTGCTGAGCCCCCGAGAAGCCAGAGGTTCTCTAATCCCCCTGAGCCTTACCCTCCCATCAGCAATAATTTTCCCTACTGTTTACTGAGCACCTGCCCTGGACCAGGTACTTAGTGCACATACCACCCCCACCAAGTGGGTCTTGTTATCTCTAGAGATGTCAAACCAGTGGTTCACACGCTGAATTTGCATTAGAATCTCCCAGATGGCTTGTTAAAACCCAGCTGGCTGGACCCCACCCCAGCGCTGGGTTTCTGATCCAGCAGGTCTGGAATGAGGCTCATTTCTAATAAGCTCCCAGGTGAGGCTGATGCTGCTGGTCCGCGGAACACACTTTGAGAACCACCAGGTTAAAGGCACAGTCCACGAAACAGCACCAAGAACGCAAATCCAGATCCCACACCAAGACCTGCGGCCCGGCCTCGCCTCTACCCCTTTAAGTGCGTGTGCGAGCAGGATTTTATTTCTCCATCAGCAGTAACCGGAGTTGCATCCTGCTCTGCCCAGCCTCACCGATTGCCCGCCCCCGCTCCAGCAGCCCCTGCTCCCCCCAAGCAGGCAGCCAGAGCCTCCAGTTGGGGTTGTTAATTTTATCTTCCACCACTGCGAAAGCACAACAGCTGGCAGAGGGGGGGCGAGGCAGGTGAGCAGGGGCTGCCAGCCAGCTCCCTGCCAAGTGGAAGCAGGGGATGCATTATGCCTGCAGCCACTGAGTTTCCTCCACTCAGAAAAGCTCCTGTCCCCGGGTAGGGAGGGTCCCGGGCAGCAGCCACCCAATGACCTAGACCCCAGGTCCCCCACCCCTCGCCACTGCATCAGCACATGGCTTTCCGCCCGCTTCCTGTTGGAAGGGGCAGTGGGCTTTGCTCAGCAGCTGCCACATAAAAGGGCCGTGGCAGCCCAGACAGGCACAGACGCTGCGTTTCTCTCTCCTGTCGCTGATGGCAGCTCCGTCTGGGGCTTTTTGTCAGGTTTTCTTTTCCCCTTGGCTGCTGTTACTACTCAGTTCAATATTTAATTTTCTCATAAACCAAAGACTTGTGCTTTTTCCCTCTCTTTTTCTTGCTGGAGTCCCCCCTCCCCCTGGTGGGGTCTTCCTCCTCGGGTTTCCGCTGGGAGAGGGGGGCATGGGCTGGGCTGGAGCGGTCAGCCCTTCCAAACTGGGCAGGGATTGGAGGGCACGTCACTTGGGTCCCTCCCCTCGCTCGTTCCCTCATCCATCTGAGAAATACTGATTGAGCAAACCCTTGTGTGTCAGGCCCTTGGGGTGCTGTGATAGACAAGAGGGGTTCCTGCCCTCGTGGTGAGTGCTTCCCACTGGGAGTGTCAGAGAAGAAGTGTGCAAACCAATATATGAAAGAATCATGCATTATGATGGGCTCTATGGGGAAATAAAGTGCTGTGACAGAGAGTAAAAGGGGGACCTGGCTTAGATTGGGAGGTGCCATTTGCACCGAGACTTGAAAGATGAGCAGGACTCAGCCATGCGAAGAGCTGAGTGAAGGAGTTCAGGCCGAGGGAGCAACAGAGGCAAAGGCCTTGGGGTTGGAATAAGCTCAGGGTGTTCACGGACCTCCCCCTACAGAAAAATCTCGGTGCGTTGGGAGCAAGGTGATGGGGAAGGTGGCACCGGTCACAACCAGGCTAGAGCTGGGGGCAGGGCGTTACAGGGTCCTGTGGGATTCCCTCCACCAAGAGGCTGTGTGCCTGCCTGTGCTGGGAGAAAGGAAGGAAGGAAGGAAATAGGAATTGAAATTGAATCCCTGTGTGGCAGGCTTGCACCAGCTCTGAGGTCAGGTTGAAGAAGGAGAAAGCCCCAGACTTCAGGGAACACACAGTCTAGTGGAGAAACAGACATGGACCAAGGACAGAAGGACAAGCACTTGCAAGGATGACAAGTGTAAGGCTGCTCCAGGAACCCAGAAGATAAACCCTAATCCAGTCTGGCCAAGTCCTAGAAGGCTGCCTGGAGGAGGCAACAACTAAGGCCAGCCCTAAAGGATGAGGCAGAGTCAACCAGCAGAAGGTCCGGTATGTGCAGGCCACAGAGGAGGTGAGCAAGGTGAGGAAGCAACCTTGGGCAGCTCAGTGTGGCTGGAGCGCAAAAGGCTTCCTGGAAGAGATGCTCTTCTGAGCAGCATCTTGAAGAAGCAGAGAGAGACTAGACTGGTGGAGAGGATTGGAAAGAGACTGAGATGCGGGACCAAAAAATAAGGAAAGAAATTAAAATAGGGAACATGGAGGGACATTTATATTCATGGACACTTTTATAATAAGAGGGTGGTTTTCTTTTCTTCTTGTTTTTGAAGTGTGCTGTAATGACTAGGAGCTGATTGAAAAGGAAGCCAGTCAATAGGGCCGGCATGCTGAGAGCAAAGAATGGATTTTTGCGAATAATATAATTGTGAATTGTCTTTTTCCCTCCCCCATCCCGCCCCAAAATCTAATTGATTACCATCCCATGATAAATGACGCCCAGAGCAGGAGTGCACTAAACACGTCATGAACTGGCACCCAAGCAACAGAAGAGATGATCCCCTCCTCCAGACAATGGCCGCTCCTGGGACAGACAAGGGAGGAGTGTAGGCAATCAAAGAAATAATATAAACCATCCCTTTCCGTTTACACAGCCTTTGCCGTCCTTATGGAACGTTTACGTCTGTCTTCTCATCTACTTCTCCTCTCAAAAATCCTGGAAGCTGAAAGGTTGCAAGGATATGTTTTATGGAACCCATTTTATAGATGAGAAAACTGACGCCCAAGTGGTTCCGTTGATTTGCCCGAGGTCTCATGGGATGTTGGTAGCAGAGCCTGGGCTGGAAGCTTGGTCTGACTCTATTCAAGTCAGTTCCTCAGGGGGAGTTGGGGCCCTTCATGGTGGGGAGAGAATTTAACTCTAGTGGTACAGTTAGACACAGGCCTACTGGGGTTCGTATAAGAACAGCCTTGTGCTCCCAAATTGCAAAGGCCACAGGATGATTTACAGGGCCAAGAGCCATCGCGTTAGCTCCAAAATGAATTACGATGACTAAAACAAAGTTTCTGCTTTCAAGATAAAGACAGGCAGTATTTCAGAGTTAATTTCATGAAACCGATCCCCCGTCCGTTAACTTGCCGTGTCGATGTTCACTGTCGAGTGTCAAATAACTTCCACTCCCGCCTCCCTCCCTGGCCGGGGAGCAGTGGGGACGCAGGTTAGCTGTGATGCGCGCCTGTGTCAGATGCAAAGCCGCCTTGCCTTTCCTGATGCTGGACAAAATCAAAGAAACTTCTAGCATTAATTCTCTCTGCCTAAGGCGATGTCAGAAATAAACCGGGAAGTCCACTGGCTTGACTCGGGGTCAGTGCATTCAGGGGAGTTTTATGGTAGTGGCCTTCGTTTGACCATGATGGTGGACTGACAGCACGGAGGCCTGCCTACCACCCAGGGCTGGCGTTACACGAGTGAGATAATGTGACTGGAAGAGGTTTGTAAATTATGAATCTCAGCCCGTGTCTAGGTTCTCGCCACCACCACGTCTGCTGTTTACCCCTCCCCAAGCAAACATGCTGCGCGGGGTCTCTTCACCCGAGGAGGGTCATTCCGGGTCAACGGTGCAGGTGGGCGCACTGGGCACTGTCACAGAAGAGTGGGGGAGAGATGGGTGAGTCAGGGGTCTTTGTTGACGATTCTCTGCCATTATGTGCCACCTGGGTCACATCCAGGTGGCCTTGCTTTACACTGCTCATTCTGGAGCCTGACTTGGAACTTGGGATTATTCTTGTGAGGGAAGTTGTGTAGACTTTATGCCTGTGCCTGTGGTTGGCTGGCTGCCTTGGACTAGGCACTGCTCCTGGGGTCATGGGATCTCTCCCAGGCACGGGGCACATAAGGGGGCTGCTCACTTTGACCTTGGTCAGAGATTGTAACAGGGGTGGACGTGGAGATGAGACTAGAGATGCGGTTGGGGATGGGGGAGGGATGGAGACATAGATGAGGATTGAGTTGGAGACGGGAATAAAGATGGGGATGGAGATGGGCCGGGAGAAGGGAATGGAAGTCGGGAAGGGACTGGAAAAGGGAATGAGGTGGAGGTGAGGATGGAGATGGAGAAGGAAATAGGAATTAGAAAGGAGATGAGACAGAGATGAGGGTGGAGATGGGAATGGAGGTGAGGACGGAGATGGAGTTGAGGCTGGAGATGAGGCTGGGAAAGTGGATGGAGGTAAGGATGGAGATGAGCATGGAGATGAGGATGGGGAGAGAGATGAAGCTGAGGGTGGAGATGGGGATGGAGATGAGGATGGGGAAGTGGATGGAGGTGAAGATGGAGGTGGGGATGGAGATGGGGATGGAGTTGAGAATGGAGATGGGGATGGAGATGAGGATAGGGAAATGGATGGAGGTAAGGATGGAGATGAGGATGGAGATGGGGATGGAGATGGGGATGGAGTTGAGAATGGAGATGGGGATGGAGATGAGGATAGGGAAATGGATGGAGGTAAGGATGGAGATGAAGATGGAGATGAAGATGGAGATGAGGATGGGGAAGTGGATGGAGGTAAGGATGGAGATGAAGATGGAGATGGGGATGGAGATGGGGATGGAGTTGAGAATGGAGATGGGGATGGAGATGAGGATGGAGACAAGGATGGAGACAAAGATGGAGGTGAGGATGGAGATGGAGAAGGGAATAGAAAGGAGATGAGAAAGAGGTGAGAGTGGGGGTGAGAATGGAGGTGAGGATGGAGATGGAGTTGAGGCTGGAGATGAGGCTGGAGATGAGCCTGGAGATGGGGATAGGGAAATGGATGGAGGTAAGGATGGAGATGAGGATGGAGATGGGGATGGAGATGGGGATGGAGGTGAGAATGGAGATGGGGATGGAGATGGGGATGGAGATGAGGATAGGGAAATGGATGGAGGTAAGGATGGAGATGAGGATGGAGATGGGGATGGAGATGAGGATAGGGAAATGGATGGAGGTAAGGATGGAGATGAAGATGGAGATGAAGATGGAGATAAGGATGGGGAAGTGGATGGAGGTAAGGATGGAGATGAAGATGGAGATGGGGATGGAGATGGGGATGGAGTTGAGAATGGAGATGGGGATGGAGATGAGGATGGGGAAGTGGATGGAGGTAAGGATGGAGATGAAGATGGAGATGGGGATGGAGATGGGGATGGAGTTGAGAATGGAGATGGGGATGGAGATGAGGATGGAGACAAGGATGGAGACAAAGATGGAGGTGAGGATGGAGATGGAGAAGGGAATAGAAAGGAGATGAGAAAGAGGTGAGAGTGGGGGTGAGAATGGAGGTGAGGATGGAGATGGAGTTGAGGCTGGAGATGAGGCTGGAGATGAGCCTGGAGATGGGGATGGAGATGAGGATAGGGAAATGGATGGAGGTAAGGATGGAGATGAAGATGGAGATGAAGATGGAGATGAGGATGGGGAAATGGATGGAGGTAAGGATGGAGATGAAGATGGAGATGAAGATGGAGATGAGGATGGAGATGAAGATGGAGATGAGAATGGGGAAGTGGATGGAGGTAAGGACGGAGATGAGGAAGACTGAGAGTAAAGAAAGGCTGTAGATAATGAGCCTGAGAAACAGTGGGTTGTGGGGGAAAGAATGCTGTCCGTAGTCAAGGGAAGGGAAGGAGAAGAGGAAGGGTGAGAGGACCATGTGATGTGGGGGGAGCAGCCGTAAGCAGCCGGGGACGCCCGGGTGTAGACAGCTCCCTGACTGCCTGCTCTCAGAGCCCTCCACTGGCAGACAGGAGGCGAGATGCAGAGTGACGTTTGCCTAGGACACAGCAACTGAGGAAGATGCTGATGGGGAGAGTGTGGGAAGCCTGGGCTGTCCACGCTGCTGTGAGGAGCCCTGCTGTGTCATCGTCCATACGACTGGAATCTGTTATTGTCTTATGAGCTTGATTAAGCAGACATATTGCTAACACCTGCTCAGAAATGTAAGGAGGGAACACAGCCCTCAGTCAGGGTCTGCGTGGGTGGTGTGCATGACTCAGCTACAGATCTCCAGAACGGGGATGTGTGTCTGCGTGGAAGTGTGTGCGTATGTGTGTGGGGCGGGGGGCACCCGTGGGGTGCAAAGACCCCTGGCCAGGATTTGGAAGGCCCGGGTGCCCGTCCAGCCTCTGCCATTGACCTCTAGTGTAACCTGAGGCAAATCTCTCCTTTTCTCTAACCTCAGTTTGCTCACCTGTAAAACGGGAGGTCTCAACCAGCGTTCTCCAAAAGAAATACAATGCAAGCCACATATTTAATTGTCAGTTTTCTAATGACCACGTTAAGAAGAGTTTTTAAAAAGGTGAAATTATTTTAATACTATGTTTATTAAATCCATTATATATCCCAAATGTTGTTTCCAATGTAAGCAATATAAAAATATTAATGATATATTTAACATTCCTTTTAAAATTTGTCTTCAAAATTCAGTGTGTATTTTACACTTCCAGCACATACGAACTTGAAAGAGCCACATTTCAAGGGCTTGGCTGCCACATGGTGAGTGGTTACTGTATTGGACAGTGGCAGTCCAGGGCGTTTTCTGGTGTCCTCACTAAATTGAATGCCCAAAGGCATTCTCCCAACTAGTAGCAAGGAGCTCAAAGAAAGACTGTTAGTGAGTGATAGTGCTAATAAATGCAGCTAACAGCTGGGAGGGTGCATTTTCAAAACGCTTTCAGGTCCTACTTCTTTGCATCCTCCCAGGTACCGCATAATTCCATTCTGCAGATAAGGAAACTGAGATTCAGAGAGGTTAAGTAACTCACCCAAGGTCACACAGTCGGAAAGTGGTACAGCTGGTCTTTGAACCCTGGGTGGTCTGATGTAGAGTCCACACTCTTAACCATTGTCCTATACTACCTCCCTTACAATGGTGATGCAAATAATATTAATTAAAATCGCTGAAGTGCATTGCAGGCTTACTATGTGCCAGGCGTCTTGTGAGTATCATCTGCTTTACTCCTCAAAGCAATTCTATAAGGAAGATTCCAGGTGTCTAATTCCTGTTTGCTCGATGAAAGGACGAAAGAATGAGTGAGTGATTTTAAAGATGCCCCCTGCCCAGGTCTCAACCTCTCGGATCTTTAGAAGGTATAATTATTCCTGCACATACGCCACCATGAGTGATGCCAGAGTTTTACGCTCTAATTGGCTTGGTCCCTTAATCTTCGGGACAATCGAGTTAAGTCGAGCCACCCACAGGAGCAGGTCCCGAAAGATCTGGATTACAAGGCATCCATGGAAGCTGAGACGTGCCAGGTCAATGAGTGCTCCCTGCGGCTAAAATGTGTATTTAGGGCTAAAGGTACCAAGTGATGGGAGCTCCTTTCTTCTTTCCAAAGCTTGAGATGGCACAGCTTTGTGTCAGAGTTTGGACTCTGGAGCGAGGGGGTTTGGGTTCAAATCCTGACTCTGTAAACCCAGATAAGCTACTCCACCTCTTAACCTTCCCCGTCTGTAAAATGGGAGGAAGATAACATGCCTCATAGACTAATGGTGAGGATTAAGTGAATTAACCCGCATTAAGGACAGCTCCTGGCTCCTAAATCTTAGCCGTTGCTCGTCTTGCCGTGGGCTCCAGGTTTTCAGTCGAGTTCTAGAAAACTTAGATTGCAGAATCTGCGAATTCTGGGTAATTGAAGTGTTCTGGTGTGCTTTTCCCGTCTCGGAATTTCTACCCCACTTGCCATCTGCTTCCTACAATCTTACACTTAATTACAATTCTCCATCTATTGTTCTCCTGTTGTTTCCTGTTTGTTCTGCTTCCCTTGCCGACGGCACGTGGTGGCTGCCTGCGTGAATGAATGGCTCGTACCTGCCTCCTTTCGTAGACCTTAAAATAGAGTCGCCTGGCGTCTGTCGCCCCTGCCAGCCTGTGAGCTTCTCCGCACTCCATCACGGGCGCCCTCTGCGAGCACCTGGCGCCATGCCCGGCACCTAGTAGGTGTCAGGAAGCGTTGTCGAATTTAATTAAACGTAACTGGAGTGAAAACCCCTTGCGGGAAGGGAAGGCCCACGCCTCCTCCTTTCTCTGCTTGCCCCGCTGCACGTGACCCGAGGCCCGATAAGCCAGAACTGACAGCCTTTCCCCCGTGGAGTTCTAAGATTCCGGCTCCTGTCTTCCTGATTACAAGGGGGTTGGGGAAATAATAGGAGAAATCATAAGAATAGTGAATTCTTACCGTGTCTATTAGCTGGTTCATCCTCCAAATATGTCTGCCGGGTATTATTCCATTTAACAAATTGGGGACGGACGCTCCCAGTTTTGGTGACTTGCCCAAGGACATGGAGGTGGTGGTGACCTAGCCAGGACTGGCACCCAGGAGTGCCCACTGGCTCCACGTGTGCCCTTCCAATACCCCACAGTGCCTGGGGGCACCGGCTTCAGCAAACAGGCCAGTGGCGGCCAGTGAGGAGAGCAGAGGGGTGAGCTGGCGGGGGGTGGGACCAACTTCCGGAAAGAAAGGGAGGAGGGCAGACTCCCTGCTCCGCATCTCTGTCAAGGTCATTACTTCTCGCTTCACTGCCCTCACCATAGTCTAAGCTACCAGTCTCTCTGGCCCAAATTCACTTCCTGTATTTCCGGTCTCTTCAAAACGCAACTCAGGGGCTGGCCCCGTACCAAGTGGTTAAGTTCGCATGCTCTGCTTCAGCAGCCCGGATTCATTGGTGGGGATCCTGGGTGCAGACCTATGCACTGCTCATCAAGCCACGCTGTGGTGGCGTCCCACACAGAAGAACTAGAATGACCTACAACTAGGATATACAACTGTGTACTGAGGCTTTGAGGAGAAAAAAAAAGAGGAAGATTGGCAACAGATGTTAGCTCAGGGCCAATCTTCAAAAAGAAAAAGTAAATGCAACTCAGAGCATGTCACTGCTCTTGCTTAAAACCTTCCATGGCTCTCCACTGCTCTCAGGACACAGAAGAAGCACTCACAACCAGTAGCGTTCTGGTAAACCCGCTCTGGGGGCCAGAGCAGGGGAAGGAAACAGACAAAGAAGGCCTGGTTTGTGGCAGTGGCTGATTTCTGTGGTGTAAAAACACCTACTGTGGCCGGTTTCCAGCAAGCAGCGGTTTAACAACTGGTTCACAAAATTCCTGAAAATGTCACAATCGGCTCTCATGAGCTGGTAGGAACCGGTGCCCGCACCCCACTGTGACTGGTAACCCGCCGTCAGCCGCCTTGTTCTGTGCCCTGCGCATCTCCCCAGCCCCACTGGGCACCACGTTCCCCCTGGATCCTTGTACTCCCACTGCAATGGCCTGCCTCCCATCCCCTCTGCTCTGAGCTGACCTGTCGCTGGGCCTTTGCACATGCTGTTCCCTCTACCTGCCATGCTTGTCTTCTGCCCACTGTCACTTCCTCAGGTCACAGCAGAGTCACATCCTCAGCCTTGGGCAGGGGCCCCTTTACACTCCATTGTACCTCCTTGTATCTGATGCACTTTTCATGTTTAGCTATGTGACCTTCTGATTCATGCTCCTCTTCCCCACCAGCTGTAAGCCCCGTGAGGCAGGGCCCTCATCTGTGTGCCCAGCAGGGGCTTCATTCTCACTGGAGCTCAGGCCACTGGCACCCCTTGGAGTTGGGCAGCCTTTGTTCCCCCAGCACCCAGCATGGGACCTGGCCCGTCTTAGGTAATCAGTGAATCTTCCCGAATCTTCCAGTTAAGTCTTTGTCTTCTTGTGCTTCCCTCTTGGGTAGCTCCTCCTACCTCCATCGAAGTGGTGGCCGCTGACTCGCCAGCCCCCTTCAGCCGCTACCAAGCCCAGAACTTCACGCTGGTCTGCATCGTGTCTGGAGGGAAACCAGCGCCCATGGTGAGTACCCCTGCAGTGCCCAGTCCATCCTCGGTCCCTGCCGGACCACCCTCCTTCATGGCTTGTCCAGCTGCAGGTGTCACTGCGATGCCCACTCTGCAGAATGAAGGAGGGAGGGTGTGGGCTGCGTAAGTCCACTCTGCCCCGTCCGCCTCCGTCTGACCCCAGGCACTCCTCTGACCTGCCCAGGCGTCCACGTGTCTCTCTCCCTCCCCGTCTGCCAGCGCTGGAACCCCCACTTCCCTGGACCCTGGAATCCCAGAGCTGCGCAGTGGGAGTGGCTGTCAGGGGAGCTGGCAGCAGGCACACCCCAACCCCATTATTGAGCAGGGTGGAGACAAATGAGGCCCAGAGACGGGGAGGGAGGTGGCCAGAGTCACCCGCAGTTTCTTGACAGAGTGGAATCCCTGCTCTGGCCGCCTCCTACTCAGAGGCCTGGGAGTCCAGCTCCTGAGTTACCGTTGCGGTCCTTCAAGGGGCAGGGGCTGGAAGGGTGAGCGTCTGTCTGGAGAGCTGCTTCTAGCACCGGCCTGGCCACGCGCACTGAATGATCCCGAGAAGGAAGATCCCCCTCTGCGTCTCAGCTTCTGGAAGGAGGCCCGGGGGGCGGGCAGTGTTAAAGTTTTACGGCTTCCGTAGAGGCAGCAAGGACCTGTTTGGTCTGAATGAAATATAGGGAGGCCCTATGTCTAAAAACATCTGAAAGGGAAGGAGGGCCAGTTGCCCTTATTGATCCTGGAAGTGCCTCTGTGGAACCCGTAAGGTTCCTGGAACCCACACTGAGAACCCATGGGATACATGCTCCCAAGGTCCCTTCCAATTTTGACTTGTGTGACACTTTGGGTCTTGACCCTGTGAGTGTCATACGTCACTAGGATTAGCGAGGGGTGGGGCTGGAGCCATGGGCAAGTAAGGGTAGAGTTCATGGTGGGGAGGCCAGGGCTCCCCTCATCCCAAACTCTGATTGTCACTTGCAGGGACCAGTGGGGTGACCTTGGGCCCCAGGCCAGACAGACCCAGCTGCCCAGGACAGGGCAGTAAACAGGTGTGGAGAGACCCAAGGCAGGGCAGTAGGCAGGGGCACATGGGCACAGGTGGGCAGTAGGCAGGGGCACACGGGCACAGGTGGGCAGTAGGCAGGGGCACATGGGCACAGGTGGCAGCAGGCAGGGGCACACGGGCACAGGTGGGCAGTAGGCGGGGGCACACAGGCAGCAGGCAGGGGCACACAGGCAGCAGGCAGGTGCACATGGGCACAGGTGGGCAGCAGGCAGGGGCACACAGATAGGCAGTGGGCGGAGACACATGAGCACAGGTGGGCAGCAGGCAGGGGCACACAGGTGGGCAGTAGGCAGGGGCACACAGGCATAGGTGGGCAGCAGGCAGGTACACACAGATAGGCAGTGGGAGGGGACACATGGGCACAGGTGGGCATCAGGCAGGGGCACATAGATAGGCAGTGGGTGGGGACACACGGGCACAGGTGGGCAGCAGGCAGAGGTGCAGAGACAAGCCTTTGGTGAGGCCTCTCTCCCTCCACCCACCCGTAGTCCGGAGGGGACAGATAAAAAGGCAGCTTCAAAGCTGGCAATTGGTGAGAGCGGGACGTGGCCCCGTTTTCCCCTCTGGAGCCAATAAAGAGGTCTAGCCTCCTTAAAATCAGACAAGCTGGTCTTTTTACCCAAAGAGAAACTCCTTTTCTGGGGGGCACAAAGAAAGGCTCCTCACAGCCTTGGGGCTGCGGGAAGACCACCCCCCAGCCTGCCTGCTCCTGCCATTTAAGACGTGGTAACAAAATATTGCATTTATGTATAAAAGATCTTCATCTCCCCACATTCCAGGCATCTTACGTTTGCCTGGGACGTCAGAACTTGAAAGAATTCTTTGATATAAATTACAAACCTGCTTTTGAAGCACTTTTCAAAAAAAAAAAGAAAGAAAAAACCCAAAGCAGGCTATTATGTGTGTGAGAGATTTTTCGTTGGAGCTATAAACTCTGACAGATTCTCCCGTCCCACATTTCATTTACCACCCCCCACCTCTCCCACCTCCCTTGCCTGCAGCCCCCCCCCCCCCGCCCCTGCCTGTCGCCCATCCTCCTCTCCCTCCCCCCGCCTGCACCAGCATCCCTGAGAGCTTCTTCCTGCCATCCTTTCTCCCTGTCTCCCATGGATTTATTTATCTGATTTATTAAAAAATGCACCCAATTCCCACAGGCCTCTGGCCACACGTAGTAAAATAAAAAGACAGCAAATTAAATTAAATGCCGCCTCTCAAAACTTGAATTCCCCATTAGCAGACAGAGCGAGAGGATGTTTGCTTTCGCCTCCTGCCCACACCTAGCTCCCTCCCGCACACGCACCTGTTTTCTGCCTTCCATCTCCCAACCCTCCAAAACGCACACACACAGACATCCTCGCCTCTTCTTTCTTCTCCCGACATCTCATTTCATCTCCATGCACAGCCACCTTCTCTCTCCTCCACTTGATCTCCCCAGGTGGGCATGGACCACCCCTTGGAGCCCAGGTGGCTGCCATGCTGTGTCCAGGGCCCTGTTTCTGCACATTGTTTCATTTAAGCATCCAAGGCCCCCACGAAGTAGGTGATCTTATTTGCCTTTACAAGTAAGGAAACTGAGGCCCCCAAAGGCTCACCAGCTGGTAAGTGATGGAGATGGACTCAGCCTCTGCCACCAGGGCCAGTTCCTCTGAGAACCCGCTGGGAGGTCCAGGTTGTTGGCACAAAATCTTTTCTCACACCCTCCTTGCAATTTCAGGTTTATTTCAAACGCGATGGGGAACCGATCGACGCAGTGCCCTTGTCGGAACCTCCGGCTGCAAGCGCTGGCCCCCTCCAGGACAGCAGGCCCTTCCGCAGCCTCCTGCACCGCGACCTGGATGACACCAAGATGCAGAGGTCACTGTCCCTGCTGGACACTGAGAACCGGGGTGGGCGTCCCTACACGGAACGTCCCCACCGCGCCCTGACCCCGGATCCCAGCATCCTCCTCCAGCCGACCACCGAGAACATCCCAGAGACGGTGGTGAGCCGCGAGTTCCCCCGCTGGGTCCACAGCACTGAGCCCGTCTACTTCCTGCGCCACAGCCACACCCCGGGCAGCGACGGCACCGTGGAGGTGCGCGCCCGCCTCACCTGGACGCTCAACCCGCAGATCGACAACGAGGCCCTCTTCAGCTGTGAGGTCAAGCACCCAGCGCTGTCGATGCCCATGCAGGCCGAGGTCACGCTGGGTAAGGCTTGGTGGGTGCCATCCTGCCAGCCTCCTGCAGAGCCGGGGGGATGGGGCTTGGAATAGGGTCCCTGGGCTGCCTGCCCCCACGGAGATGGGGAGGAGATGGAGGAGCAAACAGGAGTCAAGGTCAGGCACAGAGGGCAGAGTCAGGGTCCATGGGGGGTTTACTGAGCTGGATGGGAGAACGTGGGAGGTTATGGGGGAGGGAGGGTCAGGGGAGTTTGCTGGAAAGGGTCAGGAACGCAAGGGATCAGGGAAATTCGCTCAGTCAGGATCAAGAATCTGGAAAGTCAGAGAAGCTTGCTGGATGATTGTTAGAAACAGGGGAGGTTTTTAAAATTGAAGATGCAACGTGGAAGCACAGGGAGGATGCTGGGCAAGTGAGGAGCGCGTAAGAGTTGAGACTTTTCAGGAAGGGTGGCTGAGTCAGGGCCCAGGAGGCTGGGAGGGTTTTCTCGGTCACATTTGGGAACAGAGGAAGCGACAAGGAGGATTTCTGGGTTGAATAAGTGACCCGTGAGCTCAGGGACAGCTGCCAGGTAAGCCACGAACACGGCAGGCTGGGGGCTTGCTGGATCAGGGTCAGGAATGGTGAAGTTCATGGGAACATTTGCCAGGCTGAGGTCGAGAACACACAGGACATGGGAGGACGTCACTCTGGCCTACACTTTTAGGTACAGTGGAAGTGCTGCCATCTGTGGGGATGTGGGAGGTGAGCACAACCAGGAAACTGGACGCCCAGGGCCAGCTCAGCCTGGGAACCTGGTCCCCACGTGTGACCTGCTTCCTCTTCCCACAGAGCACCGACTCGGGCATCCCCAAGATCTGACTCCTCCCCCTTAGACATCTCCTCCCAGCTGGGTCGAGGCAGGGAGGGGACACGTGGAATCTTCTCTACCAGAAATGTCAGATCCTTTACTGGGGGACTTGGCAGGGAAGTGGACACACGGACCGTGTACTGACCCTCTCTGCCTGCAACTCTCTGGGCCTTCATCTGCAGCATCCAGAGGCTCGTTCTGAAGCCCAAGATGCCTGTCCTTGTCCTCTGAGTCACCTCCAGTGGTGAGGGGCCGCACGGAGCCACCCACAGCCCCTAACCCAGGCCCCTCATGACCAAGGTCAGAGAGCAATGACTGACACGGGTTGGGACCACAGCCTGTATCAGGGGGTCCAAAGGAACTCTGTTTTTAACTGGTCCACCAGAAGTCCCGGTACCTCCTCTGCCCCGAATACCGAGTGAAAGGATTTCATGTACATAAAGCACCTACTATGTGCCGGGAATGTTTGTGAGGCTCGTCTCCTTTGTTCTTCACAAGTACAAGTTTACCACGCAGCCCCATTTTACAGATGAGCAAAACTGAGGCTCAGGTTGATGGAGTCCCTTTCTCTGAGTCACCAACTTGTAAGCAGCAGAGCTGGGATTTCAAGCCAGGTCTGTTGGTGCCTTCTCCACTTTCCTCAATGCCAACCACTGAACTCAGCAGTCCCGGGACCAGGCACCCTTACTGGCTATGGGGTTAGTTCCCTGAAGACCCATTAAAATGGCCCTGGGATTCCCACAGGCCACCTGCTCACACAGAAAATAATAAGGGCTAAGATTTAGCGCATACCTACTATGCACCATGTGCCATGGACTACCCAATTGGTGATCCTCCTGGTAACTCAATGAGGTAGGCACTATTATTGTGCCATATCACAGGTGAGGCAACTCAGGCCCAGGGAGGTTAAGTTGCCCCAGGTAAGTGGGAGAGGACTCAAAAGCAGCCGTGAGGCCCCAGAGTCTGGCTCTCAGCCTCTCCCTGTGCCTCCTCACAGCATCCATTTGTCACAGGCGCCCACCCCCGAGTACCATTTGCCCATCGCTCCATAGAGGGCTCAGGAGCACCCCCTGAGGCCAGGCCCTGTGCAAGGTGCTGGGACCTTCTCCACCCAGAGCCTGCCCAGACCCCTCTCACAGCCCTCCCACGGGCCCCATTTAGAGTAACTCTCCTTAGGCCACCCGGCTGGATCTGACCCCAGAGCCCACATTCCTAACCACTGTGCTCTCCAGCCTGCCTGGCGGGGCTGGGATGAGGACGCACTGAGCCAGTGGGTGTGACCACTGGAGAGTGGTGTGAGCAGAGGGCTCTGGCCATGGGATGAGACAGTGGGATGGACGAGATGGTCCCAGGACACAGCAGCCAATCATCTGATGATGACTTTGAGGGTCAGGACAACGAGGGTCAGGGGGCATGTCCCCTTTGCTCCCGCTGTTCCCTCTGCCGGGGACGCCCTCCCCTGCTCAGATGCCCCCCCCACCAAAGAAGACAGATGCCTGGGGGTCCTAGAACTCAGCTCATTCCTCCCGTTGATCAAGCCAGCACCCTTGGAGTCACCCACTTGTCTCACATCCCACGTTCAAGCCATCCTCTAGCCCTGGCAGCTCAACCTCAGCGTGTCCCCTTCTGCCACTCCTCGTGGCTTCCTCTCCGATCATCCAGTTGGAGCACTGTCAGTTCACCCCTGGATTGTCACGCAGCCCCCAAACTGGTCTTTCTGCGTCCACTCGTGCCCCCTTCTATGCTCACCCTGACTGATCCATTTAATGTGGAAATCAGCTCATGACACACACACCCACCCACCCCAAACCCTCCAACGGTAGACAGATCGATAGAACAGAACAGAGGCCAGAAATAGACCCACATAGAGAGTCCATTGACTTTTGACAAAAGTCCCAGGCTGTTCAACGGGGAAAGAGAAGTCTTTTTAACAAACGGCCCTGGAACAACTGGATGAGCTTAAGGGAAAAATGAACCGGATCCTGACTTCATACCCACGAGAATTAATTTGAGATGAATCATAGACCTGAATGTAAAACCGGCATCGTAAAACTTAAGAATCTGTCTTTGTGACACTGAGGCGGGCGAGGATTTCTTAAAGAGGTCACAAAAAGCACCAAGTGAATAATTGAAAATTGGTAAATTAGACTTAATCAAAATTCACATCTTCTGCTCATAAGAAGGCACCTTCAAGAAAATGAAAAGGCAAAGCAGAGACTGAGAGAAAATACTCTCCATACAGATATATGACTAAGGATTGGTATCCAGAATATGTAAATAACTACAGATCAATAATGACAAGATAACTCAATTTTTTCTTTAAAAAAAGAAGATATACAAATGGCCAATAAGCATATAAAAAGGTGTATAACATCGTTAGTCGTTAGGGAAATGAAGACTAAAATCTCAATGAGATAATATCTCACAACCGCTAAAATGACTAAAATCTAAAAGACTGATAATACCAAATGCTGGCAAGGATGCAGAACAATCAGAACCTTCATGCATTGCTGGTGGGAGTATAAAACAATACTACAGCTTTGGAAAGCTAGCATTTCTTACAAAGATAAAAATACCCCTACTTGATGACCCAGGAATTTCACATTTACCCAAGAGAAATGAAAATATATGTCCACAAAGATTTGCACATGAATGTTCATAGCAGCTTTGTTCATAACAACAATAACAAAACCATAAGTAAGCAAATGTCCATAATTGGGAAAATGGATGAAGAAATTTGTGCTGCATTCATACAATGAACTACTTCTCATCAAGACAAATGAATGAACCCCTGAGATGCACAGCGACATGGGTAGAGCTCAAAAACACGATGCTGAGCGAAGGCAGCCAGACAGCCAAGAGTACATTCTGCATGAGTCCATTTATATGAACTTCTAGAACATAAAACCAATCTGGGGATAGAAATCAGAGGGTGTTTACCTATGGAGAGTGGGGATCGACTGGAATGAGCCATAAAGGAAACTTCTGGAGGGATGAGAATGTTCTAGAGTTTGACTGGGATAGTGGTTACACTGGTGTTCACATTTATTAAGATTTGTCAAATTGTGTTCTTGAGAGCAGTGCATTTCCCTGCCTGTGAATTTTATCACAACTTAAAAATCTATGAAGAATAAAAACAAAACAGAACAATTCACTAGGCTGCCATCACATTTAAGACCCATCCCAGTGGGGCTCATCTCTCTCTCTCCTCTGCTCCGTCTGCTCCCTCTTCCTCCAATACGCCCAGCTCAGGCTCACCTCTGTGACTTTGCACTGGCTTCCCCTTCTGCCTAGAATAATCTTACCCCAGCTGTTCTCAATCCCCCATCATTTAGGTCTCTGCTCAAATCTTCTACTCAGAGGGTCCTTCCTTGGCCACCCTCTCTCAAACAGCCTCCTCCTCCTTGTGCCATCAGCTGCTTACCTTGCTTTGCTTTCTGGCATCACATTTATCTCCACCTGGAAGTATATCATATATTTCCTTGTTGCCTGGATCCCCCACTAGAATTTAGGTTGTGTATGGGCAGTCTTTACTTGCCTTGTTCACTTGGTACAGGGCTCAGTACAAGTCCTAACATATTACTTAATAGATACTTAATAATTTTCTGGGTTGTTACGAAGAATAAATAAGGCAGTGCATAAAAAGTGCTTAGCGTAGTGACAGACAGAGTAAGTACTCAGTAAATATCAGCTACTGATATTATTTGTCACTGTTTTCCCACCGTTTCCCTGCATAGTGACTGACACAGATTAGGCGTACAATAAAGAACTAGATGGTAGAGCAGATGAATGAATGGATGGGTGAGTGGATGGGTAGGTTTATGGGTAGGTGTGTAGATGGATGCTGGATGGATGGATGGATGGATGGATGGATGCATGGATGGATGGATGGATGAGTGATAAGGTGGAGTGGTAGATGAATGGATAGTGTGAATGCTTGGATGGATGGATGGGAGGATGGATGGATGCATGGATGGATGGATGGATGAGTGATAAGGTGGAGTGGTGGATGAATGAATAGAACGAATGCTTGGATGGATGGATGGGAGGATGGATGGATGCATGGATGGATGGATGGATGAGTGATAAGGTGGAGTGGTAGATGAATGGATAGTGTGAATGCTTGGATGGATGGATGAGTGGGTGGATAAGTGAGTGGTTGTCTTAGCGAACACCCGGAATTCCTGGGGGGAAACCTAGAGAAGCTTTCCCAAGATATTTCACAAGGCCATTGGTGCAGCAAATGCTCAGGTTAGGTAAAGAGGGCATCTTATATAATCAGGATGTTTTGTATTTCCCTGAGCAGATGCACACCACTTTATATTTCACAATTTTCTTCTCATATCTTGAGAAATCTTCTCATATTTCTCCCCCATTGTCATTTTCAGAGCAACTCCTCATAGAGGGTAGTAGCTTATTGTCCCCATTACAGGTGAGAAAACTGAGGCCCAACAAACTGAATTGACTCATCCAAGTCCTGCAGCCCGAGCAAGAAGGCTAGGCCTGCATCCCAGGTCTCTGAACTCCTGCTCTTTCTCTATGTCCGGGAGTCAAGAGGCTGACATCCCAGGGGCCGGGAACATTCCCTTCCAGCGTCCTCAGTGGTCTGTTCCAGGAGCAGGCAAGGGGGCAGCAGGATTTGCCTGCCAGCAGCTGCCCATGGCCTTCACCATGGTGGTGGGAGTGCGAGGGTGATGGCAGCTGGCCTGGCCTCTGGGAGCAATCTCGCCACAGCAGTGAGGGCAGGAGGCAGAGGGGCCGTCTGCTGCAGAGGCAGCTGCCAGGACAGAGCTCAGAGACACGGGGGCAGAACAGCCCCTTCACCTGCCACCCGCTGCCCCTCAGGGTCAGCGCCACACAGGAGCCGCAGGAACAGGCAGCTGGGGCGGCAGGGGCGGGTCCGGCTCCCGGGTGGGAGAGGGCATCCGGCAAGAGCCCCCGTCTCCTTCACCCCCGGGCTGCGAGCCTCCCTTGGAAGAACCGTGTGCCATCCAGTCCTGTTCCTGCCACTCCCTTGCTGTGCGACCTCGGGCCAGCCACTGCCCTCCTGAGGGCCAGCTTTATGTCCTGCAAACTGAGTTTCATGGTAACCTGCCTCGTAAACACCAGGAAGGGTGTCACAGTCCTAAAATGGGGTCCAGCACATGTTGTCACCTGATAAACATCAAGTCCTCTCCCCTCCGGGCCTGAAGAGCGTAGGCGAGGCCTTTAGAAAACAAGGCAGCGAGGGATCTGACCTGCAAGGGGAAGGTGCCTGCCCTGTGGTCCAGCGGTCCAGCTTCTCTGCACAGGGGTGCCTTCCTGCGCCCTCTTCTGGCTGCAGCGGGACAATGCTGTCCCAGCCGGACAAAGAACGAGGACCTGGCTGCCCCGCGCAGGGCTTCCCACCTGCAAAGCGACCTCCGCAGCTCTTGAGAGTCCACAAAGAAGGCGAGAAAGTTACTTGGTCCCTTCCAAGCGTTGGTCTCCTTAGGGGAACAATCCCAAAGGGTTGGAAAGTTAAATGAGATCATGCATAAGGCGCTTAACATAGTGTCCCGCTCTTCCCATGCACCGGACAAATGGTAGCCCCCAAACTGACCGTCTCTGATGTCCCTAACAACCCCGTGTGGTAGGTAGGCAAGGGCTGCCGTCATTGTTCCCACTGTGATTGGGGTGAAGCCAGGTGAAGCGATGCTTCCAGGGGCACAGGCTGGACCAGGCCTTGCTCTGGGTCTCCCAGGGCAGCGCTCCCTTCTCGAGCAGAGTGGATGCACCACCAGAAGCCGCCTCGCCTTCCCTGCCGTTGCCTCCCCTCGATGCAGGCCCAGCTCTCCCCACCGAAGCTTCTCCCAGCCCCGGGTGGCACTTCAGATGACTTGCTCGCAGTTTAATTAATGGTCCTTTGGTTTCACTCTCAGAGAATGAAATTGGCAGTGCCTGGGAGACCACCCACGTCTGCCGGCTGCTCTGATTTCTGCTCTGAGAGCTCTGAGCGGGAAGGAGAGGTTCTGGGAGCAGGCAAGGGCAGATGGGTGTGGTCCCAGCCCAGCCCAGGCGGGGCCTGGGGACAAAGCTTTTCTCCTGCTGCTACCCCTGGAATGGCCACAGAGAGGGCACAGAGCTTGGCCCTCCCATCAAAACCCTAATGCCTTCCTCCAGCCCAGGAAGCCCTATAGATCTGCCCCCAGCCCCACCCCCATGAACTCCCTGACCTCAGGGCCATGCCCTGGCTGTCCCCTCCGCCTGGAACCCTCCTCATGAGCTTCACACCCGCCCTGGGTCAACTCTGCAGGAGCCCATCCTCCCTGACAGTTTCTGGTCTGGGCACTTGTTTGCATATGGGGTGTCTCCCTGACGGAAGTGCAGGCTCCGTGTTGGCGGGCACATGGTCTTGTTCACACTGCGTTCCCAGACCTGCCCCAAAGCCTGGCGCGTGGTTGGCTCAGTGATTGCTTGTTGAACGAATGAATGAATGATTCTAGGAAAAGATCCCTGGCCTGGAAGTCAGGGAACACGGGAAATTCACCTTGTGTGTGACCTTGGATGAGCCCCTCTGTGACCCATGGACCTTGGCTCTCCAATCTGAAACCTGAGGGGAGGGACTCAGTGACCCGGATGGCCCTTCCATCGCTGATACTCTCTTGTCCACAGGACAGCAATGCCCTTGGGCGTCTTGTCTCCCAAGCTCAGAGATATAAAGGGGCTTGAAGGAAGTGATGTAAGGACGTGAGGAAGAGAGGCAGGATGAGAGATGTGGTCCCCCCACCCACCTCCAGACTAGAGATTCCAGACAGTCCCCCGTGGGCAGGTTAACCTGGAAGGAGCCCGGAGCAGGAATGAGGAGACCCACATTTCGGTCCCAGCTCCTCTTCACTGTGCGACCTTTGGCAAGTCACTTCCCCTCTCTGGGCCTCAGTTACCCCAGCTGTACAATGGGGATGTTGACGGCAGAGCCCACACAAGGATTTGGTGCAGGTGGGAGTTTGGGATGCCTCCAGCCATCGCGGCTGCCTGAGGATGCTGCTCCCCGTTCCCAGCTGAGTCGTCTCCCGGGTGGAACCTCCGCTGGGCATCCCTGACTCCACTGTCCACTGGGCTCCTCTGATCTGACCCCTGTCCACTGGCTGGTGCTTATCTTTCACCCCCACTGAGAGTGAACCCCACGAGGGCAGGGATCCCGTATCGCTGAATCCCCGGGTCCCAGACAGGGTCCCCCAGGTCCCACTGCAGGGGCTCAGGGACTGTGTGTGAATGAACGCAGGCATGAATGAGTGACATCCTCTGAGCTCCCAGCTCAGCAGCAGCTCAGCCCAAGGACGCTGACTGTTGGGCTGGGACTTTCCTCTCCATTGCCCCTCCCCCTGCTTTCCTCCTTCAGCCCTCCCCCCCACACCCCTACACCTCTCCGACCTCGCCTTCCTCTCCCTGCAGTTGCCCCCAAAGGACCCAAAATCACAATGAGGCCCAGCAGAGCCCGCGTCGGGGACACGGTGAGGATTCTGGTCCACGGATTTCAGGTCAGCCTCTCTCTGAGCATCTGGGAGGGGGTGGGAGGTGTTCGGGGCACCAAGTGGGCACCAGTGTCCCTGGCAGCATGCCCCAAGGCCCTTCCCTTGACCTCCAGCACAGCCAGCGGGCCTCAGTCTCCTGATCTGTGTGATGGCTCCCATCGGGAATGGCAAGAGGTGCATGCTTTGCTCTCCCATGAAGACCTCGGGGCAGTCATAGCTCACGGGCCTTGACACCCTTTCCAGCCCCGGAGTCCTCCTCTTGCTGGGGTTCCGGGCAGCCACACCCAAGCTGTCAGATGAGAATGTGTGGCCAGCCCCGGTCAGGCCAGCCTCTGCCCCCTCCTGCTCCGGCACAGTGGCTCCTCCCGTGACCCGACTCTGCCCTGCTCCGGCCAACAGAACGAAGTCTTTCCGGAGCCCATGTTCACGTGGACGCGGGTCGGGAGCCGCCTCCTGGACGGCAGCACCGAGTTCGACGGGAAGGAGCTGGTGCTGGAGCGGGTTCCCGCCGAGCTCAACGGCTCCATGTACCGCTGCACTGCCCAGAACCCACTGGGCTCCACCGACACGCACACCCGGCTCATCGTGTTCGGTACGCTGCGCCCGACAGTGGGGAGGACTACTGGGGCGGGGCCTGACTGGAGCCACCCCCAGGAGGAGGGAGCACCTGGGGCCCTCTCCCCTCAATTTGCCCTGAGAGGGTGCCTCACAAGGAGGCATGTAGTTCATCAGTTAAAACCAGAGAGTTCTGGGTTCGAATCCCAAGTCCACCAGGTGGCAGCCAGGCAACGTCGGGCAAACTACTTACCCTCCCTCAGTCTCCCTGTCTGTAAATGGGCTGATACCCCTCAGCCCACAGAGGCTGCGTGGCTGCACGGAGAGCGCACGTGACACCACATAGCAGGTGCTGGGTGAAGGGGAGCTCCTTTGCTGAGTTCTGGATGCCTTCCATTCTCTAGTTCTCTTTCCGTTCTTTCCAACAGAAAACCCAAATATTCCAAGAGGAACGGAGGACTCCAATGGTAAGTCTCCACTTGCTTAGAAGCGAGTGATGTTCAAGGCTTCAGGAAGCTCCGGACCCCCCCACCCCATGCCTCAGGCAGGGAGGTGTCCTCTTATGGACACAGTCTGTCCTTAGTTGGGCAGAGGCTGGTCAGAGGTGGTCAAGAGTGGGCACGGAGGCAATAAAGGGGGTCTCACCATCCCAAAGCGGCAGAGAGGGACTTCCAGGGACCAAGCATGCCTCCCCTACTATCCACAGCAACTCCAGCTCTCTTAGCTCAGAGAGCTCAGCTGTCCTGGCCCCAAGCGGATGTGTCCAGCACTGACCATGGGGTTGTGTTCTGGGGCCCTGGACCATTCTGCAAGACAGCTGGGAGCACAGACAGATGCCTCGGCTGGGACCCTTTGTATTGCCCTCCCCGGGCTGCCACCCAACCTGAGCACCACCCCATGGGACCCAGACACTGTTCCCCAACTCCCCCGCCCTCCCCGCCCCACGCTAAGCCAAGCTCGCAGTTCACAATGGAGGGCCCCCCTCTGAGTCCCCACTGGAGGGTCCTGATGGCCACCAGAAAGCCAAACCGCTGCCTGGCAGGCCTAGGACAGGGAGGGGATCGTGCCCAGTTAGGTGGGACAGGTGGGAAGGCAGGGACCTGAACTCAGTGCACCCTGACGCTCAAGTCCAGACTCCTTGGGGGGCCGTTTGAAGGACTGCCCTGTGCCCGGGCTCCGCGCCCCGCCACACCCTCCAGAAAGTGCCGGGAGTGGGCAGGCAGGCAGGCCCTGACCCTGCACCCTGCCGCCTGGCACAGGTTCCGCTTCTGGCCCTGCCGGCGTCCGGCTCACCTTGGTGCTCACCCTGACAGTGGTCCTGGAGCTGACGTGAAGGCTCGGCCTCGCTCCTGCCACTCCGCCTGGCACTGACGTCTCTGCCATTGGTTTTCATTTCTTTTCTAAACTATTTCCAGTCTTGTTCTTAGTCTCTTTCTGTCCGTGTCTTGGCTTCTTCAGTCGGTTTAATTAAAACAAGCAGAACGATTTTCCCCACCTCGGTCTGTGGCTCTGGATTCTTCATTTACAGCAGCGAGAGGGTGCCCCCGGCATCCAGCACTGGGACAGGCACTGAGTGGGGGAGGCGAGGAAGGAAATCGAAGACACGTCCCTCCCCTGGGGGCGTCCACGTCCTGACCCCCAGCACCTGTGACTATGTTACCTTACGAGGCAAAAGGGGCTTTGCTGTTGTGATGAATTTAAATTGGGAGGATCCTGCTGGATTATCCGGGTGGGCCCAATGTAGTCACAAGCATCCTTATAAGAGAGAGGCGAGAAGACAGTAGAAGATGTGATGACAGGTGCAAGAGTCAATGCAAGGAAGGGGCCACGAGCTGAGGAACGTGGGCTGCCTCCAGAAGCTGAAAAGGCAAGGACACGGATTCTCCCTGGGAGCCGCCGGAAGGAACCGGCCCGGCCAACGCTTTTAGCGCCATGTGACTAATTTCAGCCTTCTGACCTCCAGGACCCGAAGGAAATACATTTGCCTTGTTCTAAGCCATTAAGTTGGGGGTCATTTGTTACAGCAGCCAACAGAAACACATACAATCACACAAGATGTTTGCAAAGGCCAGACCTAGGGGTGGCACAGATCACCTCTGCCCGCATCCCGTTGGCCAGAAGTCATCACACGGCTCCCCCCCAGATGCAAGGGAGGCTGGGAAATAGTCTTCCTGGGTACCCTGGATGGGGAGATGGGGCGGTCAGCACAGAACATCGTGTCTGCCACGGAGAAGCAGGGGTGCGTTCAATGACTCATTTCCGTGTAACTCTGTCCAGGCCGGGGCATCAAGAGGAGGGAGCGTTGGGAGGACTCATCACCAGGATGGCCCTCACCCACCTCAGCTGCATCGAGTTCCCTGGGCTGCTTCCCCCTTCCCAGCCAGGAGAGACAGGACCTCACTGCGCCCTCTGTCCATCTCCCAGGTCATGCAGACATCCCGGTGGATCGGGACCCATCCGTACAAACTCCAGGCCTCAGACACACCAGGCTGGGGATTACGCGGGGGCTCTGTCCCCTTGCTGTCATCATAGCCCCTCTGACTCCCTAACTCTTCCCGGGAATTCCAGGCTCAGATGCCCACCTTCCCACTGTCATCCTCTTCTCCATTGGACATCTCATACTCATTTCCAGCTTCACGTGGCTGAAACCCAACTTTGATTTGCCCTTCCAAAGCACGCTCCTTCCCCTCCCCGGGAAATGGTGCCGCCCCACCCAGCTGACCTGGTCAAACATTTAGCTGCTCTCTTTCCTTCATCTCTGCACTTCCAATCAATAGCTTGTTGACTTAACTCTCAAAACTCATCCTGAATTCACTCGCTTCTCTCCTTCTGCATGGCCACCACGCTCCACACACAAAGCCACCCTTCCCTGGAAAACTGGCTCGGCGTCCCGGCTGGTCTGCAGACTGGCCTCGTCCCCTACCCTCCACAGTCTGGTCTCCCCACAGCAGCCAGCGGGGTCCTTGTAAACATTGATCATTCCGTGGGGCCCCCAACTCTGAACCCTCCAATGGTTTCACATCCGCTATAGACTGAATTCTGTGTCCCCCCCAAATTCAGATATTGAAACATCACCCCCCATGTGACTGCCTTTGGAGGAGGGGCCTTTGGGAGGTGATTAGGTCATGAGGGGGCAGCCCTCATGAAAGGGATTAGCGCCCTTATAAAAGAGACCGTCAAGAGCCAGCTTGCTCCTTCCACCACGTGAGGACACAGTGAGAAGCTGGCAATTTGCAACCTGGAAGAGAGCCCTCGCCAGAGCCTGGCCACGCTGGCACCTGGTCCTGGACTTCCAGCCTCCAGACTGTGAGAAATAAATTTCCATTGTTTGTAAGCTCCCTCGTCTGTGGTGTTTTGTTACAGCAGGCCAAACGGGCTAAGACACCATCACACAGGAAATAAATCCAGACCCTGTAGGAGTCGTACACGATGCAGCCCCACCTGCTGACCTTGTCTCGTCAAACACACTCTCTCTCTCCCTCTTTGTGTCATTCACACTCATCTTTCCTCAAACTCTTCAAGCCCATTCCTGCCTCAGAGCCTTTGCTCTGCCTGTTCCCTCTGCCCAGAATTCTCCTCTCCTTGACCTTTGCAGGGCCCACTCCTCTTTGACACTGAGATTGCAGCTTAACTCCCACCTCCTCAGCGGGCCCAGCCAGACCACCGTGCCCCCCTCCATCACCCCATCCTTAATCCCGTTCTCTGCATGGCACACTTCACTGGCTGACGCTTTCCCCATTTGCTTATTTATTTACTAACGGTCTTCCCCCCGCCCTTGGCCAGAATGTCAGCCTATCGGTGTGGGGGTCACACCTGTGTCATACACTTCTGTGTCCTCAGTGCGTAGACCCGAGCCTGGCACGTGGCAAGTGCTCAGCAACTATTCACTGAGTGAGTGAATGAATGAATGAATGAATGAGTACCTCCCAAGGACCTACTATGGACCAGGCCCCATGCTAGGCACCCAGGCTATAGCGATGAGAAGGATGTGCTCGCCACCCAGAAGGCTCTCACCATCCAGTGAGGGGAGAACATGGACCCAACCGACCAGCGTAGCCCACTCTGTGAGTCTTCAGCAGACACGCCTGCCAGGGCTCTGGAGCGTGCAGGCGGGAGAGAGTCATTCTGCTGGGGGTGGGCGGGTGGGTCAGAGGAAACCAAAGAGGACAGATGACAAGTGAGCAGAACCTGGAAAGAAAAGTAGAGGTTGACCAGGCAGAGAATGGAGAATATTCTGGACAGAGAGAAGAGCATGGGCAAAGCCTTACAGGTGGGCCAGTTTCGTTGCTATTTGGGGAAAAGACAAGTAGTTGTTTCAGTGCTTCCAAAAGCACATTAATTCACCCAACAAATGATTATTAACCACTCACCGTGGGTCAGGCAGCGCGAGGAACGCTGCAGATTAAATAGGACGCTGTCACATGGCTCTTGTATCCGTTATCTCTTGCCATAATGATGCTGTGTAACAAACATCCCCAAAACATAGCAACTTAAGCCAGCAGCTGTCTCTTGTTTCTCACTGGGCTGGGGCCGGCTGCTGATCTGGACCAGGTGTGGCTGATGTGGGCCCCCTCTTGCATCTGCAGTCAGCTAGGGGGTCAGCTGGGGGCTGGCTGGTCTCAGGTGGCCCTCACTGGGGTGACTCTGCTCTGTCCCATGTGGTCCCCCATCCTCCAGCAGCCCAGCCTGGTGAAGGTGGAGGAGCGAGAGAGAGAGAGAGAGCTGAAGCAGACGAGGCTTCTCATGGCCTCAGGGAACCTGCAATGTGTCACCTCCCCTACATGTGGTTGGTCAATGCAAGTCACAAGGCCAACCCAGATGCAAGGACAATTCCACCTTTGGATGGGAAAAGCAACAAAGTCACATTGCGTAATGTGTGGACACGGGGCAGGAGGCACAATCAGGGCCACTTTTGCAATCTACAATAGCCCTACATTCTGAGCTTGATGTTCTAGAATCCTGGTTGTCCATCCACCACATCACATACTCTTATTTAAACGGGGAAGCCCAAATGACTCCTCCTAACAATTTCTCTTTTCAAAATATAACAAATAAGTGATTCATTCATTCACTAAATGATTGTGTGCTTGCATTTTGCAAGTTGATAGCAACCCTGCAACAGATGATCTTCAAGTGTTGAAGGCTCTCAGGTGTTCCCCAGTATAAACATCCAGATCTGATCAGCAGGCCACAACCACACAGTGCCACCTGGCTCCTCAACCAACTTCCTTCTTCCCCAAAGCCATGCTCTGTCTCACGTGAGCCACCTGCCCCCTCTGCTGCCTGCCAGCAATCCTCCCTAAGCCACTGTCACACAATGCCTTTGCCTGTTTTCTGGAAAGAATAAAAAAAGGTTTGTTCCTTTTCTTTGCCGTAATAGTGGGAGGCCCATGTGGGCATGAAATTGGAATTGCTTTGCCCTATTAAGAGCACGGTCGTTGGGCTCCACTGACCCCTGAAGTGCATTAATATCTCAGCAGCAAGTGGATGAACTGTGTAAAGTGACAGGGGACGCGCCGGAGAGAGCCAACTGGGGGACTGTCTGTTTTTGGCTCTGAATTTGAGGATTTTGAGCCCTGGGCAGGCTGGAAAGGGTGGTTTGTTCAACCTGGGATTGACGGAAGGGGAGAGGGGATGAGGAAGACAGAGCACAGCCTGAGAGTGGACACAGATCCTTCATTCCTTCGTCCGCTTCCTCCATCACTCATCTGACAGCTCTCAGCATCCTCCGCCTGGCCCCACGCCAGCTGACGAGGCACGAAGACAAGCGGGGCAGCCCTGCCATTGAGGAGCCCTTAGTCCACCCGGAAATACAGACTCGAGGGGAAAGAGAACTGAAACCCCACATAATGAGTGTTGGAATAAAAATGTAAGGGAGCGCAACAGGGTCACAGAGGGTGGAGGCCGTCCTGCCAGGAAGGTCAGGGGAGGCCTCCAGGAGGCGGTGACGTTACAGCCAGGCCTTGAAGGAGAAGAGGCGGCATCAGAGTGAGATCTGCCGCCTTCACCCCAGGTCAGCCCAGAAGCCTCAACTGTCTCTCAGGGACCAACCCCGACGCCACAGGTCATTGGGAGGGAGAAAGCCCGAGTTCCGGTCCAGTTTGTATTGTCAGCACCTGAGGCACAACCTGTCTTAACAAAGGCAGGCCGGCCCGACACACAGCTGCTGGTCCCGGCCTGACCCCTGAGTTCCTGTACCCTGAGCTCCACCTCTGTCGTTGCTCGTCCCCACCGTGAGCAAGTCCTGGTCCCCACCCAGCATCCGCAGCGTCCCCCAGGGTGCCCTGGCTTTGCAGAGGCCCCCCAGGCAGGGCGGCTGCCCTTTGGGCCACTGTGCCCCCAAGGTTCACTGGTCCCTGTGCCCAGCTGACCAGGCCACAGCGAGGACCCCATGCTGGGCTTCAAGGGGGCCACCCCCATCCCCAGGGTATGGGCAAGGCCTGGGTACCCCTCTCCTGGTACATCAAGCTCTCAGAGTCGGCTCATCAATGAGAAGGGCCCACAGCTGCCACTTAGCGGTCTTGTGTGTGGCGGCTCTGAGATGAAACCACGCTTTCTCAGACCTGGGCTTTTGAGCTGGGAACACCTAGGGTCGTCCCCATCACTCAGGTCACAGGAAGTGGGGGAGGACGTGACACTCACCCAGTGCTGCCCCTTCCAGGAGGCAGACAGCACCAGCTCTGCTGGTGGTCCCTTTGCCCCCACGCCTAAGAGACAAGTGAAGCCTGGGGTCACCATCTTCTCCTCAGCCTTGGGGTGCCACACCTCCAGGGCCCCACAGTACCCCCGAGAGGCGTTAGGTGGTTCTTTTGCTCCCACACGCCTCCCCAGACTGGGGACGTCCATCCTTCCTGCTTCTGTCCTGGCCGGGCCATTGGCCCAGCAGGAGGATCAGGGGACCCACCAACCCCACAGGCGACTGTGATGCCAACAGCCGTCTCTGCCCGGGGACAAGGCCACCTTGTGAGGAGACGTCGCAGTGACCCGAGGTTCCTACATGAGGTCTGGGTGCCCCACCAGGACACGGACCCAGGGTTTTCAGAGTCACTGTCCTGACCCCAGAAAGGCTGTAGGTTTTATGCAACACACAAGTGTACACAGAGCTGGGAAAACAAAACCAAAAATAGGGGCCCCTGGGCTCTGCCCCTGCAGGGGAGCAACGGCCCCAGAGGGAGCCCCACACCTGGACGCGCACCTGGACCTTTCCAGGGTGGAGAGGGGGGTGGGCGGGCCAGTGTTGGGGCTGCTCCCCCATGAGGCCTGACTGTGGACGAAAATGAAAGGGGAGGGAGACGAAGGGAGGAGGGAGTCTGGAAAGGGCAGGGGGGGAAACTGAGGAAGGGACTGGCTTGGCGGGTGGGAAGGGAGGGAGAGGCAAAGGGGCCGGCTCGTCCAGGAAGGCGGTTTGGGGCGCTGGGAGTGAGGCTCCCCAGGATCAGACATCTGGAGAGACAGGAGGCCCTGGGCGGGATTTGGAGATGGAGGATGGAGGGGACAGAGGAGGGGGTCGCTGGGGGGAGGGGTTCTGGAAGAGAGCTCTCCAGTCCAGTCGGGCTCCTGTGAAACAGAAAGAGACCAAGATCAGGACTGAATGAGGAGGAGAGAGTTGAAGAAGCAAAGAGTAGACAGAAATGAGACCAGACAGAGAGGAGAGAGAGACAGAGACACAGAGACAAAGACAGAGAGACAGAGATAGAGACAGAGACAGAGAGACTCAGAGACACAGAGACACAGAGGGGGAAGGAGGGAGAAAGAGACAGAGAGACAGAGAGGTACGCAGATAGAAAGAGATAGAAACAGAGACAGGAGAGAGATGAGAGACAGACAGAGAAACAGACAGACAGAGAGAGAAACCAGTCTGGACACAGAGACGAAGAGAGTGAGACACAGAGAGACAGTAAGGAGATGAACAGAGACAGAGAGACTGAGATGGAGCAGGAGAGCCCAGCCCTGCAGCCCAGCTGGGGCAGTGGAGCCACGGACCAGATTTGGGGTGGGGGGAGTAGTTTTCCACAAAGCACTTAAAGTGTTAAGTCAGCGATTCTCCCCTTGGCCTCCTCCAGGGAACGACAGCCCTGAGTGATGGGCGGAAGGAAATAGATGTGCAAAATACACGCATTTTTTCAAATGGGCCCAATTGTCAGCGACAGGCCCGAATGTCGGCACACGCAGCACAGCCCGGGCTGCCAGCTGCACCAGCCTTGGGGCTGAGCTTCCCGGCAGCTGCCTGGGGGGCCCCCTTCAGCCCTTCTCCCCTGTCCCTCTCCCCGTCCTCCTGTCCAGGCAGCTGCCGTCCCCAGTCCTCCCGCCTCTAATTCCACTGGCCCTGGAGTTCCTGGGGCCACCGGCAAACAGCGGTTGGAGGAGTCCTTTCCTAGCCTGGTGTCCCCCTACCTTCTCAACCGCGACCTCCCGCAGGGACCTTCGTTCTCCAGCCACAGCGAAGGTGCTTCCTCAAGGCCCTTAGATCCCAGGCTGAGGGGATGGGACTTGTCCCATGAGAGGAGCCAGCAGAGCGGTCACACACAGACCCGGCCTGGGTCTGAAGTCCGGCTCCGTCACTATCTCTGTGACTTGGGTCCTTTCTTAACCTCTCTGCGCCTCTATTTCCTCTTCTGTAAAATGGGCATGCTGGCGTTCACGGTGCTCCTCTCAGAGGACGGAGTGAAGGAAGATACAGGAAGCTCTGAGAGCAGAGCCTGGCGCATCTTAAGCGCTCGACAGGTGCAAGCTATTGTTGCCCCTCCCAGGCAAGAGGGGGCCAGCAGCAGCTTTGGAGAGCAGGGGTGAGAGCCTCAGAATCACGGAAGATGCCTGGAAGCACAGTCGAGTGGGGAGCGCTGGAGGGGGGCGTTCAGGGTCCTCACTCCTCAGAGTGCGGTCTACGGACCAGCAGCGGCGGCTCCCTGGGAACATGACAGAAATGCACACCTTCAGGCCCCAGCCAGATCTGCGGGCCCAGAACCTGCGCTTCAACCAGATCCCAGGGGTCTGGGAGCCCAGCCAAGCTTGGGGAGCCTGCTGCCGGCTTAGGGAGGCCAGTTACGTGGTTCCTTAAGAAGTTCGGGTGAGAGATTCTGGAAGGTCGACGGTGCTGGCTGGAAACGCAGGTCTAAGGTGCGCCGGATCCCGTTTACCCCGCGTTGTGCTGGATGCTTCAGCTCTCGGAACAACGCTGCCGCCTGCTTTCCAACGAGGAGATAAAGCTCGGAGGGCTGTGTGACTTGCCCAGGTGCAAACACGCCAGGCTGGAGCGCTGGGAGGGGGACGGACCCATCACGAACAGCAGGGCCCGGCCGCGGGGCTGGCAGAGGCAGGTTCGGAGGAAGCCACCAGCCCTCCGAGAATGGTGGTCGTGTGAAGTGAAGGAGAGGAAGGGGGGATAAACCAGAGGTCCTTGGCCTGCACGGTCGAAGAGATGGACTGAAGACCCAGGAATGAGACCCAGGAGGACGGCAGTAAGTTGAATGCCAGGCAAGCTGAACTTGGGAAAGGAGGAAGGGGCAAATGGCTGTGTCCACAGGTCAGGGGCTCAGGAGAGATGCCAATTTGGGATCATCTGCCTTGAGAACAACAGGCATTCATTAGGCACCGACTGTTTGCCAGGCTCTAAGAACAGATGTTCCTTATATTATAGATAAGCAAGTAGAGGCTCAGAGAGGTGAGTCATTTGCTTAAGATCACACAGCTTAAAGGCACAGCACTGAGATCTGAGCCTACGTCTGCCTGGATAAAGAGCTCACCATCTTCCCACTGCACCAAACCGTGAATAATCCAATGCTTGATGTGGCTGAGGGTCTTAATTGGGTTCCCCCAAAAGCAGATGCTGAGACAAGGATTGGGTGTAAGTGGTTTCTTTGGGAGGGGACCCAGGAAGCACAGGCAGAAACAGGCAGACAGGAAAGGCAAGGGAGGACCGCCCGTCCAGGGCTGTTCATGGGCCTTACCAGCCTGAGCAGCCGGGGCTTTTCTCCAACGGGACCCTCGAGATTCTGCGTGCTCACACCTCAGCCTTCAGACTGGTCACTAAGAGGCAAGGAAGCTGGACAGTTACCCACCGACTGCTGGAGCATGAACTCCAGCACCCCCGGCCCGCACCCCCCTGCAGCCAGAAAGGTCCCCGGTGGACAGACAGACGCAGGTGTGGGCAAGGAAGCCCTAAGCTTGTAAACTGCAGGGGCCCCAGGGTCAAGACGGCACCGGCCGGACTGGGTCCTCCGGCCTCCCAGGGTCCCTGTGGTCCACGCTGAGACCCTGATGGGAGGGCCCTTAGGGGAGAGGGGCTGGGCTGCTAGAACCAAGGCATGGGGTGCAGGGAGAGGGGCGTAGAGAAAACATCCGGTTAACCCTGTGCTCTGGGATTGACAGACCAGCTCCTGACCCTGGACCAGCCCGGGGGGGGGGGCTATTAGGAGCAGGGCTCCCAGCTCAGGCTGGGATGTTAACATCACTTACCCAGAAAAGGGCTTCATTATGATGAAGATGTCACAGCTAGGGTTCTGAAAACCTTTGAGTTGAAAGTTTTAAGGGCTCAAACTGCAGCTTTGCCACATTCCTGCTGGGAGATCTTAGGCAAGTTGCTTAACTTCTCTGAACTCAGTTTTTCCAACTATAAAAGTGGGAGAATTACACTTCACTTACAGGATGTGTGTAACTAATTAAATATCACTATTTCTGCATACAAGAATTTACCTAAATATCAACATTCCTGTATTTAGGAATTTACATGCTAGGCCCTCTGCTGAGCACTTTGCATGCATCATCTCATTTCATCTTCACAAGCTTTCAGTATAGGAAGCATTATCTCCTTTTTACAAGTAAGAAAACAGAGGTTCAGAGAGGTTATGTAACACACTCAGGGTCACACAGCAAATGAGTCCCGGAGCTGAGATCTTTACCTAGGCTGGATGCATCAGGTAGTTTTGCCACCACAGGCGAGATGCACTTGGTGCAAACCAGGAATTCAGTAAATTCAGCTCCTTTCCCCCCTTCTCCTTGAAAACTCCACCAAGGCAGATGGTTTTCCTGAGTATTCTAATGATCTCAAGCTGGTCAGTTCACAAGGTTAATATGCTGTGGTTAAGGAGGTGCTCTCTAGAGCCAAACTCTTCTGGGTTCAAATTCTGGCTTGGCTATTGACTAGCTGTGTGACCTTAGGCCATTGAGATAACCTCTCTGTGCTTGAGTGGCCTATCTGTCTACATAATGAGGATATAACCATAACACTTCTTAAGGCTGAATGAGAGAGTGCATATAAAGTACTTAGAAAAATGTCTGGCATATAGTACGTGCTCAATAAATATTACCTGTCATCATTACTCACTTGGCACCAGATGCTGACATTAATCTCCATCCTTTAGCGTGAGATAAAAGAGATGACGTGGGGCTCCTTCCACTTCCGCCAAGGTCATCCTGTGCCTCAAAGTCATCCCAGCATAAGGGGAGGGAATGGAGAAGAAGGAAAAGAACAAAGTGGAGAGAAAATTACACTTATCAACTCAGATTCTTTCTGGTCGGTCCTCACAGCAATCGCGTCCGATAGGCGCTAGTGTGCTCACTTAATAGATGAAACAAGACATGGACCTCAAGTGGGAGAAGGGACTTGCCCATAATCACATGGCTATGGGTCAGAAGTGACCCAGCTGGAGACCCCGTCTCTCCCCCTTCCTGACTTCCACTGTGCGGGGTGACGCGGCACCGCCCCACCCACACCCTGGGACACGAGCCTTAACTGCCAGCAGCAGGGGGATGAGTGCGGGCAGAGAGCCACACTCTCCTGTGGCCAGGGGCAGCGTCGGGGGGCAGAGAGCGGATGCTCTCTGTGGATGTCCAGGGCAGGCTCGCCCGAACCCCCTGTGCACTGCAGAAGGTCCACCCTCACCCCGACACCAGAGAAAAGACCTCTTGCTTCAGCGAACGCGGAAAGGCATGTTGAGTCTCAGCCCAGATCTCGGCTGGGAAGACGGAAGCCCTGAGCAGCTCGCCGGGGTTACAGCAGGTGGCCACAGAGTGAGGACCAGAAGCGGGGGCGGCTCACCCCATCCCTCTTTCTGGGATTACACTCGTGTGTCTGCCTGCTCAAGAGAACGTTAACTCAGCCAGCGGGTGCCCCTTTCCCCACTTTGGGGGCCTTGGAATCTGTGCCAATCTTGCAAGGAGGGGAGGGAGCTTCTGCAGCAGGGCAGGCCTCCCCCAGGGGTGGGGACCCCGCCGCTGAGGCCTGAGCCAGGCGGCCCCTCCGGCTGCCACCTCTTGAGGATGGGAGCAGCCTACCAGAGAGGGTACCCCACCCTCAACGACAGTGGCCTTGACCTTCACACCCCAGCACCACGCCCAGCCTTCGGCAGCTCTGAGCCAAGTTCTGGCTTCTAACAACTCCAAGGGGCTTTGCTGGAGGCAACAACTCTGCCTCCCCGTAAGCCGGCTTCCACATTGTTCTTTTTTCTCCATTTCCCCTAAAATATATATGTGTGTGCATGTGCGTGTGTCCGCGTGCATGTTGAGGTTGTTCCTGGGGGACTATTAACTAAGAATAATTTATCCAAGAAATTTGTTATGTTAGAATTACCAATTAGCTGTGATTAGAACTTACCGCGGCTAACGCTGTGCTACTGTCGGAAATCTGAATCCCATTAAAATCTAATTAGCATATATTAAGTCGGAGGCGGTTTTACTGCAGTGCACCAGCAGGTTTGAGCCGCGCCGGGCTGGGCACGCGGATTCGCTGCCCACTTCAGCATGCGGGCCACGTGGCCCACGGCGCCCAGGTGCGTGCCAGGTGGCCTCCGGGCAGCTTCTCTCTTCCTAAGCTGGGACCAGATGGTCCATGCCCATGGAGAGGGCAGCTGCAAAAGCGGACATGACATTCAAGGCTCCACCCCTGGATAGGCAGCCGGAATCCATGGACAGGCATCCTTAAGCCTGGCTGACACAGTCGCGGTGCTCTGGGCTAAGAGGACGGGAGCGGCGGTGGCTGCCACTGGGAGCCCGTTAGCTTGGGGGCTGAGTGCTAGCGTCACAGAATTTATCCTTCCCGGGGCTGCCGGGCGTGGTGGGTCCTGATGTGGACATGGCGTTTTTGGAAAGCTCTTTCTCCTAACAACCTGTTACCGGAATGAACGAGGTCCGTTGTCCAGATCCCGGTCAGGCCTCGCCAAGGCCCTTCACAGCCACTAGGGGGAGGCAGTGAGAGGGTGGGGTGCCCAGGGTGAGGCCCGGCTGTGTCCGGGGATGTCAGTTCCAAGGTCGCTAGAGGACCGACTTTCCAGGTGCAGACTAAGACCCCAAGATGATGCTCCAGAGAGATTTGCTAAATGCAATCATCCCAACCAGTGGTTTTTGAGTTGTTTTAGGGAAAAAAAAAATCCCTCTTTTGTGCAAAAGCTTATTGACTGCAGTGGACTAGATTATTGTGCGGGTGTCATTCTCTCCCTCCCCACCCGCTCCAAGATGCAGTGTACTTCCCCTGCTGTGTCCCATTGATGTTGGACACGGCCACGTGACTTGCTCGGGCCAATGGGATGTTAGTGAACACACCGTGAGCCGGGCTTCGAATATGCTGGCCCATTAGGCTTCCTCATGGTCACATCTGCCATCACCAGGACAACATGCCTTGGGTAGCCGAGGTTCAAAGAGGATGAGGGATGCAAGGAGCAGACCTGGCCCGACCCTCAGCTTACAGCCAAGGCCAGCCAAGGCCAGCCTACGTCATCTGAAGCCCCGTGGACCACGAGTAAGAAATACATGCTTATTGTTAATGCCACCGAGGTCTGAGTGGTTTGCTGCACAGCAATAGCTGATTGATGTACAAGGGGACACCCATCTGTGGAAGAGATGAAAAGCAAGCTATTCCTACGAAGCGTAGGAGAGGGACTGAGTCCTGCTCTTGCCGCCCACGCCACCTCCCTGTCCACCGTCACCAGCCTTATTTCTAATTAGCATCTTCATCAGAGGCTTTGTTTCAGCTAAATTAGCGCCCCCCTCGCTCCCCCTAGGCCACATGTCTCTCCTGGACTTCCTCCCAGACTCTGTGCAGGTCCCCCCACTGCCCGCTCCACAACCCACAAAACACGCAGACGAACTCAATAGGGATCTGGGGCCCACCTGACTCATCCGTCACCTCCTGTCTGCAGCCTTCGGCTTCAACTCTACCCAATTTCAAAGCTCCCGTCCACCTTCGCCAGCCTGCAGGCAGGGGCAGGAAAAGAAGTGGGAAGTCTCCTGAACAGCTACTTTGAACCACCCGGCACACCCCATATTCAAGCCGCTGCCCCCCGCGGGATCACACCTGCATCCCCAGAGGCCTTTGCATCTTGCTCGACAGCTGGGCAGACTCCCCGCCCACAGTCCCAATCCCGCAGGAGGAAGGGGAAGCCCAGAGAGGCGGGGTGGCCTGACGGAGCCACAGGGCAGGCTGGAGACACCCATTCTTCCTGCTGTCCTGAGAGCTCTGGCACATGGCTGATGTGTGATCAGGAGAGAGCGATGGGGCATGAGGGTCAGGGCCCAGCCTGGCTGGAGCAGGTGTCGAAAGAGGAAGGAGTATGATGGGAAAGGAGAGCCAGAAAGAGTGCGGGACGGAGGGAGCAGCCTTGGGACCTCCGGATGCCTAAACAGGGTGACCCTGCCCCTCTCGTGGGATGGAGTGAATAGCTGAGCGACTCCCGCTCTTCCAGCCTCTGTGCTGAGCTGAAAATGCCAATAAAAGAGCCACTTAAACCTCCCCTGGGCTCAGTTTCCACAAAGTTGGGGGTGGACAGAGAGGCCATACTCTGGGAGGACACGGCCCCATGACCCGGTCATCTGCAGACACCAGCCCAATGGCTTCTGGGTTGCCAAAGACGGTTTGCAGGCGGCCGTCTCCTCCCTGTGTCTTCACAAGGTCCTCCCTCTGTACCTGTCTGCATCCTATTCTCTTCTTGTAAGGACAATAGTCACGATGCATTAGGGCCCACCCCAATGACATCATTTACACTTAATTGCCTCTTTAAAGACCATCTCTAAACACAGTCACATTCTGAGGCGCTGGGCGTTAGGACCTCAACACAGGAATTTGGGGAGAACACAGTTCAGCCCATGACAACACCCCTCAGACTGGGAGACCATCGTGCCCACCGCTCTGGCTGCCCTGGGCTGGGGCAGCGAAGGACCTCCCTGGGGACGGGGGTGGGGGCTCTGCACCTAGGCCACACAGGTCATGTCCCTTATCAAACTCTCTGCCTACACAGCAGTGGGCATGAGCCAGTCACAACTGCACACCACAGCGTGGACGAAGCCCCCAGACACGAGGGTGAGCAGAAGATGCTGGACGCAAAGGATTCTGTGCATCCCAAGTTCAGAAACGGGCCAAGAGAACCGATGCTGTTGGGAGTGAGGACCCACTGAGGTCACCCTGGAGGGAGGGAGGGGACCTGGGGGAGCAGAGGAGCCGCCTATGGGTGCTGGTCGTGTTCTCATGACTAATCTGGGTGCTGGTTCCAGGGCTGCGTTCAGTTTGTGAAAATCCATTGAGCTGTACACTTAAGATGGACGTGCTTTTATTTATTTTTTTTATTATTTCTTCTATTTTTTAAAGATTTTATTTTTTTCCTTTTTCTCCCCAAAGCCCCCCAGTACATAGTTGTATATTCTTTGTTGTGGGTCCTTTTAGTTGTGGCATGTGGGACGCTGCCTCAGCGTGGTTTGATGAGCAGTGCCATGTCTGCGCCCAGGATTCGACCCAATGAAACACTGGGCCGCCTGCAGCGGAGCGCATGAACTTAACCACTCAGCCACGGGGCCAGCCCCTGGACATGCTTTTAGTTTAGTTGATAATATGGTACTAGCCCCAAGCTCCCAGCTTTGACAGTGTTCTGTGACTACGTAACATGTCGTTGGGAAAAGCCAGATGAGGGGTATGTGGAAACGCTGTGCTATTCCTGCAACTTCTTATGAGTCTGGAATTATTTCAAAGTAATTCTTTAATGCTTTTTTAAAAAAACAAATAAAAGCAAGATATTTTAGGTTTATTATAAGGTTTTGGAATGTTTTCAGCCCCGGAGGAGTTAAAATAAATTTTCAATTAAAATACAGACAAAAAAGGTGTATGCACTTTTCCATGTGTATATTATACTTCAATTGGAAGGTTTTTTTTCTTTTTAAAGTGTCTCTGGGGGCTGGCCCGGCAGCATAGTGGTTAAGTTCGTGTGCCCCGCTTTGGCATCCCAGGGTTCGCAGGTTTAGATCCCATATGTGGACCTACACACCACTTGGCAAGCCATGCTGTGGCAGGCATCCCACGTACAAAATAGAAGAAGATGGGCACGGATATTAGTTCAGGGCTAATCTTCCTCAGCAAAAAAAAACGTGTCTCTGAGCTTATCCACAGGGAGAAGAGAGAGGTGGCATTCACAGAGCACCTGTTGTGTGCAGATGGTTCTAGGCACTGGGCCCAGGTTATTGCATCCATTACTCAAAGAGTGAGACGGATTCTTGTCCCCACTTGCAGACGAGGAAACTGAGGCTCAGTGAGGCACAGGAACTGCCCAATAACACGCAGCTCATTCAGGGCCCAGCTGAGGGCCAAACCCAATACTGTCTGCCTCAGAAGCCCTGCCCATGTCCTGACCTATTTGTGGGGCCCTCAGAAGAATGCCTCTCCCCACTCCACTGCCCAGGACTGCCCTGCCAGCTTCAGGATGAGGCACCGAGGTCCCCAATCACCACCCCCCAACCCAACCCCTCAATCCCACCAGCAAAGCTGCTAATGTAGGTTTTGAAGGCACATCCGCCCACCTGTCAAGCTCCCAGGCCGGGACTGACCCTCAGACCATTATTGCACCATTAACGCAGCTCTGAGTGAGCAGCTGTCCTCCTCAGGCCCCCGCAGACCCCAGCGCACGTTCCACGCAGGGCCACTCCCCGCCCGACACGGATGTCCACCCTCAGCACCAAAGTCACCAAGACACTCGGAGCTTGGACAAAATGGACTCATTAATCCAACCGCCTGCCCACCCCCTGACTAGGGAGGATGCCCGCCCGTTGCCACGGGCCCTAACATTAACCTGGTTTATCATGTCCTCTGAATTTCGGCTCAGGCAGTGCTTCCTGGAAGTTTTAGGCATCTGGGAAGAAAAGAGCAGCTGCAGGAGGTGCAGCTGGTGCCTGTGTTCCAGCCTCAAAGACCATCCCTTGAGACAGACTGAGGCCGAGGCGAAGGTGGGGTGCCACCCGCCAACCCGGGAAGTTGGTGGATCTGCGTTTGGCGGGTATAACCGGGACTCAGCTCGTCTGCGTCCTCCTGACCTGACAGCCACCAAGAGGACGCTGGAGACCGTTCTGCTGGACGCCGACAGCTGTCCTGCCCCAAGCGGGCCGTGAGCACACACGCCGGAGAAAACGTCCTTCCTGCGGGACTTCTCGGAGTCCTTACTACACCACTGTGGCCCGTGAGGCTCCGAGAAGGGCCCGTTTCCACTCTCCTTTGAATATTTCTCAGACAAATGCTGGTCCCAGGCCTTCAGCACAGGTGTGTCTCGGGGGACATTCTGGAACAAGATGAAGGAGGAGAGAACCTGCGGTGGTGGTAAGACGACAGGCAGGAGTGTGATCGCTCCCCTTTTGCAGGTGGGAAAACCGAGGCCCAGAGGGAGAGAGACAGAGTCGGGCCTGGGTCTCAACAGAGCCTTCTTCCCTCTGCCCAGGGCCGAGGTCGGGCGGGGGGAAATGTGCTCACAGACGTCCAGGGGTTCCACGGCGGGAAAGGTTTGGTGTCCATGCTTCTCCCGTGCCTGGAAGGAGGAACCAGCAGAGACGCATCATTTTATAACCAACCTGCAAGATTTACAAAATTCTTTCCAAACTATTCATTATCTTTTTTAAAAAATGTTGTCATTATCTTTTTAAATCTTTACGACCTTTTTAAAATCTTAGGCGTTAGAGCCCCATCTTAAAGGGGAGGCAATGGGGGCTCATTGAAGCCACATGATCTGTCCAGGGTCTCAGGTCCCATCAACGGCAGAGCAGGGACTTCCCTCCTGATGTCCCCAGATCCTGAGCGCTGGCGAGCTCTCTGTCCATGACTTTGACCCCTGCCCTCAAGGGCAGCCCCTGGGTCTCGCTCAGCTCAGTGGCCCCAGTACTCCCACCTGAGCGCCCAAGCTGTGCAGAGGGAAGCCTGAGCTCGGGGTGCAGGGCCCCCAGGGGAGGGCACGAAAGGGGCGATTTGGGATCCAAATCTTCACGCATCTGAGGAACCACCCCGCCCTGCTGTTTCTCTCCTTTTCCCACACGCATGACATCTCTGCCAAGGTCAAACTCTGCTCCAGCACTCCAGGCGCGGCCAGACTCCTGAAAAGAGGGCTCCGCCTCTCTGCTCAGTAAAGGAGGAGGTTACCCAAGATTTGGACTTAAGACCCTTGGGAGGAAATTTGTCTTCTCTGTTGTAAATCGGAAGTCGTGTCCAGAGTGATCAAGTGACTTGCCACAAGTCACTGGGTAACCAGAGACAGAGCTGATGGACCCAGCTTTATCCATGAGACCAGCAAGTCTCGACTTCACGGGGTGTGAGAATCCCTTGGGAGGAGGTGGGTGGTGCAGACAAGCGTTCGCTTAGCAAGCCTGAGACGCTGTCCTTTGAAAAGTCTTGAGACCGGCATGTCACTGTCAGCTTCTGCATCCTCGCTGGCCAGCAGCTGGGCCTCCATGTGCACCCAATTCCTCGCAATCCCCTAACTTAGGGAGCCTAAGTTCTCTTCTCAGTGTGTCTCAGGCACCTGGGCACCGGCCCCGACACCCTTGTTAGTCAGAGCCACACTGAATCATTGATTAATTCAATGACTATTCATTGAGCACTTTTCTAGGTTCTAGAGACGCAGCAGGGAGTAAAGCAGACAAAGCCCACCCCCGTGCAACTGACATAAAGTAACTAAGTAAAGTGTGTGAGCAGATACATTCTAAGGAGAAAGATAAAGCGGGGAAGGAGGGTGTGGAATTTGGGGAGGTCGCCAGCGTGACCGGGTGCTGGGCGAGGCCTCCGCCGCCTCTGATCAAGAGACGGATAACGGAGCATCTCATGTCCCGGGCTTGGCCTGAAGGTTCAGCCAGGGAAGACTGAGAACCTGCAGCCTGGCTCCCCAGGAGAAGCCCAGAAGGCAAAGGTGATTGCTCCAAGAGATAAACTGAGTCCAAGCTGCAAAGGAGCTCAGCAAACAGAGATGACAGTGGAGACAAACCGCTGCCCTGCCCTTTGCAAAGAGAGCCCAGGATGACCCCTGTCAGCAACTCCACAGAGGTGAGGGCTGCCTGTCCCCGTAAGTGCTGGCCCCTTGTCTTTGAAGGGGTTTTCACTGTGTTACCTTGAAGCCACCAAACATTCCAGAGGGCCCTCGGCGAGCCGGGTAGGTGGGCGGGGGCGATGCCACTGGCAGAGCTGCTGGCTCAGTACTTGTGGCTCAGGCGATGCGAACAGGTGGTGCCCCCCACTGAGCTGGGTGGGCCAGGGGGTCACTCCAGCCCAGCGAAGGGACAGAGAGTGTAGACTCCTCTTCTCTGATCGCCACACTGGAGAGTGTGAAGGTCGTCTCTGCACCTTGCAAGGTCAACATGGAAAATAGAATCATCTCTTTCTTTATCCCAGATTTAGGAACCAAAGCAGGGGACAGGGAGCGGCTTGTCAAGATCCCTCGGCTGCTCAATGACGGAGGCAGGACTGTAGCCCAGGGCTCTGACCCCCGTTAGGTGGCCCCCCTGCTACCCGCTGACCCAGCCTGGGGTGTTTTGAGGCTGGTTGTGCCTGACCCCAAAGGCTTCTCAGAACGATCCTTGCTTTGGAGCCGCCACCAAACGGGGAGGCTATGGAGCGTACGGGACCCCGGTCTTTGGTTCACCAGCTCCGTCTGAGACCTTGGCAAGTGATTCACCCTTGCTGAACCTCGTCGCCCCCATTCCACAGATGGAGAAACTAACACGCACCTCATAGTGTTGCTACGAGGATGCAGTGCGGTCGTGGATAAGCCGCACTTGACGAGGCCACTGGGAAGGATGCGCGCCCTCCTTACAGTGTTGTTTGATGACGATGATGATGCTTATACAGACTCTGGGCCTCTCACAGGGGTCTTCTAAATCTTCTTTTCTAACTCCATGACTCCTGCAGTCAATTGACAAATCTGGCAGGTCACCCATCCTGGTACAAGAACTTTGGGGTTGCACAAAGTACCATTCTCCCGGGCTGCCCACAGTCTGGCTACAGATAAGACGCTCCTGGGACAAAATCCGGGAGCGGATCCCGGTCAAGCTGGAGGATGATGAGAAGGAGTCACGAGTGGTCAGAGTCAGAGGATGGGGAGGAGGTGGCTGCAGGGCCGACATAGGGAGGGAGGGCAGGCTGCGGGCCAGGCAGGGGTTTTCAATTGGAGGGAGCATCGGATTCACCCGGAAAGAATGTAACCAGAACTGCAGGTGCCTGGTCTCCTCCCCAAGCCATCCTGGAGAGGGACCCAGGGAGCCACCTTTTAACCAGCTCCCCAGGTGATGGCTGTAGGTGGCGCTTCCCGTCCCCACCTCACTGCCCTCAGCTCGCTGGAGCACTTCATCTCAGGCCTCCAGGCCTTTGTATTTGCAGAGTCCCCCACCTCAGGACCCCCCTCTTCTGCCTGGCTCTCTCCTGTGCACCATCCAGGACCAGCCTAGGCAGAGCCAGTCACACCCTCCCTGCCACCACGATCACTCTCTGACGCACCTGCACCGCCTTCAGCTCAGACCCAAACACGGGCTCAGGACAGGCTGACTCGGCCTGGAACCCCTGCTCCTCTCTCGACCACGGTTTGGGCAAGTGAGTTAACGTCTGTGAGCCTCAGGATCTCCAAGCTGTAAAATGAGTACGAAATATTCTCCCAGAATTATTGGGAAGATGGCAGGAAGTACTGTATACAAAGTGCTTCATACAGGAAATGTTCAAAAATGGTAGCTAATATCTTAGGAACGTTAATAATTAGAGTAACAACCATGCCCTCTGTTGGCCTGCATCTCGCCCGCTAGACTGGAGGTGCTCAGGGGGGCTGTGTTACATCTCTTTATTGCTCGCGGCTTCTAGGCTTAGGCTTGACGGAGAGTGGGCGTTCCGCGAATGAATGAACAAACGCATTCGCGAATGTAAGCCGGTGGGAGGTGGGAGGGCTGCCAAGGAGAGGTCAGTGCTGAACCAGGCTGGGGGAGACCTGGAGGCCTTGGGTGGTGTGTCGGCTAACTGGGGCCTCGATTACGCTGTGGAACAAACAGCCACCAAACGTCAATGATGCACAAGCAGCATGGATGAGCTCCCTTGTCTGCAGGGGGCCGGGCTCTGCTGCAGCGGCCCGGCTGGGACTGCTCTGCTCCACCTGTCTCCCATCCTCCTCCTCGGGCCAGCAGGCTGGCTCAGGCGTGCTCTTCTTGAGACTGTGGCAGAGGACCAAGGGGGCCAGGCAGAACCACGCCAGGCCTCTCAGGCCCTAAGTCCAGAATTAGCTCACTGTCACTGCCACCTCACTCTATTGGCCAAAGCAAGTCAGAGGGTGGGAAATACCCTTCGCCCTTTGAGGGGAGAAACTGCAAAGTCACACGGCAAAGGACAAGGATACAGGGAGGCTGAGGGAGTGGGGCGAGGTCCCAATATCCCCCAGGTGGGCACAGGGTGGGGGACGGGTGCTTCGTGGGGTGGGGGACAGAGGAAGAACACAACAAAACAGCCAGTCCAGGATGCCCGTTGTGAGAGTGGAAGGGCCTGTAGGGATGGTCACAGTGGTCCTCACGCTCCCAGGACCATTACAGCATTATTCATTCGTTCGTTCCTTCGCTCGTTGAACAGCATTCATGGCACACTTGCTGTGCGCTGGGCCTTGTTCTCAGCGCTGCAGGCAGAACGTGAGCGAAACGAGACAAGGTCCCGACCCCCAGGATGAAGAGGCACTGCTTCTTTTTCTGGCTCCTCCGCCGCTTTGCTCTGTGACCTTGGGAAAAACGCTTCCCCACTCGGGGCACCGCAGCCACTGCTAATAATACCTCACGTTTGTAGAACCCTTTCGACTTTATCAAATCGTCCTCACGTGATGCGCGCTGTGAAGCATCGGAGACCGGCTCTATCACACCCCTGGTTTGACAAGTGAAACTCTAATGGATATAAAATGCACGGCTCCTTGGAAGTGCTCTCCAGAGAGGCCTGGGGGGGGCAGCCCCCTTACAACAAACCCTAGGATTCTCTCTACATCAAAGCGGGGCCCTGGGTACCGGCCGGCGGTTGTCATCTCAAACAGTGTTTGAGGCCACACAATTCCTGTGTGACCCGAGGACTGGGACAGCTTCCTTTATCTTCCCTTTTATTTTACAGAGCCGCCGCTCTGAACATTTCAAAGATTCCCGTAGAACTCTCCCAATTTAATTTAAAAATAAAGAAAAGACTACCTGCTCCTAACCAGCCTTGCAAATGAAAGAGTCGAAAATAGGACGTGAGCCAGGACGTGGAGCACGGCCTCATCGCTCAGGTCCTCACTTAACAAGGAGACGCTCCAGCACCTCCGAGACCAGGCCGCGCATCTTCATGGGGAAAGAGGCGGCAGGCCCACCTCCTCCTGCCCCATCAAATTGGGGCAGGGCTGGGTCAAGTCTGCAGCAGGCTTGTCCCGCTCAGAATCAGGGGTGCCTCTCCTCATGCCAGCCCTGGATCGTGTACACTCCATCCTGCGGGTGAGGAGACTGAGGCACAGGCAGAAAGTTGCAGCTAGTAAATGACTGAGCTGCATCTGAACTCAGACCCATCTAGACCCAAATACCGTGTTCTTTTCCCTTTTGCACACCACCTCTCTGCTACAGAGGTGAGGACGGGGTTAATACTACAGGGGACCGGGGTGCCAGGTGCAGCGAATGCAGAAGGAAAGAAGCAAGCAAGGAGGGAAGGAGAGAAGGAAGGAAGAAAGGAAAGAAGGAAGGAAGGAGGGAGAGAGGGAGGGTAATATTTACTGTGTAGCTACTATGAACCCAGCACTATTAAAAGCTGGCCACAAAGCGCAATGCATCATAATTGAAGTCAGGAAAAGGCGCCCTGGGGCCTGGGAGGGGTCCCCCCATGTTGCCCTGGGTGGGATGTTGGTAAGGCTTCCAGTGAAGATGCTCTTGGAAGACGCGTCAGGGAGGAGGGTGAGCGGGAGCAGAGGTGGGGCTGGAAGCTCACAGTGAGCCTTGGTCGAGCTCCTAACCACTTCGCTCAAGGCCTGTCAGTCTCCCTCCGCAGTGTCTCCTGGATCCGTCTACTTCTGTCTGTTTCCAAGCACCATTGCCACTGCCTGGACCGTGCAGTGACCCCGTCTCTGTCTCCTGCCTCTCGTCTCAGCTCCTCCAGGGCTTTCTCCAAAAGCAGCCGGAATGCCCGCTCTGCGGAGCCTGCTTGGGGTCGCCGAGGTCCTGCCTGGTCTCACCCCAGTCTCACCTCCTACCGCACTCTCCACCTCGACTCCAGCCACCCCGGCCTGGGCAGGTGCTGTTCTCCCTGCTCGGAAATCTGTGGCTTTCCCTCTCCACCTGGTTAATTTCTGCTCAGCTTCAACGCAGCTTACACTTCACTCATTCACTCATCCAACAAATATTTACGGAAGCCTCAGGCTCTGTTCCAGGTGGTGGGAATGCAGTTCCCTTCCTCGTGGAGCCGAATTCTGAAGGGGCGCCTTCCGCATGGCAGCCTCTCTGATGGTTTCCAGAGTCGGATGCTGTCAGTGCTCTGCCCAGCACCGCGGCCCACGTGGAAGCACCTGCAGCTCCGACAGGCAGTTCTCATGCACGGAGATGACGTCCTGCCTCAAACAGGACATCGCTCTGCCTGACGGCTTTCTCTGGCCTCATGGGTCTGTGTGCAGGGCGGCCAGGAGCATCTGGGAATTAGAGAAACTCACAACAATGAGGGATGGGAGCTGGCAGGTGTGTCGGTTATCTGATGCTGCATAACAAACAGCCCCAAACTCCACAGCTGAACCAACGATCTTTATTTGCTCATGATTTTGTGACTTTGCTGGTCTCACCTGGGGTCACTCCTTCAGTTGCCATCATTGGGCAGCGGCCCTGGATGGGATGGCTCGACACATCTGGCAGTTAGATGCTGCTGTGGGCTGGGGTGCCTCTCTGCTCTGTGTGGCCTCTCCCTTGGGATAGCCCAGGCTGCTTGTGTGCCTCGTTCCCAGAGGGCCAGCCCCGAAGTGCAAGCTTCTGCTCGCATCATGTGTGCTGAGGTCCCATTGGCCAAAGCAAGTCCTGTGGCCTGGCCCAGCGTCCATGTGGCAGGGGCCTCCTCCGGGGCGGGGCACAGGAAGGTGAGGTCACGGGGCTGCCCCCGTGGAGAAGTACACCAGCACCACCAGCCCTCAGTGGGATGGGTCTAAGATGTGTCTACTCAGTCTCTCAGAGGGTCCCCAGAGGGCTGGCAGCCAGTGTTCACAGCTGTAATCCACTCACCACCACACCTTGTGTGGACCTTTCTCTCTTCCCCGGCTTGCTCTCCCCACTGCCTCACTGAGGCCCCTGAAGTCCCCTCCTGAGTCCTTGTCTCAGAGGAGTTGGACTCCTAAGTATGTGATCAATTCTGCCACACTCGCCCCTTGGAGGGACCGAGGGGAGAAGACAGGATGAGATGGGAACCCAGTGGCCAGGGCACTGGGGAGCCACTGAAAGCTGTATGCAGAGAGAGCCATGCTCAGCAGACAACTCTGGCCCCTCTGAGCTTCGGCCTGGGCTCCAGGGATGGACCAAGCTGGGTCAGGGACAGGGACCTGCCCTGCCCAACAGGGACAGGAAGGCAAGACTTTGCAAAATCACTGCCAAGTTAGGGACCCCCCAGCCCTCCCAGGCCCACTGGGGTCCCAGAGCTGTGCTCACAGTGTGCTGGCCTGAACCACCCCCTTCTCTGAGTTAAATTTCTACTGATTATGCAAATCTCCCATCCCAGTCCCAGCTGAGCAGGCTGGAAGTGGGGCGGCTCGACAGGATAAGAGGGGCCAACGGCAGATTACAGCCGCCCACTCTGGTAAACACAAGTTTAATTGCTTTTTCGGAGGGGAGAGAGAGAGGGGGAGACACAGAAATAAAACAAATTCCCAATCGGCTGTGTCCGGGCTGCTGAGCTGAGACGATGGCAGGGAGCATGGCACTGGGAGCAGCAGGCTCAGAGCTGGGGGCAGGGAGGCAGCGGGCGGTGGAGAGGAGGTGGAAAGGTGTGGAGGTGCCCCTCTGGGCAGGGCAGCGGCCAGGGCAGGGCTCTCTGCCTTGGGGTCAACACGGGTCAAGGGCAGGGCAGTCTCCCTCACTGGGTGGGGGGAAGCTGAGTGGCGAGATTCTCACCTGGATCTTTAACAACAACAAGGAGAATACTAGTACCTCACACTTAGTGAGAACCTACTGTGTGCCAGGCCCTGGACTAAGGGAATGAACACAGCAACCCCGTGATAGCGTTACCATCTCCGCTTTACAGATGAGAACATGGAAGTGCGTGTTACATTTGCTGAAGACACAGGGAGATGTGTCCCTGTGTCCACCCAGAGCCCTAGGGCCTATGCGTTCAACAAAACCCCAATGACGGAGCCCTTGCTCTATGTCAGCTGCTCCCTGCACAACAGACCGTGGCAACCCTGTGTGGGGGGTTCTGTCCCTCATTTCCCAGATGGGGGAACCGGCCTTAGAGAAGTTAGATAACCGTTGCAAGTTTATACAGTTAATAAAGGGCAAGGCTGGGATTCAAACCCAGGTCTGTCTGATGCCAACGACTATGCCTTTGAGTACTAAGCTAGCCAATGTCCCTGAATACTACTGCACACGTCCAAGCAATAACTCCTGTTTCTTGGGCCCTCGTTCTGTGCCAGGCCCCTAGGCCAATATGCCAGGCTAGGAATAAGTAACGGGCCCCACCCTTGAGAAGCCCCTGGAGCCAATGAGGAGGAGAAACACATACATAAAATATCGCAGTGACAAGGGCTTGAAGGGGTGAACAGAGTGGAGCGGGGAACACAGGCAGCCCCGAACTGCCTGCAGAGGTTCAGACAGGCTTTGCAGAGGAGGCCACATCGGAGCTGAGACTTAAAGGGTGAGTCGGGTGTCACTAGCCAGGCAGGGAAATCGTGTGGAAGGTCCTCAGTGAGGCAGCTGCTGGCATGTTCCGGGGCAGCTGAACAGCCGCTGTGGCCGGGGCACAGGGGGTCTGCTGAGAAGGACGGGAGACTGTGGCCAGAGTCGCTCCACGATGGGCCTTGACTGCCAGTGTCAGGCCCGCCCCTCGTCCCCAGCGCCAGCCTCCCTCCAGGGGCCATCTGGCTTGACGAGCTGCCCCCAGAACGAGCAGGGCCCACGGCCGAGGAAGGCTGGGGGCACAGCTTGCTCGCGTCTCTCCCGGAGGCGGCACAGGGCTCCGAGAAGCCTTGTATAGAGGCAGCTGCTTACTCCGGCTGGGCCCTGCCACCTCCAAACCTGTCTGACCCCAGAAGCTCGTCGGACCCACGGAGACCCCCTGGATCAGTGCCCAGGGACAAACCCTTCAGGAAACATGTCTGCGAGTGTGGAAGCCGGGGAAGCAACAGGGAGAGGCCCTGAGGCCCATCGCTCCTTCTTGTATCTTCAGTTCCCGCGAGGCCTTCAACCAGAGGGTGGCAAGGATAACAATAAAGAAGAAGAAATGACATTCACTGAGTCCCTACCAGGACATGAGCTGGGTCCTGTGCTCAGTGCTCTGTGTGTGTCATCTCACTGAACCTTCACACTATTATTATTCCCATTTTACAGATGGGGAAATTGAGGCATGGAACAGCAGGAACTTGCCTACCATCTCCTGATTAGTGGGTGGAGGAGCCAGGATTCAAACCCCAGTCCACCAAATCTTGAAGTCCAAGTACTTCCCGCTGCACGGCAGCTCGGGTCTGTGGTGAGGGCCCTGCCTCTCCATGGGGAGCATGTGCTTGAAGTAATGCCTGACGTTTCTGTGGCCCCTGACGATGTCGACAGCCCTGTACCGTTCACATGACACGGCCACATCCACTGTCTAGTGAGATCCTTATCAGGACCTCGCGGTACATGTACCATTATCCTCTTGTTGCGGATGAAGATGCAGGCTCAGAGAGGGGGAGCCGCTTTCTCGAGGTCACACAGCTGGGGTGCGGAGCTGAAGCTCGGATGTCTTTACCCCCTTCCAGGGCTGCTTCCCATGCCCTGTGCCTCCTCACGCCTCACACGAGAGCACGAGGGAGCGTGCTCACTGTAGATTCATCATGTAGAACAACTGTACGGCTCTGGCGGGGAGGCCGTGCATGCGTGTGGAAATCTCTGTACCTTCCCTTGGGTTCTGCCATGAGCCTAAAACTGTTCTAAAAAAATAAAATCTTTAACAAGAAAGAAAGAAAGGAAAGCTGAAGTCGAATCCCCAAATTTAGAACGGACGCAAGCAGTGCTGTCCTCTCGAACTGGGGCCGGAGCCCCGGGCCCCCGCTTGACCCTCCCTGGCCCTCCCGAGGGCACCAGGCAGGACCTGCAGCAACAGGAACGAGCAAAGCAAAGCACCATGAGGTCGCGGGAGTGGGGACCGGGCTCCCCCAGAGGCGGCTCGCCCCGAGCTGCAGAGTCGGCCGCGGCCGCGGTGAGGGAGCAGCTCCGGGACGGTTCCCTGGGACGAGTCCCGGGAGGTGGTGGCGGGCGCATCCTCGCTCACGCCCTATCCACTTCCAGCATCGTCCCCAGCCCCTCCCGGCCGGGGAGAACAGAACAGGGCGGGTGGCAGGGCCAAACCCCGGAGCCCCAGGCCCGCTGCTCTCTCCCGCCAGCGTCTGAGCAACTTCTCCGAACTCGGAGACTGCCCTTCCCAGGCTCCAGAAGGACCCTGTTGTTGCTGGCAGGCCCAGCCTGGAAGTCCAGGGGACAAAGGAAGGCTGGAAACGCCACCTTGCAAAGGTCCCCTGTCTTGTCCCAGGCAGGTCAGGAATGCACCTGGCGCCTGTCACAGCCGCCAACGCAGATGAGGAAACACCCAGGACGGGCGGTCGCTCTCAAGGTCTGGAGGCGGCTCAGAGTGGATGGTGGCTGAGCACACTTAGGCCAATGGGCCCCCTATTCCTGCGGCTGCCCCGCCCGAGGTTTCAGAAGGGCCCGGGAGGGACGACCTCCAACGGTAGAAAGGATCAGGAGGTGAAAATCCCTGCTTCCTCCCTCAAAATTGGAACAAAAGGACTCTTAGAGGTGGAAGTGCGGAGTCTATTTCAGATCCAGACATTCCTGAGGGTGCCTTCCCTTCACACCCCTGCATGAGGCGGCACAGGGCATGGGATGCAGCCCTGGACGGGGGTAAACCCATCGCCGCCTGAGCTCTGCATCCCAGCTGTGTGACCTCGAGAAAGTGGATCTCCCGCTCTGAGCCTCTGCCTTCATCCAGAATGACACATGATTATGTGTACGTATCGTGAGGTTCTAACAAGGATCGCACTGGGTAGCAGAAGTGGACGTGTTAACGGTCCAGGGCTGTCCATATCGTCAGGGCCACAGAAGCATCAGGCACTCTTGAGTACAGAGAGGAGGCTGAAGTGGCCAAATGCGTGTCATTAACTCTTACCATAAAGATCCCTCTCTTTCCACAGCTCCTGGGGGCGAGTCACACCCCCTGGTGGGGGGACAGCATTCTAGACAAGCTCCCCAGTAACTCCCCTCACAGTCTGGGACCACAGCCCTGAAGCAGGCCCCCAAAGGCTAGGCTTTGGCAGGGTTAAGAGCAATTCGGAGCTATATTTACTACTGTTTGAAAAGCTCCTACTGTGCGCAGGTACTTTACATACATGGTTTGGCAGCATACTCCCTTCATGTCTGAGATACGAACCAGGACGCCCAGGGCAGGGGAGGGACCTGCCGCCCAGGCCCACCGTTCATTGGGGCAGCTCAGCTTCCCAGCCAGGTCTCTCTGAAGCCACATCTCGGCCAGCACTTCTCCTCTTTGCACTGGCATCTCCTTCTGAGCAATCCCAGAGGCCTTCCTGGAAGGGGTGGGGGTCAAGGGCCCACCCGGTGCGTGGAGAGCACCAAATAGTCTGCCCACCTCCCAGGCAGCGCACCGGTCCCCCGGGCGGCGAGGGAGGAGGCCTCTGCCTGAACGCCGCTCATTTGATCTTTGTCTCTGCCTCGTGGATTTAAGATGCGCCAACCCCCAGCACTGGGGTTCATCTAAACACGATTAAACAACCATTAGGCCTCCCGGTTGGGAAATGGAGATTTACAGACTTCCAAACCTCCATTTAAATGCAAATGCAGCGTCCTCAGCCGGAACCAGGATCTGAGCAGCATTAAAGTCACCATAGTCTTGTCGCTCCCGCTAGGCTGGGCCACCTCTGGCCCCTATTTAATCCAAGGGGCGCTGTGGGCACCCGCTGGAGCCAGGCCAGGGGGGGACAGGGGACAAGGCTTGTGGTGATGGACGTGAGTCAACGGCCCGCCCTCCTTCATCCTCTGTTCACCCTCCTGGCCCGGGGCAGATGTTAACCTCTGGTTCCTGCCAGCACGACCTTGGCAAGGTCAGAGACTCAGCTGGGAAATCCTGGAGCCGGGACTCGACCCCCGGCCTGCCTGGCTCTGGAGCCCTTGGAAGGCCAGGCTCCGTGTAGAGTGGCACCATCGGGTCCTCAGAACAGCGGGCCTGGAGGTGCTCTGGGAGCTGCATTGGGTGGGGGCCCGGGGAGGTGCCGCTCCCTCCCACCGCCCGGCACTGCTGCTCCCTGACAGGGCTGATGTTTCCGGCCTGGCTGCCTGGAAGAAAGGGGATGCGCAGGTGACCAGCTCACCCTGGTTTGCTCGAGACTTTCTGGGTTTTAAACCACAGTCCCCTGTCCCTGGAAACTCTCTTGTCTTGAGCAAACTGGGATGATTGGTCCCCCTAGGGATGACCCAGGAATGGGACAAAGGGACAGGGGGTGGGGAGCTGGGAGAGGTAGGGATAAAGTTTTTTGACATGTTGAGTTGGGGACAGAGCTGGCCACTGCTTTGGCACAAGGGGAGGCCAGAGGCCCAGATTTGGGGCTCACCACAGAGAAGTGGGGAGCCCCTGGGACCTGCTCAGTGACCCGAGTCGTGGCTGGAGAGAGGGGGCCGTCTCGAGGAAGGGCCTTCCTTCCCAGGATGGAGAGGGTGCAGAGAGAGCCCGGACTCAGCCCTGCCTCCAGCGGCCTGCTAAGAGGGGTCTGGGAAGACCGTCCCTTCTCTGGACGACATCCTAGCTACTGGCCGTCCCGGGGCATTTGCTCAAGGCTTAGATTCAAGTCCTGTTCCCATGGGGTCATTTTCAGGCATCAGGCCTTCCCCGTGTTTCTGGAATCTGTCCAACCGGCCAGTGGACACAGTCTTGTTCAATGTAAACCAAAGAGGAGAAAGGCAAGCGATTTCTGTTTCTGTTTTGTCCCCACCTCTTCCTCCCAGCTCACTCCATCTCTGGCCACCGTTGCTTCTGACCTCTGACCTCAGAGACAGCGAGGGACCACAGAGGGTGACAGAAGTCAGGGCCAGCTGTGCACACAGGGTAGCACGTCCCCCAGGGAGAGGCCTGAGCTGGGGTTCACGGGGAAGAAAATGACAGATTCCCCTCTAGCCTCCACGTACACACACACTATTGGGGCAGGAATGGGGGCTGCCCATCCACTTGCTTGGCCTGAGGTTCAGGCGGACAGAGCACAGGTGTGGGAGACCCCAAACTGTAAGTCTGGCTCTGACGGCCACTGGCTTGCTCTGTGACCTTGAGCAAGTTGCCTCCCCTCTTTGGACCTCAGTTTACTCATCTGTTAAATGGGGCCCATAGCATCTCCGGGGACTTTGGCTGTGGGGCCAGAGGGCAGAGCCTGGCCAAAAGGGGGTGTGAGGTAGTGTCATGACAGGAAGAGAGGAGGCGAGAGTGAAGGGCAGGGAGCCGAGAGAGGGGCACAGATGAGAGATTTGGTGGAGGGGGTGAGCTGGACGGAGAAGACAGGCAATGACGGTGACGGAGGAGCAGATGTGGGCTCATCCGTCAGTTGTTATGACCCCTGCCCTGCCCTGCCGCCCCTTCCACCCCTCCCCGTGGATGTAGATAATCACAGGGATGCTGCAGGCCCCCTCAGCTCCCTTGTTTGAAGCCCTCCCGGTGAATTATGCAGGAGGTCGTGGGGGAGCGGGCGCTGCGCTCGCTCCATTATTGATGAGAGCTGACGGGCCTCCGCTGACAGCCTGCCTAAGAGATGTGATTAGCTTGTAAAAAATTAATCACCGTCTCAGGGAGGGCACAGATTAAAACCCCGAGGAGTGGTGTTCTCTGTGTTCCCTAATTTCAGGGGACTTTGAAAAGGTTTTACCCAACTCGGAGGAGACAATTAAATTCAATTAGAATCACAAGTGTGGAAATGTCACTCCCTCCTGTGCGGTGGGCAAGGGGTGGTCCAGGAGGGAGGGGGCTGCAGGTGCACGGGGGCCGGGGAGACTCAGGGGCCTGACTCCCTTCCCCCGGGGGGCTCTGTCCTCTCTCCAGGTGATCTCATGCTCACCTACGCCTTCAGTTTCCTCCCAGACTCGATGACTCACACGGTTACAGCCCCAGCCCAGACCTGTCCCCTGAGCTCCCCACTCATATATTCAGCCGCTTTCTCCACACCTCTCTGGGATGTCTCAAAGACACCTCCAACTCCATGTGGCCGTCCTCACCCTCCCTGCCCTCCTACCTGGTCCCGCTCAGGTTTCTATACTTAATGAAGGGCGCCACTGGCAACCAAACCTGTCACGAAGACCTGTGGCCTCAACTCCCGCACAGTTTTGCAACCCACCCACTTTTCTCCACCTCCCGGAACCGCCAGCCTTGTCCACACCTCCCTCCTTTCTCCCCGGATGACTTCAGCCGCCTCCATCAAGGGGATGGAGTGCACCGTTCCTGCTGGACTTGCTTCGGGGCGCTGACGCCATCTGGCCTCGTGTTTCCTGTGGGCCCTGGGGCTCCTCTGATGCCGGGGCCTGTGCTCACGCACAGCTCAGAGTGTGGGATCGGCAGCACCCCGAGAGACAATGTCCCAGCCCCCCATCTGGACTGGGTGGGCAGTTCTGGGGGGCCGTGTGTGGGCTCTTCAGAAGGTCCCAGCAGAATGGAGCCCCTGCGGCCCAGAGTCCCCACCCTCTGTGACTTGTTCTCCTGCTCCCGTGCTCCTGCTCCCAGAGGTCACTGCCAGATAAACTCCCTGCACCCATGTCCTTGCCTCAGCTCGGCTTTGGGATCCCAGGCTAAGATGGCCTGCTTCCTCTCTGGTCTCCTCCCCTCTCTTCTCCCCACCACGCTGCTGATCTTCACAGACACATTCGATCATGTCGTCCTCCCACTTCAGTTCTCTGAGATCTCCCAGCACACTCAGGAGAAAAGCAGGACCCCACATGCGGCCTCCAAGAGCCTGAATAGTCCGACTCCTCCAACCCTACCTCCTGTCATGCACCCACCCTGCAGACCCTCGTGTCCACCGTGACCTTCCTGCCACAGGGCCTTTGCTCGTGCTGTGCCCACTGCCTGGAATCCTTTTCTGGGCCCCTTTGCTCTGTCGCTCATGTTCCTCCTTCACATCTTGCCCAGTGGGCATGTCTGACCCTCTTGATGAGGTTAGACGCCCCCTCTTACGAATTCTCAGAGCACAGGACCGCTTTCCTCTTATTGCTAATCAAGTAGCAATTCACAAATTTCACATTTCTCTGAGGGATTCTTTGATTAACGTCTGCCTCTCCCATTAGGAGTGAGCATCACGAAGACAGACTGTCTGGTAACCCCAGGGTGGCACAGGGACATCTTAGGAAGGAAGGGAGGGAGGGACGAGGAGTCCACCTTGAGCTGATTACAAATCTTCCCCAGCATAGACAGAGAAACGCAGCTCCTTGGCAGGGCTCCTCTACACACCCCTCCATCCTTCCCTTTGCTCCCCCACATGCCCCTGGGCTCCAGCCTGCCCAAGCCGCTTGCACTTGTCCATGCGCTCCTCTCTGGCGAACACCCATTAGAAGGTGAGCTCCATGAGCCAGAGGTGCTCAGGCACAGGGCATGAAGGTTTGTTGACTGAATGAAGGACATTCCGAATGGTCCCCTCCAACACTGCCTATCCTGTGCCTGAAAAACTGTCACCATTGCATCAGGTGCTCTGTGAGACTGTTCTGGGCACTCCCCATAGACGTCTTCTACTTTGCAGATGAGAGGTTGGGGCTCAGAGAGGTAAAGCCGCTTGCCCAAGGTCACACAGTTGAGAGGAGCAGAATGTGGACATCAACCCAGGTTTTCACATGGGGCCCATTGCCCAGTGTCCCTGCCTGCCATCACCCCCAGTGTCCAAATTCCCCCCATTCCTGGAGAACCATTCTAAATGCCACGTCTTCCAGGGAGCCTTCCGTGACCACCACATCCCTGGCCACGACAAGTGCTTCCTATTCCGGAAGGCCACCGGAGCGTTTGTTTATCGATTTGGGTTTATTTTAAGGGCTTTATTGAGGTATAATTTACATGCCATAAAACTCACCTGTTCTAAGTGAACGATTCAATGATCAAGCCTTTGTTTTTAGACGCTGACCTGACAGGTATTGACTTCTAGCTGGGGTCATTATTCACACGCAGCTCTCAGCTCCCTGCCGAGGGTGGGACCAGGGCATCCTCGTCTCCAGGCCCCTCACCAGCAGGACCTGTGCCCCATGGGTGCCGGGCAAGGTGAGCGAGTCCGCAGGTGCGTCGCCAGCCCTCAAGGGGAAGGGGATTTGAAAGAGAAACAGCGGCTGACATTTCACAGCAGCTGCTGGTCGCCAGACCCTGTGCTAACGCTCCACAGGCGCCACCCGGCCCAGGGCTCAGGACCCCGCAAGGTGGGTGCACGACCTTTGTCCCTCAGACAAGGACACTGGAGCAGAGAAAAAGGCCCTAACTTGCCCAAATCACACAGCAGGTCGCAGAGCTGGGACTCGAGGCCGGGGGTCTGGCTTCTGAGTGACCAACTATTCCGATTTGCCCCGAGCACAGGACGTTCGTTTCAAAACTAGGCCAGTTCCAGGCAAACTGGGGCGCGCTGGTCACCCTACGTGATGTCCAACTGTGTGTGCGAGACACGCTGGCGCGAGGGGATGCTGGGCACGGTGAGGGCAGCTCGGAGGTGGGGAGGGGCTCCTGAGACAGCTGTGTCCCCGCTGCTCACGGCCTCCGGGGTCCCTGTCCAGGGCTCTCTCCCCCTTTCCTCTGCGTCAGCTCTCGGGGGACCACTCGGGGCTTCCCCAGACCCCACCTGCCAGGTGGATGATTCCCGGGGATGCTGCATGTCGAGACACTGGGGGTGAGCCCACTGGGAGCTCAGGCCAAACCCTGGGGTCAGGGGCTGCCATGGGGTTGGAGTTCATCAGGACAAAGGAGGCTGGAAAAGCAGCTCGGGGTGGAGGAGGCGACTAAGCGAGCCTGCCTCCATTGTCCGGCGGGCCCGCCACAGCCTGAGGAGCAGGACGGCCAGGAATCATTACTCCCATTTGATCACCGACAAGACAGAGGCTCAGAGAGGCGAGGCGACTTGCCTGAGGTCACACAGCTTAAGAAGTAGCAGAGGCGCGGTCCTCACCGAAGCCATGGGACCCCCCAGTCTCCACCGCTTCGCTCCATGTGAAGGGGAGGGCGGGCAGCAGGCCCTGGCCAGGCCTCGGGGCCAGGCTGGGCTGAGGGTGGGAATCCTGCGGCAGAGTTAGTCCTGCTCGAGGTTTAAAATGATGGAACCACTCCGAGGTCAGCCGTGTGGCTGCACAAATGAGGTGAGGTCCCCAGAGAAGAGGGACCTACCCTGGTCACATAGCTAACCAGCAGCTGATATCCAGGTTCCCAAATGGGCTGAACCTGGATTTATGGGAAAAGAGGACCCCCTCCTCCCACGGGCTCCTGTCACTGCATTTCCAGTCCTGCTCCAGCTTCATCACGTCTCGGGTCCCCATGCCTCCACCCACCAGAAAGTTCCCTGCGTTCCCAGAACCCAGGCAGATGGCTGCCAAGGACAGTGACGGGTTACAGCTGACAGGCAGGGAGCATTTACTCTGTGCCCGGCTCTGGGCTATGAAGTTCCATATATTTTTTATAATTCTCACGACAACCCCGCGGCAGGCGCTATCACACACCCCGCCACACAGGTGAGACTGAGGCTCAGGGCTCAGTGATTTGCCCGCTGCCTCACTGGCAGCTTCTTTACCCTGGAGCCTCATCCTCAGCACAAGGGGAGGCCGATTTTGTTGCTACAGGTGGGAACCAGGGATCTGCATTGTTTTAGCAAACAGCCAAGGCAGGCATCGTTCTCTTCCTTTCACAGCTGGGGAAACTGAGGCTTAGAGGGGCTCAGAACCTGTCCAGGGTCACCCAGCTCATAAGCTGCAGAGGTGAGACTCAGAGATAAAAATCCAGGCCACTGTCACCTGTCGCCCGTATAACTGAGTGATGAGAATGCATGGTACCCACTGCCGGCCATTGTCAGGAGCCGGCTGGGAGTCCTGGGTGGGAATCATGGCCGCCCAGACCCCAGCAGCAGGCTCAGGCCAGGGTCCAAGCACCCTGTTCTCCCAGAGGCCAGGAAGGTTCAAGAAAAGTGGCTGGGGTCCACCTCCAAGAGCGGCCGTGAGGAGGAAAGTGCATTTACTGGACCTGGAGGGGCGCCATCCACTGCTCGAGGAGTTGCTACTAATGACTGGGTATCATGGCACTAAATTAGTAGTGACAATGATGCAGATCTGACGTGCTCCTGAAATTGAGGGCGTTAGCCAGGAATGGGTCTCAGAGCATGTTTGCCTCAGGGCTGGGGAGGAGGAGGGAAGGGTGGGAGGAAGCAAAGACACCAAAGGCGGGTAGGAATGGGAGCACCTGAAAGAGAATCACTGGGCAGTGAGACCGGGGCTGAAGGAAGTGACAGATTCCGCACCCAGCACTTGACCTGGAGCCTGCTCTCTTCTAGCGGATCAGGGGTATCCAACAATAGATAATAACCACAGTGACAATAATCACGGTGGCGGGCATTTCCTGAGCACTTATTAGATAGGGGCCATGTTCTGAGTGCTTTCCAGGTATTGAGGAACTAATTGAACCCTCACAACCACTCTAAGACGTCAGTACTTGTGGCTGTTATGAAACGGATTGAAAATTCTTTGACCTTCAGCCCATCAAGAGGATGGTCTTTGTCCCCCGTGCCGCCTTCAGTCTAGGCGGGCTTGTAACGACTTCAGCTCATAGAACGAGGTGGAAATGACACCACGTGACTTTCAAAGCTGGATCAGCGAGCCCCCGCATGCGAAGTCTAATGACTCTGAGGCCGCTGCGCTGCAAGGAAGCTCAGGCGACACGGAGGTGCCCCCACTGGCAGTCCCGGAGGAGCCGAGCCCCTCACGTCTCCCCAGCTGAGAGCTCAGACAAGCCATCGCTCTCCCCGCCCACCCCGAATGCCAACCATAAACACAATGCAGCAGTGGGTGTTCCATCCCACAGAGTCTGGGGCAGGTTGTCACCCAGCAGTAGAGAATCAGAAGGGTTTTTTTTGCATCACCTCCACTTCCCGGTTGAGGACACCAAGGCACCACAGGGATTAAGTCCGAGGCAGTCAGGCCCCAGAGTTCATGCTTAAAAACCCTCAACGGATGAGAAAGCGTGTGACCACTACGGCCCTGTCACCATTCGTGTTAATTCTGTGGCCGAATCTCGGAGCCACCTTGACTCCAAAAACCCACTTAAGCAGCCAGAGATCATTAACAGGAATGGCATTCTTTACTGAAGTCTATTCAAGGTGACCCCCAAATTTAGTCCCCACCCTCATTAACTTCCCTCTTCCTCTCCCATCCACCTCGCTCATCACCCAGCCCCACCTGGCAGGCTCCTTGGCTCCATTCCCCCACGAAAGACCCCTCCTCCACAGCAACTCCGCCACCCAGCCCCTCTACACCTCCTTTCCCAGCAAGGGAGAGTTATTCCTCTTCAGGAGCAGGGCCCCGGGGTGCCAGGCCGACAGCTGTGGGGCTCTCTGCGACAAGCAGGGGGAATGTACACAGCCTGGTGGGGCCCCCACCTCCCGCCTGAGTCCTTTTCCTCCCGCCCGGTTGCTGAAAGTCCTCAGCACTTTCTGATCGTCTTAGGAGCTCTGATGAACATCCTGAGTTTCCCAGAACCACCAGGCAGGCTGAGGGAGCCCCAGCAGGCCGGGAAAGCAGTGGCTTTCGAGAGCGGACACCTCCACCTGGATGGCCTAACCGAAGCCTGACACCGACATCCCCCTCCTCCTTCCTGCCCCACCTCTCCCACGTCCTGACTCAGTGAAAGTGGCGCTCCTCCACTCAGTGAGCAACGCCAGCAGCAGCAGCTGTTGGGGCCTCTCTCCCCCTCACCGTCCACATCCCAGCAGTACCCCGTGAGTTCTCCCTCCTGCACATCTCCCGTGCCTCCCCATTGCCCTGTACCCTCTGCCCCGGCCTCTCTCACCCTCCCCTCAGGCATCCAAGCCGAGAACCTAGGCATCTTCCTTCTCTCCTTCTCCATCACAACTCCAGATGGTTCCATGCCCTTAAAATTCTCTCATTCCAACCTCCACTCTCCATTCCCACTGTCCCCGTTGTCCAGGCCCTTGTCCTCCCTGGCTAGTCTCCCAGCCTCTGGTCCCTCCCCTCTCCGGCTCATCCTCCACGGAGGGGGCAGACAGAGGGTCTTCCTGCAGGCCACTGGCAGGTAAGCGCGCTGCAGGCAGGGGCCCTGTCCGTCTGGTCACTGTTGTCTTCCTGGTGCCTGTACGCAGTGAAGCTGTGATGGCACCCAGCTCTGGCCCCCATTCAGGCCATTGTCTCAGCATCTCTGTCATGACGGGGCTGCGGTTCCCACCCTCGGAGCAGCTCCATCTCCGTGCCCGCTCTGTGGAGGCAGAGGTGCCCCGGCCCCAGGGCCATCCTGACCGCCGGGTCCTGGACGTGGGGATCTTTGCCAAGAGCCCACCCTGGCTGCCTGCGGAGGCCTTCCCTCTTTGATAAGCTGACACGCACCCCGGCTGGCCCACCTCCCGCACCTCCTGAGCCCCCTCCCCCCTAACAGCCCAGCCCAGCTCACTGCGCAGAACCAGAGCCAACGTCCCAGCCGGGGTGGCTTCCTCACCACCCCAGGAAGGACTCCAGTCTCCCCTCCCCACTTGCTTGGTAGGAATGCCTCCTGTTGACAGAGGGACTGTTGTGTGCAGAGCGCATCTGAGACCGTGTCTTTTTTTTCCAAAAGAACATTCGTTGCTGCTCTTATGTGCCAGGCGCTGGGCCGTGTGTCTTCTTCATCTCCCCTATGTTCCCGCCGTCCCCTGGCCAAGCGGACAATCCGATTCCCATTTACTGATGAGAACTCAAGGCCCTGGAAGGGTCAATGTTAATAAGAAAAGGAGGGACATGAACAGGCATTTGACTAAAGAAACCAGCATCGTCCAGTCCACACGGGAGGACCGTCAGTCCCACAGTCGGAGCAGTTGGGGGGCGGCGGGAGAGGGGCTACTTTATGAAGTGGTTTCATCTTTAAACCCTGGAGACAGAGAGCCCTGCGTTCAAATCCCTTCCCAACGTTGTTTGGGCACGTAACTTTGTGCCTCAGTTTCCTCCTCTGTAAAATAGGGATGGATAATCACAGTCCCCGCCTCGCACAGACCAGCGCCGTCCGCAGTCAGCCCTCAGGAAATGACGGCTCTGAAAATGTCGTGTAATTGACACATCAGGAGATGCTCCATAGCTGTTAGTCACTGAACAAAGTCAGCAAGGATTTCTTATTTTTTCAGCTGTCAGATTTATGGGCGGAAATTAACCTTGTTGAGCTCCGGCTAAAGTCTAGGGGAAGCGGCCTCCTCTTTCACTGTTTTAGACACAGAAATTGGCACCAAGTTTCTGGAGCATGAGTTTGACCATGTGTGTGTCAGAATGCCGTGTTGTAGATCATTGGCTTTGCTTATTGTCTGTCACCAACTGACTCAGAATTTCTTCTCTTGGGAATCCACGCCAAGCCGGTGGGCAAAGCTGCATGTGCAAAATGTTTAACAAGCATTGTTTATAGTAGTAAAAAAAAAAATGGGAACAACTTCATGTCTATCGATCAAAGATGGATGAAATAAATGATGGCACAGCCAAGAAGGCCAGCACTGCCATTACAGAGGATGATGACGTGTCTACCCAGTGACGCTGAATGAAAGAGGCAAATGGCAGAGCAGGGTGCCTCACCTGATTTAACATGTGCAAAAGTGTGTGTGTGTGTGTGTGTGTGTGTGTGCAGGCAAAGGAGAAGGCCTGGCGTGGTGGTCACTTTTTCTGGGTGATGGGACTCCAAGGAATTGTTTTCCTTTCTTTAAAATTTTTAAAATTAAGAATATAATTTTTTAAATTAAGAATATAAAACCTTTGCAAACAGATAAACTAAAAACAACATAAAAGAAAGACAATAAAAGAAAAAGAAGGAAACAGAGGAGAGAAATGCTCTGTGCATCCCAGCAGGGGGCACCAGGCAGCAATAAGGGAAAATGTGAGGTTGGAATTATTTTCCCATTTTACAGATGAGGAAACTGAGGGACAGGAGGTTAATTAACTGGCCCAGGTGTGCACAGCCTGGAAATGGCACCGCTGGGCCTTGAACTCACACTCTTAGCGACTCCTGTGGGAAACTTCTCTCCCTGAGGCAGAGGTAAGGAGGGCTGGGTCTGAGGTAACCCCTGGGCTTTGGAGGTGGTGAGGGAGGGGGTCCCTAGCAAGAGATCCACGACCTTATAGGTGCCCCTCTGAGTAGGCCACCCCCAGGCCTGTGCACGTGGTGAAGGCCTGGACCTGTGCACAGGTGCCTGGCCCGCCCTCTCTGACTCTCTACCCGCCCTTCTCTCCCTCCCACCGAGGGTGCAGCGGGCAAGGGGCGGCGAGGGCTGTGCCCGCCGGGGCTCCTGCTGGTGGAAAAGGCAGCGGCACCAGCCGCTGAGGCTTTCCCCACATCCAGGGCTCTACTTCCGTCTTCCCCTTAAAGGGAGGAGGCAGCACCCACTGGGCAGCGACACTGTGGGTGACTGAGCGAGGAGGACGGCTTTCAGCCGTCACCGCACAGTATAACACGATAATAATACCATTACTGAACGCGCATTGAGTTCTTGCTCCGCACCTGGTTCCAGACTCTGCTGAACATCTTACCAAAGGTAATTCTCACCGGACCCTCCGTCAGCGGTGCAACCGTGGGCATTAATTCAGCTGACAGCCATTGCACAGCTAGTCATGACATCCATCAATACATGTGTGTGTACTACAGGCTTTGTATCCCGTGCGTTCACAGAATGCTTTATATGTGTCAACTTACGTGATCCTTACAACTATCGATGAGATTGATACTATCGTTATCTGCATTTTACAGATGGGGAAATTGAGGCACAGAGAGGTTTAGTAACTTGCTCACAGTCACCAAGCTAATAAGTGGCAGAGATAAAAATTGAACCGGGCAGTCTGGTCCAGACTCCAGCACCATGACTCCAAAGCCAACCTGAGTCTCAGGTTTAGGAAGCACAAGTCGATGCCAGGGTCTGTGTGTGGGGTGCAGGGCCGCGATCAGCTGAAACCATCAGCCTCATCGCCTCTTTGTGCCTCCGTTTCCCCGGCTGTCCCTGCTGATGCTGATTGCTCCCTCCCGTCCCAGCAGCGCGCAGCCTAACGAACACCCGGGATCTGCCAAGTGCCTTGTCTGCCGGGTGCTTCCAGAGCACAAACATTTTTCCTCTTTCCCTCTCAAACTCACCAGACAAGCACGTGCTTCCCAGCTCCCAAAGCGCATTAACTGCATTTTATCACTTTCTCTAGTTTTATTATTTTCTCGATGCTTTGGCATCTTGGGGGCCTTGCTGCCAGGGGAGAGACAGGCCCTCCCAGGGCCAGCCGATTCCTCGAGATAGCAAACAGCTCCCCTTCTGCAGGTGCGCCCTCCACGTGCACACTGATGTGTCCAGAGCCTGTGCCCCAGCCACCTCCCTCGTGGGGCTCTCACAAGTCACCCCCGCCCTAGTCACCCAGGGCCAGGTACCAGGCCACCAGGGGCACTCCCTACCCGCCAGAGCCTGCTGAAATTATTCCAACCAGCCAATCCTAAACCCGCTTAACCTGCTCCTCCCGTCCCACCTGTTCCTTCCCACGAAAGGCACAACCAAGGCTCTAGTCCTGCTTTCCCCTGGCCCACCTGCCCCCTGACCAGCCCTGTGCTTCCTCGTGTGGCCCTGCGGGGCGACCCCTCCTCTGGGGAGCTGCAAGTAACCACTGTCTTTCCGGTGGCACCATCTCCTAATCTTTGGCCCCACCAACCCTGAAGAATAATGAAACCCACATTTGAGAACCCAAGTTCCAGCCTGCCTTAAGGAAGGGGTGGCCTACTCAGAGGGGCACCTATAAGGTCGTGGATCTCTTGCTAGGGACCCCCTCCCTCACCACCTCCAAAGCCCAGGGGTTACCTCAGACCCAGCCCTCCTTACCTCTGCCTCAGGGAGAGAAGTTTCCCACAGGAGTCGCTAAGAGTGTGAGTTCAAGGCCCAGCGGTGCCATTTCCAGGCTGTGCACACCTGGGCCAGTTAATTAACCTCCTTGTGCCTCAGTTTCCTCATCTGTAAAATGGGAAAATAATTCCAACCTCACGTTTTCCCTTATTGCTGCCTGGCACCCCCTGCTGGGCTGAAGGGAACAGCATTGGTCAGGACCTGTTGTTACAAGGACCCTGTGAGGAGGGCGTCAGCGTGCCCACCCTGCAGACAAAATACCAGAGTTCTGAGAGACGTATGTCTGCAGGTCGGGGGAGAAACAAGCAGAGCCACGGTACAGGCCTGTCCCATGGAGCATCTCTTCTCCCACTGACAAGGCTGGGACCAGGGTGGGGCAAGTGAGACAGCCAGGATGCAGAACTTAGGGCATACTCACTCCCACGCTCGGGCACCTGACAGCGGGTGCCTCAAAGTTTAGACCCGAGATGCCTCACCGGCCTCACCCTAGTCCCGGCCCTGCTCACCAAACTCACTCACCAAGGCCATTTTCCTCACCCAACCCGGCCCCCAGCGTGGTCGGGGGTCCTCACCTTAATCAGCCTGCAGGGAAAGAAATGGCCTCCAGGTGACAACCGCTTAATGTACACGGAAAGCTAAGGCCAGCCTTGCTGTGTGTGTGTGTGTGTGCACACGTGCACTCGCACACGTTGGGGCTGATTCTCAACGTTTCCTGGGACCTAGGAGCTGGGGGAGTCAGGGTGCCCCAGAACAGGATGGGTCCCCCCCAGAGTTTTCAGCCCAGAACCCCACCCACCACCAAGGCTGGGGGAGGGGCGGGCTCCCAGGGAGCTTGTTCCGTGGTTTCCCCGTGTCAAGGTTGGGAGAGTGCCTAATGAGAACAGTCGTCATTTGCCGCTGCTGTTAGTCACCCTAGTAAAATGGCAGGCTCCACGGTGCAGTCTCACGGCAACGTCACGACCGAGGGACCCGGCCCAGCCACCAGGAAGTGATTTCAGAAGCATTCGAGCTCTGGGTTTGCATTGCTCCATCGCAGCACGCGAGGATCGCAGCAGCAGTTGCGCACGTGTCCTTTACGTCCTCATCCACCAGGGCTTCCCACCGTCGCTCGCTCCCCTCCCCAGGCCTCCGAGGCCTTCCTCCGAGCAGCCGCTCCTTCTCCCTCTCTTTCGCCTCATCCCACATCATAAAAGCTGGGCAGTGGGCCTGGCCGCTGCAGAGCCCGCCTCAGAGGTGGAGCTTGGAAGACCCGAACAGGCACGGCCGGGATTCCGGGGCAGACTGAGAGCGGGCGGAGGTGGGTCAGGTCTGCCTTGTTGCACACGTGTGGCCTCTTGACACCATCACCGCAGACCAGCTCCTTCTGCTGCCTCCCCGCCTCCACCAAGGGCAACGCCATCCTCCCCTCTGCTTGGGCCAAAGCCCCAGGGCTCCATTCGCCTCTGGTCCTGCCACCTGCACGCAATCCCTCAGGACACGCAGTGCATGTGCCTCCACGCACTCTGTCCACTCTTCCTCCTCTGTTGCGGCCGTCAGTCCCCGCGATAACCTTCCGTCTGCCTCCTGCAGGTAGCATCTGCTCCCTGCACAGCAGCCTTGGCGATCCCTCACAAGTGCAGCTCGGAGCATGCCGCTCCTCCATGCGGAAGTTTCCACCGGCTCCCACGCCCCCAGCATCCGAGGCACCTACTGTGGACTACGGGACTACGGGGCTTCCCATCACCAGCTCCCGCTGTCTCCCTCTCAGTCAACTTTCACCCCAAATGGTGCTTCCTCCAGATGCCTCTCAGAGGATTCTCCCTCACGGGAATGGTCCCCCTGCCTCCATACCCCTCTCAGTCTTTCACATATCACCCTGTTTTGTGGTCTTCATATCCCCGGTCGCTGATATTTTCTTGTTTCGTTCTTCATTTCCCATCTGCCTCTCCAAACGAGAGAGCAAGTTCCATATGAAAGCCCCTTTCCTGCTTGAACACTGCCTCCCCAGTGCCTGGTGCACCATCTCATTCTTAACAGATGCTCAATAAATGCTTGTTGATTGAATGTATGAAAACACGAATGAATGATCTTGGAAAGACACATTTGCATTCATTTGGCTACAATAACAGAAAAAGGACTCAGCCTGGCTTAAAGAATGAGGACTTTCTATTTCACATAACAGGGTCGAAATGTTGGGTGGATTCCAGGTATAGTATGATCAGGGCTCTGGCTTATTTTCTCTGTGGTTGCCTCAGCCCAGCCCTCCTCAAGTGTGGGATTTATCCTCGGACCAGTTTCTCTCATAGGCATGCAATGGCTGCCCACAGCAATGGGAGCAAGAAGCTTACTTGTTCCTGCCCTGTAGGAGAGTCTTCACAACCCCCCCACCCCCAAATGAGATGTTCTCCCCAGCCTGCCTGGGCCACCCATTGGGATGCCATGTGCTGATCGACTTAAATCTGGACTCCTAACCAATCAGCAGAAACCATGACCATGTCTGATGACTCGAACGGGGATCACCCGTGCCCAACCCTGGGGATGGGGAGAGGCAAATGCTTGAACAAAACAGGGGCATCCTGAGAAAGCATCCTTAGGAAGGAGGAACGGGGAGCAGGTGTCAGGAAAGCGGGCCGACAAGATCTACTACAGCGCTGTCATCCCCGTGTTACAGACCAGGGAGCCTCTGCCCAGAGAGGCTGGGTTATGTGCCGGAGACCACAGAGCTCAGACACAGGGAAACCTGGATCAGAACCCAGACCTCTCTGACTCCAGGGCTCTCAGTGACCAGCTCTAAGCCCTCCCGACCTGCTTAGGTCCCAGGACGGGGAGTGTCCAGTGTTCTTCACCCTCGGAACACAGAGAAGTAGCAGGACCCCTCTAGCGATACAGCAGCACGGGGAGCCCTGACTCAGCCATCCCCCGGTGTACTCCTGCTAGGGGAGTGGGCTTCTCCCTCATCCTCCCAGGGGCTCTGGTCCTCCCCTCCTGGGGCACTCAGTCAGCCCGGGTATGGAGACGTTCCACCTCCACGTTCCTGGGCTGCAGTCCTCCCTAAGTGGGATTCATCTCCAGGACTTACCCCATCTTCCCTGAGATTGTCACCCCTTCAAGGTAGGAACCGCCAGGATCCGCCCCAGCCTCTCCACTCACCACTTCCTCCTTGAACTCTGTCCCAGTCCTGTTCCCTCTCACCTCCATGATTTCGCACAAGCTGTTCCCTCTGCTTAAAGCCCCAAATCCCTGCGTCTCCTCCCTCTCCCCACCTTCACCTCTTCTTCAGCATCTCTCACTTCGGAACTGTGACCCTGGCAAGTTACCTCCCTCTGCTTCTGTTTTCTCATCTGAGAAGCGAAGGTGACAGCAGAACTGTGGAGGAAATTAAATGAGAATATGCACGTGGAGTGAAACATGGTAAGGGCTCATGGAAAGTTTGCTATTATGATTATTACTATTCATATCATCTGTTGGGTCTGAGTCTAAACATCACTTCCTCCAGGAAGCCCTCTCTGACTCTCTCTCCCAGGTCAGAGTTTCTTGCCCTGCTCTCTGCCCCCATGCATCATGTTTTGGGTAAGAACCTATCACTTGTAACACTGAGTAACTATTACTCTATTTATCCCTGAGAACAGAGATGACAGTCTCTCATTTCCTCTTGTACCTTCAGCGCCTAATACATTGCCTGTCACATTGTTGCAAATGAATAGACACTTGTGAGAAAGAGAATTAACAACAGAACAAGCAATAGCTCTTTGTGCCACCGGTAGACCCCCCACGGTGGTGGGGAGGGTTTTTTCCTGCTCTGAGAACTACTTTCTCTCCCTCTCCTGCCCTCCGCTCCCCACCCAGCCCTCTGGAGTTTTGCCTTTGTGGCTTGATTAGCACTTTCTCTTCTCCCCAGCCTGCCTTGCAGAACAGATGCCTCCTCCTTCCCCATCAGCCCTCTCTGCTGCCACACCTGGAGCTTCATCAAATGACTCTGATTCTGATTTCCCTCCTGCTGCCCAGACCTGTCAGACACCTTTCGGCTGCTGACAGCAGCTGACCCCTCCCCACCCTGCCAGGCCCGCCCTGGCGGGGAAGCCAAGGCCGGCATCGCAGCCCCACCATCCTGGTCCTTCCAGGAACACGCTCAGCATTCACACAGATACAGATAATCCATGCAGGCAGATGGGAATCCAGACAAAGATAATCCAAAAACCAGCGGAGGATCCAGAAGTCATTTCTATTTGGCTTTGAAGTGCATTCGAGCAACTTATTTCTTTTCCCCGACCACAGATTTCACTTCTTAATCCTCTTTTTCTTCAGCTAATATTGAAATGAGTTTGCCTGCCCTGTGCACACACTGGGGGGATGACCCCAGATGCATCTAAGAGTCGCGAGGAGCAGGTTTAGGTTTGAAATTGGCCAACGCAAAGAGCCAGGCCCTACGGGGGTCCAGGGACCCTGGAGGGCAGTAACCCCAGATACAGACCCCGAAAAGGCCGGCAGTGGTTCCCAGGTCAGCGAGGCCCCTGCCCTGCTGTCTGCCATTTGAGCCCCTCTGACTGAGCAGCCTTGACTAGAGAAACCGCGCCCCCCCCATCACACATGCGTGCATCTGCGTGTGTGCACACACAGCCACACACTGGACGAGCTTTCCAGAATCAACATCAAAATCACTTCTTTATCTGGAAGAACTTCTCAGAGCCCTGGTCGAGGGCAGAATTCCCAGCGCTCCTAGAACCTCCAGCCTCGCCTCTTCCTGGCCACTGAGAACATTCTTTCCCTGTGAGTAGGAGGAGTGGATTTGGAGGCGAAATTTCATCCCTTATTAGCTGGGTCACCTGGAGCATGTCACTTAACATCTCTGAGCCTCAAGGTTCTCTGAAAAAATAGGTGATAACACCTGATCTGCCTACCTTGCCAGGCGGTTGTGGGGAAACGGCGGTGAATAAGGAGTTATCTGTGGGCATTGCCTGAGTGACCCCACCACCATAACTGTAGCGTGCTGAGCAACACCCGTGCCAGTCTTCCTCTATTTTGTATGTGAGACGCTGCCACAGAATGGCTTGTTGAGCTGTGTGTAGGTCCACACCCAGGATCTGAACCCATGAAACCCAGGCCGCTGAAGTGGCGCTTGCGAACTTAACCACTACACCACCAGGCCGGCCCCCGAATACGCCACCTGTTAATTAGCTGTGTGACCTTGAGCAAAGTCCTCTTGGGGCCTCAGTCTCCTCTCTGTGAAGTGAGTCAGCAATGGGGTGCTTCTCCGCTTGCTGTGCCCATGGCAGATGTGGCTAAAAGATCATTTACTCATTCAACAAATGTATTTATCATCACAGGATACCGCCTGTGTCGCAGGTGGCGTCCTAGGCACTGGAGATATGACAATTTACAAGACAGAGAAGTTCTCTGCTCTGTGAAACTTGTGTTCATTTAACCCTCACTCATTAAGTCTAGATGTGGTCTCAGAGTCCTTCTTAACACAGCTTTCAAGGCAGCCGCTGCTAATCAGATTAGCCTCAGAGATGAACTCCGGATCAGTCAGCGTTCTCCAGAGAAACAGAGCCAATAAGACATATACATACATACATAGAGGTATAGATTTATTTTAAGGAATTGGCTCATGCAGTTGTGGGGCTGGCGAGTGTGGAATCCGCAGGGCAGGCCGGCAGCCTGGAAACCAGGAAGGGTTTGCATGTTACAATCTTGAGACAGAATTACTTCTTCGCCAAGAAACTTCAGTTCTTGCTCTTAAGGTTTCAACTGGTTTGAGGACACCCGCCCACAGGGAGCCCATTATGGAGGGTGACCTCTTTTCCTTAAAGACAGCTGAGGGTAGACGTTAATCACATCTATGAAATACCTTCACAGCAACATCTAGACTCGTGTTTGACCAAACAACTGGGCACCGCAGCCTAGCCAAGCTGACACAGAAAATTAACCACCACAAACCCCATTTCCCACCCCCAGGGATAATGTCTAAGTAAACATTCAGCACTGATCGTCTGGGATTCAAAGCCTTTTTGTTGCAATGATCTGTTATTGGTTATCAACGAGGAACACTTTCTTCTTGTTTAACCCGGAACGTGGGAACGTCCAGCCCTTGAGATTTTCGGAAGGCTCTGTCTCAGGGCAAGAGGACTGTTCCAGGTCAGTGAAATATTTCTCCACCACTCCCACCCCTTCTGTGTTGGCATGTGGCGTATGCCTATCTGAGGCACTGAGGGAGGGACGAGGAAAAACCTGAGCATCTGCCATGGGCCAGGCCATGTGCTAGGGACTTGCATTAGTCAGGAATAATCTGGGTTATGATGCAGTAACAGACACCCCTGGAATCTTGCAGGCTCAACACAACGAAGGTTTATTTTTCTCTAAAGTTATGTGTCTGCTACAGGTTAGCAGGTGTCTGTGTCCAGAGTCACTTGGAAAATCAGGCTGAGGGAGGGGCCACCACTTAGTGATGCTATTATCCCGACATGTGGCTTCCAGAGTCCCCATGGTGGGGTAAGAGACAGAGTGGCGAATTCACACGTGCTTTCAAACGCCTTGGCCTGGAAGTGGCATGCCACACATCTGCTAACATTCAATTGGCTAGAACTAGTCACATGACCCCACGTGCCTTCAAAGGATGCCGGGAAATGTAGTTGTCTGCATGCCCAGGAAGGAGCGGAGAACCAGACTGAGCATTATTCGTCTCTATCACAGTAATTTCTTACCTGTTATCATTATTGCCTGTTACCATACTTAACACTCACAGCAACACTCAGCAGGGGGTATTACGTCTGTTTTACAGATCAGGAAACTGAGGGTCTCTCCTCTGAGCCAAATGTGGGAACTTTAGTGTGGGGGTTTTCAAGGGCTGTTTTTGGCAGCTCAAGATCTTTTGTAATTTCCCAGTTCTCGTCTGTTTCTGGACCAGCTGTTCTCAATCTGGGTACTGAGACACACCAGGAGGGTTCCCCAAGCTATTGGCTATTAACAAAGAGCAGGGTATGAAAATTTGCAAATTAGTTGCTTTGCTAAAAAGATATGTGGCTTAGTGTAAGTTCAAGGTTAACCCTATGATGGCAAGTCTCTGGGATGGTGCGGACGGGAAGGGCGTTAGAATGGGAGCAAACACCCATGAGGGTATTTTTCCCTTGGGGATTTGAGTCTTCCCAGACACAAGGCTCCAAACCACTGCTCTTGGCAGCTGAGTTTTCCAGTCAAATGCCCCCTACAGAGCAGCAGGGTTTTTATGTGACCATTTGAGGGCAAAAGGAAACAGTCATCTCATTGGGTAGAATTGTGGTCCTCTGGTCATATTTGGGAGGGGACAGTGTGGGGCAGAGAGAGGAGCATCAACTGGGAACCAGGCTGAATCCTGGCTCTGCTCAGCAGTGAGTCCAAGGTCTGGTCCATTAACCTCCTGAAGCTTGGTGTCCCCCACTGTGAAAAGGGGAAAGCTGTGCCTACTTCCCAGATTCTTGAGAGGACGAAGTAGGAAAATGCTGAGGAAGCTTCTAGCACATGCTTGGCTCTCTCTTCTGTCTTTCCCTTCCCTGTTAGATGGACATTTGGCACGAGGGCCAGATGTGTTGGCGTGTGTCATTAAAAACCTGCGACATCTGCCTTCACCTGTCAGGGGATGTTTCAAATGCTGTATGGAAGCAAAAATGGAGATGCATTAAATATCCAAGCACAGGAGATTGGTGAAATAAACTCAATTAGATTGATGGAGATTGTGCTGCCAAATGCTTACAGGCAACTTGAAGTACAATGGAGATGTTTACGATACAATTTGGAGGAGAAAAAAATGGGGCACAATATGGTACATACAAGACGGTATCAACTATGCAGAAACGAGCGTTCTGTGGCCTAGGAAAACAGTGTAGAAGGATGCACCCCAAAATGAGTCTTCAGATGACTCACTATTTTTCTCTTGAAATTGTGTTTAGTTTCATGTTTCTGTTGCAATTTCCATTTTTCTTGTATTTAATTTCATATTTTAAAATATAACACATTATAATGAGAAAGACTACCTCTTCTTTAAAAATGTAAATGTGGAACTTGCATAGGCACCGGTTGCACCCCTCTGTCAAGGATCTGCCTGTTAGATGTTGTGTGTGGTCAGGACAGACAAGGCGTGGGATGGGAGGGCAGAGCTGAACCTGACACCTTCTCTGCTTCTTTCCAGCTCTGTGACCTTGGGCAAGCTCCAGGGTACTCATGGGTCAAATGGGGATGAGAATTCCCATCTCTCCAAGGACCCACATGAGCCACCTAGCACCATCTTTGGTGCAAACTGGATGGAGAGCAGGATCTCAATAGATGCTAATGCTTTTCCTTCTCTACATCCCATGGGTATTGCTGGGCTGGGGGATGCCCCACCACCCAGACCAGGACGCTGGCAACGGCTGCAGAGGCCTCTTGCCCGAGATCGATGGACAAGATTGCCCAAAGCCATCTTTACTTCTTTCTGGCCACCATGGCTCCAGTCCCTGTATGACACGTGCTTCCCCCAAGACCTCTGGACTCCTGAAACCCGACTGCAACTCTCTGTGCAAGTCACGGAGCGTGGCTGTTGACAGCTTCATCTTCAAAGGGACGCTGAGTTAAGGAACAGCTGCTTCCTTGCCTTTGAAGTCCAGGCTCCAGCAAGCTGGGTGATTGGACAAGATGACCTTGAAGGGTCCCGTCCTACCTCGGGGTCTGAGATTCTCTTCTGCGTTTTCATCACATTCTCCCAGAGGTAAAGTGGCCTGAACGGGGCTGTGCAAGCTCTGGCCGCAGGCTGGGATGCCCACGCCCCTCCTCAGACTCCCAAACTCGTGTGTGTCTTCCGCGGCTCCACACGAGCATCGCCCTCTCGAGATGCCTTCCCTAACCTCACCGCTCTCCTTCCCGAGCGGGCTGGTGCCCTCTCCTTCGGCACTGCTCCACATCCTTGCAGATGACTGCTACCCGCCTAGACCTGAGCTCCTGGAGGGCACAGACCGGGTCTTGTTCCTCTTCACATTCCAGTACCCAAGGCAGGATCTGGCACAGGGCACGTGTTCAAGAGATGTTGATGAATTAATCTCATTCCTCCCCCAGAGGAAATATCTCACCAGCAAAGCCAACGCTTAGGTGTGACTCCCCTAGAAGGGACCAGAGTGTACATCTCTGTGCTGGGCACCTGCTCAACCTTTTACTACCCCTTTAATTCCCAAGAGGACCGTCGGAGGTAGGAATTATTGCCCCCATTTTACAGATGAGGACATTGAGGCCGGGAGACCTTAAATGACTCAGTCTGGCCTGTGGCCCTGAGGTTGGGTTCTCCAACATTCTTTTCTGTCACCTCCTTGTCAGGGGCTGGGGACTCTAGCCAAGAATTTCTTCGCTATTTCCCTTTGATGACAAGCTATGGGTAAAAATATGTCTACTTTTTAATGACTTTATTGCAGTATAGTTGACATATCATGAAATTCACCATCTGAAGCGTAGACTTCAATGACTTTTAGTAAATTTTACAGAGTTGTTCTACAGTCGTCACAATCTAATTTTAGAACGTTTCCATCATTCTAAAAAGCAACCTCGTGCCCGTTAACAGTCACCACCCGCTCCCACCACCAGCCGCAGGCCACTGCTAATCTCCTTTCTGGCTATGTAGATTTGCCTTTTGGGGACATTTGGTATAAATGGGCTCACACAACGCGCAGTCTTTTGTAACTGGCTTCCCTCACTTTGACGGTGTTTCTTTTCGTTGACGAAGGGGATGCTATCACGCGTGTACACCATATTTCATTTATCCGTTAGCCACTTGACGGACTTTCGGGTTCTTTTCCACTGGGGCTAATATGAATAATGATGCTTCTTTGAAGGTTCACATGAAAGCCCTGGAGCGAATTTAAGTTTTCGTTTCTCCTGGGTGGACTCCTAAGATTGGAGTTTCTAGGTCGTATGGTAAAGTTATGCTCAACTTTTTAAGAAACTGCTAAAATATTTTCCAAAGCGGCTGCATGGTTGTACATGACCCCCAGCAGGGCAGGAGGATCCTGGTTTCTCCACATCCTCACCAACACTTGGTATTGTCTGTTTTTTTGCCTTACCATACCCAACCTACTGGGCGTGCAGTGGTATCTCATTGTGGTTTTAACTTGCCTTTCTCTAATGGCTAATGATGTTGAGCATCTTTTCAGGTAGCTATTGGCCATTTGTATATCTTCTTTGGAGAAATACCTACTAAAACCTTTTGCCTATTTTTAATTGGGTTAATTGTCTTCTTCTTGTCGAATTGTGAGAGTCTGTTTTTTCTGCTAAAGCCGCATTCTCATAATTGCTTTGGGGAGAAGACAAGAGGAGCATAGACGGCGGGGAATCAGATCCGAGCGTAAATCTTGGCTTTGCCACTGTCAGGATCCAGGATTTCAGACAAGAACCTTCACTTCCCTCTGCTTCAGTCGCCTCTGCTGCAGAGCAGCGACGACAGCACTCTCTGAAGGGCCGTGGGTACGCTGATTGCAATCATGCGCACACAGTAGGGGATCATGTTCCATTTGCTCAAAAGCATTTACTGAGCCCCGCTCTGTGCTGAGCACCCTTGCTGGAGCTGGGATAGAGCAGGGGACAAGGCCAACAGCCAAGTCCCTGCCTCATGGAAATCACATTCTAGAAAGAGAAGCAGACAATAAACAAATAACAAAATAAACGTATGATATAATATCAGGGAGCGATAAGTGAAAAATAAAGCAAGGACAAGTGTGGCCAGGGGTCCAGGGGCGGCCTGGAGCCTTCTGGGATAAGGTGGTTATTAGTTAGAATATGGCTTTGTCTGAATGTACCCACGGTCCAACAGAGTGGCTTAAAGTAAAAGTTTCTTCTCTCTCGCTCATCATCAGGATGGTTTGATGGCTCTGCTCCTCAAGGTCAGCCAGGCACCCAGACTCCTTCTACATTGTGGCTCTGCCTTCCCTGAGCATAGCCCTCCTTCCCGTGGTCTCCAGTGGCTGGCCACCTCGTCCACACCGCATGCCGCCAGAGGGAGGAAGTGAGGAGGAGCACACACCCTCCCTTCAGAACCGCTCAGAAGTGGCTCAGGCGTCCCATCAGCTCGAATTAAGCAGGGAGAAGATGTTGGAGGACGTCAAACCACGTCTGCCACAGGTGGTCGGGGAGGACTCTCTGAGGAGCTGAGCAAAAGTCTGAGAGACGTGAGGGAGCTGTGCAAGGTTCTGAGGGAGGAGCCTTCCAGAGCAGAGGTAGCGATGGTTGCGACGTTCTTGAGTCAGGAGCAAGCCTGGGGTGTTGGAGGAAAGGCAAGAAGGCCACAGTGGCTGCAATGGAAGAAGCAGGGAGCAGCTCGGTAGAAAAATGAGTCTGGAGAAGCGGTCGGGCCAGACCGTGGAGGTCACGGTGAGGAGGGGGTTTATTGCAAGGGAAAGGGAGCCCTCCAGAGAGCTGTGAATCCAGGACTGACGCAACCTGCGTGATCTCATTTTGTAAAGATGCTCAGTTGGGAGCTTGGACTCGGTGGAAGATAAAAAGCGCTCGCGTGGGGTGCATCCCGGAGGGAGAGTCGACAGGACTTGCTGAGATGGATTGGGGGTGGAATATGCAGAAACGAGAGGAATCAAGGCAACATCGATTTTTTGGCCCAAGCATTTCTTCTCTCATAGATCTGACTGTGACCGACCGTGATGACACTAAGTGCCCATAGAATCCAAAAGTCAGACCACGCCCCTCTTCTGCTCCAAACCCCCCAATGCATTCTCATCTGTAGAATAACATCCACGCCCCACACAATGTGCCAGGTCCCCCCATCAGATCCACAAGTCCATCCATGAGGTAGATACTGCTCCCTGGTTTTTAGATGAAAAGACCAAGCTGGGAGGGTTGAAGTGATACCCAGGCAGGGCACCCTGTTAGCAGTGGGTCCAGGATTTGGGGCTGCCTCTGAAGCCTGAGCTCCTGCCTGCATGCCCTGCAAGGCTGGGCGGGTGTGGATTGAATTGCTATGCTGCTGCCTCTTCTGGCTCGGGGATCCCAGTGTCCCTCCAGCCTCCACCTACACACACACACACGCGCGCGCACACACATGCATGCTCGCATGCACATGCACGCAGACAATGCATCACATGCATGCATGCACACACTCATGCACACACATATGTACATGGGTGCAGACACATGCATGCACACACTCCATCCCCCGGCCCCTTTCCTCTGCTGCTTCCTCATCTCACACTAGAAGCCCAGCAGGGGGTTCGGCAGCTCGGGCTAAAATAGCCGCAACTCTATCATCTTCAAAGGCGCCGTGCACTTTTCCATTAGCGGCGCCTGGACATCCGGAACTGCTGTTTGCACAGCAGGAGATCCTCTCCGAGCCCTTGGTGAGGGCTGCGGTTTTCCCGAGACCCCTCCAGTGGGGCTTTGAGGATCACAGGGGCCCCTTCCTGAGGCTTGTCGAATGTTGCCTTGCCACTGGAGATGTAAATAAACACAGCTGGGGTGCCGTGAATGTTTCCCCAGCCACCTGGTGGTCCCTCTGCCTCCATGTGAGCCAGACAGAATAATTCTCAGTTAGTGCTGAAGTCTCCCGTTCTCCATCATCACGACCTATTTAAAGTTTGCCTTGCCGCCCGCCCTCAGCTTTAACCACACTGCCTCTTTCTTTCTGCTTCCAGCCATTCTGACTTTCCTATTTGCATAAGTTATACACCTGCCTCAGGGCCTTTGCACATCCCTCTAAGTTAGGAACTCTCTGAGAATAAGACATCGCAAGTGGTAGAGCCAGGAGTTAAACCCAGGACCTCTGGCCTCAGAGGGTGAACACTAACCCACTCTGCCAGGGGCCTCCCTCCTCTCTTCTCCCCTCTCATGGTGTCATGTATCCCACCTTTAGGGCACTTCCCTCAGGTGTATAAGTATCTGATGAAGGTCCATTTCCCCCTGGAATGTGAGCTCCATGAAGGCTGGGCTGAGGTCCATTTTGCTCATGCAGCATCCCTGATGCCCAGCACGTAGTGCTCAGTACGTATTTATTGAATGAATGAATGAGTGTCTGCCCATCTCTACTATGTAAGTGAAGACACAGTCTCTGCTGTGTCTTCAACTCTGCATTCCCAGTGCTCAGCAAAGTGCTGGCACCGGAAGTCATCAATGTGCTCCTGGAATGGAAACGGACCCAGCTTTCCAGCACGTTCCAGCCACCCTGCCTCAGCGCCCACTCACAGGGGAGTAGGACGACCACCCCCACGCACCCACGTGTGTTCACGCCTCCACGCCTCATTCATTCTGTTCCCTCGTCCTAGAACACCCTTCCTCCTCCATCTGCTGAAAACTCCTTCCCAACCTGCAAGGCCTTGGGTAAATAGCCCTCCTCCAGCCTCCTGCCGGGCAGATCTCCGACTCTCTCCTCTGCACCTTCCAGCACCTTCAGACCACTGGTTGTTCCTGACAGAATGGCATTGCGACTTTTTTTTTTTTGAGGAAGATTAGCCGTGAGCTAACATCTGCCAATCCTCCTCTTTTTGCTGAGGAAGACTGGCCCTGATCTAACATCCATGTCCATCTTCCTTTACTTTATATGTGGGACGCTACCACAGCATGGCTTTTGCCAAGCAGTGCCACGTCCGCACCCAGGATCTGAACCAGCGAACCCTGGGCCCCTGAGAAGCGCAGCATGAGAACTTAACCACTGCACCACCGAGCCGGCCCCCAAACATTGCGACTTTTTTTCCTGCTAAACTTGAGCCTCCCCAGGGCAGAGTCACGTCTTATTCACCTGGAGGCCAGGGGTCAGGGGCTCCCCGAGCAAGCGTGCCACACACGAGACGACTAGATGACAATCACGTGGGTGACCAGCCCTGCCTCGCTCTCCTCCATGGTGGGCAGGCCCCCGAGGGACTCACACACAGAGTGCTTGCGAGGTGAGTGCTATGCTTAGTCCCATTTCACAGAGGGCAAAACGGAGGCGCAGGGAGGTCGAGCAGCCTGTCCAAGAATGAAGGAGGTGTCCCTCTACCTCGGGGCCCGCTGGGGGGTGGGGGTGCTGCCACCCCAAGTGGCACATAGTGAAGAGGAGCTGGAAGAAAGTGTTGTCCCTCCTTCTGTCTCTGCAGGGCTGCCCGCAGCTCTCCTTTTCTGTTCCAGGGCCACAGGGAGGGGGTCCCTGCCCTTCAGGAGCGCAGGGGAGAGGCCTGTGCTGGGCAGGGACGCGGAGCCCAAAGGGCAGGAGGAGGGCTCTCCTGGAGGCCAGGCCGCAGGTCACGCTCTGTCCCTGGCAGGTGCCGAGCCCGACAGAGCTCACCAGAGCATCAGCGCCGTTCCTACAGTTGGTGAGGGACCAGCCCTGCGGCCAGCAGCTTCAGGGACCTCCACCTTTTCTGCCGAATGGAGGGGGACACGCGGGCACCAGGGCATCCGAAGCCATATGGACACAGGAGCTGGGACCACCCAGCTGAGTCCCTGCTTCCCTAGGAAAACTGTGGCTGGGACAAAGGGACAGGGAAGACCAGGAGAAATGAAATGTGACAGCTTCACCTGGCACCTCCGTGGGCCCTCAGATCCCGCATGGCCCCCTCCCGCCTTCTGTGCCAGACCTGGAGGTGGCTCCTCCCCAGAGCGGTTGCCCTGCGAGGGAGGGGGGCCTTTGCAGGGTGGGAGCTGATCGCAGATGGCTGGGGTCTCAGCCAGCGCCCGAGTCCCTCCACAGCTGGTGTTTCTCCACACCTCCTGTGTTAGTCACCTGTTGCCGCCGTCCCAGATTACAGCAGACGAGGTGGCTGAAAACCATCGCATTTCTGACCTTGCAGTCCCAGAAATCCCTTGTTGGGGCCTCGCCGGGCCAGAGTCAGTGTCAACCCTGCTTTCCGGAGGCGGCACGGGAGCACCGTGCCTTGCTCTAGATTTTAGAGGCTGCCCACGCTCCTCGGTTCGTGGCCCCGTCCTGCATCTTCAGAGCCCACCGTGGCCCATCGGGTCTTTCTCGAACCTCATCACTGTGCCACTGACTCCCCGGCCTCCCTCGTCCACCTGTAAGGACCCTCCTGACCACAGTGGGACCACCCAGACAATCCGGGATAATCTCGCTGTTTCAAGGTCAGCTGATCAGCAGCCTTTATTCCGCCTGCAGCCTTAGTTCCCCTTTGCCATGTAACCTAACACAGTCACGAGTTCCAGGGACCCGGATGTGGACGTCTTTGGGGACATTACTCTGCTAGCACACTCCCCACCCCAGATCCAGTCACTATCTGGGGCGCACCTCCTGGGCGCCAGGCACCTTCACACACTGTTGTCTCATTTCTTCCTCCCAGCGGCCCTGGAGGGTCAGGAACATCGCGCGTCTTCCCGAGGAAGTAAGCCTGGGAGAGCCGGGCCACATATGGCTTTCGGGGGCCCTGGCACTTTAGCCTCTTTCGTAAAAAAAATTCAAAAGTATGTTTTATGGCTGCATTGGTATAAACACGACTATAACCAGGATGGATTATACTCATTTTTTATTTCTGATTTTAAAAAGAAATCAAAACTTTTCATGGGCCTCTAAAAGTGTCGTAGGGTCCTGGCCGTGTGCCCACTGTGCCAGATGGGTAGGGAGAGCCAGGGGGCCAGCGAAGGAACCGGCCCAGGGCCACACGGCCAGCAAACGGCAGAGCCCGGGTCATACCCGGAGCCCCAACTCCAGGACAGCACTCACCTCACCAACCACGCAGCCCCTCCACTAACGTCCGCACAAGCCTTTGCAGAATCAGACTCAGAGCCGTAGGGACACTAGAGATGATTTGGCCCATGGCTCTTCCTTTTTCGTTTTTTCTTTTTTTTTTTTTTGAGGAAGATTAGCCCTGAGCTAACTACTACCAATCCTCCTCTTTTTGCTGAGGAAGACTGGCCCTGAGCTAACTATGTGGGACACCTACCACAGCATGGCTTGCCAAGCACTGCCATGTCCGCACCCGGGATCCGAACCGGCGAACCCCAGGCTGCTGAGAAGTGCAATGTGTGCACTTAACTGCTGCGCCACCAGGCCGGCCCCCCACAGCTCTTCTTTTACAGGTGGAGGCCCATGTACCCAGAGAAGGAGTGTAGCATTCTCAGGGACACACAGCAAGTCTGTGCTGCAGCCAGGATGAGGAGCTGGTCTCCTGAGTGTCCATCTTGGGCTCTTCCCCACCCCCTCTTTCTTTCACATGCCGACTCCTCCGACCTGAGAAAGCTCCCGGCTCCTTCCTATCCTGCACACACGCACACACTCAGACACAAACACACACCTGTCCCCGTCATCACACAGGCAACGTCAACACATACTTGGCCACCGCTGTGTTGAGTGTTCTCTGTGTCTGAGCTGATTGGGATCTGCGAGGTGCACTCATTCTACAGATGGGAAAACCGAGGCCAGAACAGGAAGGGCCTCAGCCCAGGCCCCTCAGCAGGTGAGCAGGAGGGCCAGAGCTCCCGCCCAGGCCTCCGGCCCCCGGGCCTGCGCTCCTCTCTCTGCTGCCCCGGCCCACACCCGTGCTCCGTGCCGTTGACCGCAGATTCCAGGTGCCAGCCCGGGGGCCTCCCTCTGCCCGCACCCAGCCCTCGGAGGCAAAGAAGCCTGCGTGACTGGAAGGGCCAGAAAGAGCACTTTCCGAGTCCTCGGGGCCCAGGCTTGGCACCGTGGCTGCTGCCAGCTCAGACCGAGAGCAAGAAAAACCAGTTCCAGGAGGCTCCCCGGGGCGGCTCAGGGCCACATCCCGCGAGGACTTGAGCTCTGCAGCCGGGAAGACGGCGGTCAGGGGCCCGGGATGCGGGCGCTGGGCCGAGCCTGGGGCTCAGGCCTCGCACTGCAGAGTGCCAGGGCCCCCAGATACCTCTGGTCTCCCCTCCGAGTCTTTTATCCACCCTGAGCCTCAGTTTCCCCACCCAGGAATAATAACAGTACCTACCTCTCAGGACGTGCTGTCCAGCATTAAATGAGGTGCCTAGCTCAGTGCACAGCATGTGGTAACAGCAAAATAAATGTGCTAATTTTCTTATTTATTTTTTTTAATTTTTTTTCCAAAGATTGGCAGCTGAGCTATCAACTGCTATCAATCTTTTTTTATTTCTTTCTGCTTTTTCTCCCCAAATCCCACCAGTACATAGTTGTATATTTTAGTTGTGGGTCCTTCTAGTTGTGGCATGTGGGATGCGGCCTCAGTGTGGCCTGACAAGCAGTGCCATGTCCGCACCCAGGATCCGACCCAGCGAAACCCCAGGCCGCCGAAGCAGAGGGAGCAAACTCAATTACTCGACCACAGGGCTGGCCCCTAAATGTTCTAATTTTCATCGTTAGGATTAATAACGATGGTTGTAATACGCGAAGGAGCCAATGCTCGAGCTGGACCCTGAAGGCCAAGAGGAATTGCTGTGCTGGCAAAGGACTAGCCCAGCCTCTCAGGGGAATGGCGCAGGGGCAGAAGCCATGGCTGGGCGAGGAAGCAGAGGATAGGGACCCCAACTCCAGCACCACAGGGAGGACTCTGATGGGGCCCCAAGGCCCAGAGAATCTCAGAGTCTCCACCCACCGTCCTCTGCAGGTTCCACTGCAGAAAATACATTCAGGATCGTGCACCACAGGGGCGAAATTTCCAACTCCTCACCCATTTTACAGATGGGGAAACTGAGACCCAGAGAACAGGAGTCCCAAAAACACACGAGTGTTCGTGACGATGCCAGGACTGCAACCCAGGCCGTCCCGACTCTCATAGGAAATGACTGACCGCCGTGTTGTGGAGGTGACAAATCCTCCAGTCTCTCAGCTGTCCTAAGGAACAGTCTTCTTTTCTTTTCTTTCTATTCTTTTGTTTTATTTCCAAGCTTTATCTGACGTCTAATTCAAAGCCATTGACTTGTGCCTCCAGCCCTGAGAAGAGCTCAAAGAAGGAACGGATTGCTGAGCCAGTGAGCCAGCTCTACTCCCCTGCGTCCGCCCTGGTCCCCCAACCCAGTCCCCCGCTCGAGCCCTGATCTCTTACCTCCCTCCGTCCCAGCGGGCGGCTCCTTCCTACCCCGGGGCCTTTGCCCAGCGCTTCTTCCTCCCCACGCCCTTCTGCAGCAACCTCTTTGCGAAGCCACATCCCCTCCTTCCAGAGGCAGCCCCTTCCAGCCCTCCCCGGTGCATCTTGGCCTTGACGATGCCAGCTCGTCACCCCCTCGGTATTCAAATGAATTAAAGTCTCGATCTGCACTGTATTCACTTGCTCTTGTTAACGCGGCAATTTGTCTGTTTTCATTTATTCATTTGTCTATTCAACAAAAGTTTGCTGAGTATCAGCTATGAGCCAGACAGACCCCACATGCACAGCCTGCCCGGCCGTCACTTCCCTCCTCGTGGGCAGGACACCGCAGAGAGAGGAACGCAGGGACCTCACTGCCGTTATCAGGCGCTGAGTGTCACTGGGGATGAACAGGGCCCCGCCTTTGTCGCAGGGGCCTTCCCAGTCAAGCAGCTCCCCAGGCAGGAAAGGGTCTCTCTCATCACAGCCCGACACTGCTGGAGGTTTCTGAGCCACTTGTGTCCCCTCCTGGGTCATTGTGGGGTTCAGTGGACAGTGATCTCAGGTAGGGTCACTTGCCTCTCGGGCCTCAGTTTCTCTTTTGTGAAACAGTGCTGGGGGCTCCTAGCTCGCCGCCTGCCATGGGACGGGGCAGCATCCTACAAGCCCCTGGGAGGAGGAGGAGAGGGCAGGGTGTGGGGCCCCTGAGCTGACCTTCAGAGCAGAAAGCAACGGCACAGGCAGCTGACCCCCTTCACGCGAATTTGGGGCCGTCCCCTCCCATCGCTCTCCACCTGCAGTACGAGATGTCTGGACTCTGCTCCCTCCAAGGTCGGCTTCCGCTCTGAGGAACTCTGGTTCCTGGAAAAGCAAGCCTTCTGCCTAGAAAGGGTGGACGTCGAGGCTCAGCCCTGAGAGCTCTGTGCTTCGTCTGTCCCCCGGGGCTCTCAGACAGCAGTGGAAACGGGAACACACCGCCTCTGAGACGGAGAACAGAATAAGCAGTGCTCACCTGTCGCCAGCTACAGACGTGAAACGAAACCATTTGGGAAACAGCCCCACCCTGTCGTATCATGCAGCACAGAGGCCAGAGCTGGGACACGGTGCTTAAATGGTGGACCTTGGGATATTAGAACTCAGAACACAGAGAAGAGCCGTGCTCCTGGGGAGTCGGGAGACAGAAAGAACAGGCTCCCACCTGGGGACAGAAAGAACGGGCTCATACCTGGGGGACAGGGACGAGGAAACAGTCTAGGTTCCTCCCTCTCCATACTGGAACTGTCCCCTCTGTCATTGTCTCCCAGTTCTTGGTGACCGCCGATGGCGAGCCCGACCTTGCATGATTTCGATGTTCCAGTCAAGGAAAGTCCTGCCTTGGTTCTCATCTCGCCTTCCTTTCTCTAAGTCCTAGAGCTCATTAGGTCTCCACGTCGTTTCCACCCAGGTGAAGATGAACTCTGGCCACTTCAACATCCCATCCCCTTTCAAGAGCCCGTGCCTGCACAGAGACTCACAAATTACAGTCTCCAGCCTCAGGGCCTTTGCACCCAGTGGGCCCTCTGCTTTGACTGTCCTCTCCCTACCTTGTCCACCCATCAAATCCCTCAGGACTCAGCTCTGAGAAGCCTCCCCCTCAGCCCCGGCTCTTTCCTCCTTGTCTCCCATGCACCCCCGGCACCTGCTGTCGGGGCCAGTCCTGATTTGCTCTGAGGTCCCGCCCCACCAGACCGTGAGTTTCTGGAGGGCTGGGGTGGGTCTAACGGGGCAGGGGGTCTGTGGCAGAGCCTGCTGGCTGGGTGGCTTTGAGCCTTTTTGAACGTCAGTGTCCCCGTCTGCAAAGAGGGAACAATCCTCGTACCAGTGAACTTAATATGAGCCCAGAAACTGACGCTGACTTCTGCAGCCAGCAAACCCTGAAGTCTCAGTGGCTCAACCCTGTACCAGTTTATGGTCACCATCCTACGTGGGCTGGGGGCCCTCGTCCTCGGGGTCTCGTGGCCTCGGAGGTCACCGCGGCAGGGTAACGAGGGGAGGAGGCAGCACACCGCTTCTTCATCCTCAACCCAGAAGCCACTCAGGCCACCTCTGCTTGTCCTTCTTGGGCTATAACGCCATCAATGTCCCCCCACGTGGCAGGGGACTCGGGAAAGGTAGTTTTACTGGGTCCCCAGGAAAAGGAAACTGAACTGGTATTTGGTTGAACACACAGCCTTGTCTCTGCCACAGGGTTGTCGTGAGGATTAAACAACAACGAATGCTCCCAGCCCAGCGGCTGGCACACAGTAGGTGCTCATTCTCCGTTTGTTTCTCCATCCCCAGCACCAGCCCCGATCTGAGCTCAGCAGAGGTCGTGTGGCTGTTCAGCGCAGGCCTGCCAGCCCCGGGGCCCCGGGTTCCCTGGCTGCTCGCCTGGCAGCCACCCCGCCCTCCTCCGGCTCCCTGCAGCTGGCTGCACCTTCCGCACCTGGACGGCTATGTCTTTTCAGAGCATTGACTTGCAATCGGCCAGAGCAGCTCTAAGGGGCTGGTGAGGCCCTGGCCACACTGCGTTAGCTCCATTTAGGCCCAGAGCTGTGGATCGCGAACCTGCCACTCCTCTAGGGCCAGCACCAGCTCTCCAGCCTCGGGGAGAGACAATCACGGGATCCAGACTCAGAGGGCAGCCGCTCCCCTCCCAGCAAGGCCCACCATCACTCTCCCCACGGCCCCTCCCCGCTGGTTTAGGGGAGCAGCTGGGAGCCACAGCATGCCCCAGGCTGTGCTGAGCAGGAGAGGGTCTCTGCTTCTCTCCCTCCCGGTGGTTTCTTGGGATGAGCACAAGGTATGGGGGCCCTCAGTGCACCTTAACTCCTCCCATCACCATGACAACTTACACAGAAGGAGCCTTTATCGGCCCCATTTTACAAATGAGTCTCAGAGGTTGTGAAGCAGTATTTTCTAAACTTCTCTGGTTGGGAAACCTTTTTGTGCAAGAACTTAACTCAGAGCACACGCTTCAAAACATGCCACCGTCGGCCAGCCTGTTTCTCTCCCCAAAAGCCATTGGGACACGTACTTCCCAAAGCTCAGTGTATGCCCTCGCCTAGCTTGGGGCTTCTTCACCAAGACCCTAAGAGTCTAGAGACTTCCAGAATTTGCATGTGAAATACTCTGTGTATGTGCATTTTTCTAGCGACAGTCTATAACTTCCAGAAGAGCCTCAGAGGGGCCTGGGACCCAGGGTGCGGGAAGACTGTGGCCCCGGCTTGAGTGCCTGTAGAAAAGGCCCGGTTTTGATCTGGGGTTTTGCAAAAGCGAACAGAACAGCAGAGACGTAGGAGAGAGCGCCGTGAGCGGGAGAAATGGCCCGTGCGACAGCAGGGACGAGGGGACAGTAAACAGATGAGCTTGGCTGGAGCAGAACGGGTGTTGGGGAACAGTGACAAATGAGGTTGTGGCATCGAAGGGACCTTGGAGAACAGGCTGAGGATCTTAGATTTGATAGGAGAGGCCATGGGGAGCCCCAGGACGTCCTGGAGCAGGGAAGAGGCAGCTCAAGAACAAGGGCTGCAGAAGAGGCAGGCGAGGGTGGAGGGGAGAGATGAGCTCCCGGGACGGGGGCTCCAGGGCCGCGCAGATCCTGGGGGCAGGGCTGCCCCTGGAAGGGCAGGCAGGGCTGGTGGCTGGAGGCTGGCAGCATATTGTGGGAGGAGGAGAGAGCCGTGAAACAGGGGACACAGCCTGGCTGGGAGCAGGGTCTTTGGATCTGAAGCTGCCTGGGTGGAACCTCAGGGCTGCCATTTCCTAGCTGGATGGCTTTGGGCAAGTGACTTAACCCTTCTGAGTTTCTTCCTTGTGAAACAGGGACAACCATAAGACTGTGAAAATTCACTTAAATAAGAAACTGCCTGTGGAGCGCTTAGCCCAGGGCAAGGCCGCCCGCCTGCCCGCGACCGTGATGAACTCTGTCGTGATCTGTCGCCTCGTTCTAGAAGCGCTTATCAGTCCCCGTGATGCACAGAGAGCATTTTCACGGTCAGAACCAGTAACGTCTACCAGGTTGTTTTGGGAGCTCAGATGTCAGAGGGTCAGTGACAGAGGTGTCACCTCTCCGTGACCCCGTGAGAAGGAACACACGCTCTTGACGATGTTCCGGGTCAGACAGCTGATTGGTTCTGGGGAGTGTGGGTGAGGGGTGCTGATCTAGGAGTTATGTGCTTCGTAAACTGTAGGGGCACAGACGTCACCAGGGACCTGGGGAACACGATGAGGCTGATTTTGAGGCTGGGTGGGGCCTGAGACCCCGCATGCCCACAGGCTCCTAGGCAATTCTTCCTTGAGTGGCAAGGGTTTCTAGAGAAGGGCTTTGGGGTAAAACAGACTTGGCATCAGGCAAGAAACTCATCCTCAGTTTCTTCATCTGTAGAATGGGTCTTACCTCCCCTGCAGGGTTGGTGCAAAGATAAAAGGAGGTGGTGTCTGCAGCCTCGGCAGAGCTCAGGGTCTGACCCAGAGTGGGCGCCCGGTAAATATTGGCTGTTGTTATTACGGTTTCTAGCTCTGGGCTCTGAGCCTTCTGTGAAAGCTCTCTCTGTGTGCGGGCACGGGTGGTGCCATGTACTCCAGCCTCAGGATGCTCCCTGGGCTTCAACTCATTCCACCCCAGGGGAAAACGTCTGGAGGCGCCCTGCCACCTCAAACGGCACCACGAATCGTTTCCCGTTCAATCTCCCCATCCAATGCACGGGCACGCCTCACGTGCCGTTAGCCCATTTCCTGATGGTCAGTGTGGGGGGAAACCGTAAGTGGGAGGTTTCTTCATGCCCTTGGCATCCCCAACTCTTCGACACTTCCTTTCCAGGCCAGACCCCCCTGCTCACGGCTGCAGCACGCCCTGCCCTCTCCAAAGTCCTGGCCTCACCGCCCAGGGCTTCTGCTCCTCCCAGAATAAAAAGGAACAACTTGCTGGGTCTCCTGGAGAGCGATGGTGGTCCTCCCGTGGGTTTCCAGGGATGGGAGCTTTGCAGCAGATGGCAGGGTGGGCTGGACGGGTGCACGGTCCAAGGTCAAGAAAGAGATTGATCTGACCCCCCCCCCTGCACAGGCACAAGCTGTGGGACCTTGGGTGTGATCACCTGGCCTCCTGGGAGCTTCAATCCCCTCATTTGTAAAGCGGGTGTGATAACACCAACAGAGCTGAGGGGTAGAATCAGAAGTGCCCGGTCCAGGGCTGTGTCCATAAGAACCGCGACAGTGGTTTGTTGAGGTCATGTAAAGGGAAGGCTTGATGGGAGCTCTGGAACAGGTGAGCTCGGCAGACGGCATTCACCACGACGGGGCCACCAGGGTCCCAGTTGGGCTTCACTTTGCAAGGTCAGAATTCCAACTGAAGTGGCGTCCTCAGTGCAGTGACTCTTGAGCCAGCATCACCCAGGACGGAGCAGAGCAGGAGCCGGGGAGGCAGATCCGGGGGCAATGCTGGATATTCGACTTCCTGGCAGGGCTTGGCACTGTCCTGGCTGAGTGGGGCAGAGTTGGAGGAGCCTTGCCATTCCAAGATCGGTTTCTAGCTCATCAATGGTGGGGAAGACAGAGCCAGTCCTGGGGGGACAGCAGCCAGGCTACCGAGCAGAAGGGAAATACTTCACCATTTTAACAGCCGGTGTGAACAGGCAGCGCACATCAGCTGGGATGCAGCCGGGGATGCTGAGCACAGTGAAGTCCACCGTATGTCCAGGAGAGCTTATCCAGGAAAGGTCCCTGGGTAACAAAGACCTGCCACCGCCACCACTCACAGAGCACCCTGTAGATGAGCAGGGTTTATCCTTGACCCTCCACCCCGAGACCCAGCCAGATGCCCTGAGTTCTAGTCCCAGCTGGAGACTCTTTCTTTCTCTAGACGTTAATCTCCCCATCGGTCAACCCAGGATCCATTTATCACTGACCCTTCTGGACTCAAAAGGTCTACAGTCTCCCTCAAGTGTGTGTGTGCGTGCGCAGGCGCGCACGCACACACATGCACACATATGTATGTGTTTGCACATGTGTGCACATGGGTTTGTGTGTGCACGTGTGCACATGTATGTGTGTGTGAAAGGCTGTTCTCCTCCCCATCCCCCTCTCTGACATCCCCACCCCTCTCTGCACACACATCTCACCTCCCACCTACTCACAGCCTCGGGCCCCACTTGGGGCCTCACCTGCCTCCCCCACCTGGAGGGCGCCTCCACCTTGGAAGACACAGAGTGGGGCTGAGACCCGGGGAGGCACCAGCATGATGGAACTCAAAGCTAATCCTCGGAACATGGGCCTGTTTATTTGCACAGCACACGTTTGTCTCTGGCTGTTTTCTCCACCCCCTGAGCCAACCGAGGAGGTCTCAATTTATCCCGCCACCACGGAGAGACCAGACTGGCGGAGCACACACATTCACGGGGGCCCAATATAGACTGCCAATTATCTTTTAATTTCACTCCTGTCTTCATTTGTTCGTTTCACTTTTTCCAAATGGACTGAAAAAAGTCTGTCATTTATGGAGCCTGAAGTCAGCAGGAGTGTCGTGTTCACCTGCCAGAAAGGGTGAGACCTCAGGTGGAGCAGAAGTTCACTTTCGACCTCCCTAAGGGGCAGCCGGCCGCCTCCTAGGGGCCCCAAGCCCCTGTTCTCCTGTCTTCTGGTCTTCTGACTCCCCCTAGTAACTGTGTCCTCTTATTTTCTGTATTCCTGATGCTCTGGCATCTGGGGCCCTGCTGACCTGACCTGAACAACCAGTGTTAGCTAGTTCCTAGAGGGAGCAAGGGGCTGGCCCAGGAGCGCAGCTTTCATAGGCAAATGAACCCAACAGAAGGAAGCCCTACCCCCAACCACCTCCTGTCTCAGGCTCTCACAGGCTCTGATACACCAGGAGCAACACTCCCAGCCCTAGTCACTCCGGGACCAGGCGCCAGACACCTCAACACAGCCCGGGGACCCCTGACATCACTCAAGCCGGCCAGTCCCGAACCTGTACACCCTGCCTCGTCCGTTCCTTCCTCAGAGACCACAGGAAAGGCTCCTGCTCACACTTTCCCAGAACGCCCCCACCCCACCGCCTCCTGGCAGACCTGGTGCTTCCCCACGTGGCCCTGTGTGGCCTGGGATGGGGGCTCCTCTTGGGAACTGTGACAAACTATCTTCTCAGTAGCAGGGCTCTCTGATACGTTGGCCCCACCACACCCGAATAATATAAAACCTACATTTTAAAACAATCTCAGGTGGCTGTGTTTGCTGATAACTAGAACAGAGGCTGCCGGCAGGAAGTCTCACTTAATAAAGGCCTCCCAGGTTGCACAGGTGTTCCTTCTGCCCTCAAACCAGGGAAGGCCACAGGACCTGCCAGGATTCAAACCAGTGCCGGGTGAGCCCCCATCCCCACCCACACACCTGCTCCCAGGCCAACCTGGAGGGCTTCATGCACTGTCCTGGCTCTCAAGTCCCCCAGTTTTCCTTGTACCTTGCCATTTCCCCCTTCTTGGCCTTCCCTGTTCCTGCCACATCAAGCGCGCCATCCACTCTCTCGTCCCAGCCTCGTGCAGGGGCTCCTGTTTCACTCTCCCACCGACACCCTCACCCATGAGGGTCATCGCACTCCACCATCTTCATGCTCAGCATCTTCTTCCCCAGAGTCTGCAGTCTCCAGGGGCCTGGGGACCACATGTGTCTCCCTAACCTATGTCCCTGCACCCCAGCTCAGGGCCTGCTACATGGTAAGCATCTGGCAAATATTTGTTGTCAATCAGCCCAGGCCCCCTCCTTCCTTGATCAATACTCAGTGCTGAACGCCTCTTTCTGGACTCTTTTCCTGAGCCCTGATCTGATGCCCCTGCTCCAGCCTCCCCGGCTGTCCTTTGTCGTTAGCATCTGTTGACAGATCATCTCAATAATGTTTCTCTTGTGATCCATTGTTGTTTGATCATATCTCAGGCACAGGCCCCCGTCTTCCTGGTAAGGAACTGAGCCCCCCCAGGGCTGGGACTGTGTCTTCTGTTCTCAGTGGTTCTCCCGTCTTCCCCCTCCCACCCGGGGGCCTGGTTTGGCCAGATCCAGCTCCCAGGAACGTGGCTCCAGATGGAAAGGCTGATTGTCTGACTTAAAGGGTTTATGCTGGGGCTGCAGGTGGAGTGTGCTCCAGGGCACAGCGGAGCCTTCGTGGGTGGGAAGCAGCATGCCAAATGGCTGAGACACTGCTCGCTTGGTAGCATCTGAGAGAACAATGTCAGGTCACAACTGACTGAAGGGACATGCCACAAACCCCCCCGCCAAGGGTGCAGAGTCCCAAAGCTGTCACTATGGCCGGAAAGGTAGCTTGACTGCTGGGAGACCACACGTCAGCCCCCTAAGTCCTGGTTTCGCCACCAGACAAGTCATTTTTATTACCTGTATACCTCATCCTCCCCTTCCCAGAGGAAGATGAGGGGGTCATGCAGCCAAAGAGACCTGGTTGGAATTCAAGACTCGCCACCCACCACCTACGTGACACCGGCACATCTCTCTGAGCCTCAGTTTCCTCACCTGCAAAATGAGGGTGATGACGATACCCACCTCTCTGGGTTACAGGGTCGATGAAGCGATGTCGCTTAGGCAAAGCACCCAGGACTTCACTCCCCGTTTCCTGCTACTCATCTTGATGATGGAGGGAGGAGCTGCTCACCCACCGCCCAGGGGCGAAGAGGAACTCTCAGCAGACAAGTAGAAAAGCCGACTTACATCTCATCCCAAGACCCACTGACACCCCCTGAGATGATTGTTAAAAGCAGAGATTTCCTGGGAGCCGCCCCAACCCACTAGATCAGCAAGTCTGGGGCTGGAGCCTGGAAATCTGCATTTCTAACCAGGACCCCAGTGATTCTTGTGTCTGATCAACTCAGAATCGCTGTTTGGACCACGGTGGAAAGAAAAGGAACCAGGAGGGCCAGCCGCCAGTCACAGCGGGACAGGCCGGGGCGGCCTCGCTTCCGGAAAAGTCCTGCCTGTCGGATGAACTCAGGTCTGTAAAACTCTGGAGCCTGCAAACACGGATAAAAGTGGCCATTTATGAGCAAACTGATGACCTTGGAGCTGCCGTGAAATGGGGATGAGGATTGCGTCTCTCCTCAATGGACGGTGAGCATTAAATGAGATTTATTGAGTGTCCACCCCCATTCTACTCTTACAAAGCCTCAATCCGTGTTGGCCACTGTCCCCATTGTGCCCGGCCCCATATCGGCCTCAGGGCTCAAAGTCGAGCGCCGCACAGTATCTGTCCTCGGGGACCTAGAATCCGGCAGGAGAACACAGGGTACTTTAACCTGCGGCCCACGTGACAAGGGCTAAAGGAGGCACGTAGAAGGACAAGAGACCAAAGAAGGAAGAGAAGATCCTGGAGAGATGGGGCAGAAGCCACGGGAAGCACAGCCTTTGACCCGAGTCTGAAGGGCTGGAGGAGTGCAGACCAGCAAAGACAAGGGAAGCCGGCCTTGCCCCGGCCCGGAGGTGGCAATCAGATGAATGTAGAAGGGTAAACTGAGGCTGGGGCGTGGAGGGCTATGAGCACCAGCAGAAGGAGTCAGAATTTTCTCCTCAAGTCAAGGCTTCAGAGCCAAATTCCTCCTGTGCTTGCGTTTCCTTTGGCTCACAACGTGCTTTTTCTTTTCATGTTTTAATTAGATGCCAACACGTAGAAATCGAGAGTGATCACATCGCTGCTGGACTCTCAGCGTCTCTGAAATTGTGGGACCAGGCAGTGCTGGGCCCGCCCGCCCAGCACCGTCAGCCCAGTGACTTGATCTGCCCGGCGGGCCCCTGGGCAGTGTGAGTTTGCCATCCCTGCGCTGGCCTTTGGGGCCCCTTAGAGGACCTGAGTCTGTGGGGGGGGGGGGGGGGGCGCAGAATTAGCTCTGTGCTTCAGAAAGTCCAGCTGATGACAATTAACAGGAGTGATGATGAGGAGACAGAGGAGAGGAAAGCAAGAACAGCTATTTACTGAGCTTTCACGAGCTGGAGTTCGGCCCTACGGCTTTACAAACTTTCACCTATTTTGTGCTCACCACAACCTTATGAGGTGTGTATGCTGTTACCCCCATTTTTCAGATGAAGAAACTGAGGCACAGAGAGGTGAACTCACTTGCCTAAGGTCACACAGCTGGTAAGTGGCAGAGTCAGGTAGTCCAGATCCAGAACCCACAGCGCCGGTGAGATGGGGGGCAGGGGTGTGTCCCTCTGCCTCTCACCGTGTGAGGTTGCCTGGTTTTGAGGGCGAGGATGTGCCCCACGTCCATCCCCGATCTGGATACTAATGCTGTGCATTTTCCCCAGCTCCTCTCGGGAAGGCTGGTTCTCTCAGTGAACTCGTCAGGCAGGGAAGGAGGGCAGAGGATCCAAGAGCCGGGCCAGGGGGCGTGGCTGCAGTCCCCAGTCCCGCCTCCCCTGCTCTTAACTGCAGACCCTACGGTGGGGACCAACAGACCCCAACGGGAAGGAAACAGGCCCAGGGAGATCTCCTGCCACACCTGCCGTGGCTCCGCCTGCCCCAGGGCTCACCACACCCCACCCTCCCAGCCCAGTGGATTTGCAAAAGAGACGATAAAGCGCACACGCAAATAATAACCAACCCCGTGCGCTTCCTGGCATCGGGTGACTGTTTGGTCAAGAGTGTCCTTCCTCTTCGTGTGCTTGCTGGACACTCCCAATGTCCTCCGGCTGCTGCTGGTTCAGGGGGCCGCTCCCAAGCTCAGCCCCAGGCAGACCCCCGACTCCCGCCGCCAGGGAAAACACCCAAGGATCCAAGGGAGCTGGCCGCCGAGACCTGCCAGCCTGGGCCCAGTGGCTGCCCTCTGCCAGCTCAAAGTCACCTTTGCACCAACTCCTCTGCTGGCCAGCCAGAGCCAGCCCGGATCCCCTCCCGCTCAGCTTGGCAGGAACCAGGAACCAGCCCCTATTGGGCAATCATTAATCGGATTCTTAACATTCCTCTGCCCCAGGTCGGCTTGGAAAACATGCTCCCTGGAGGAGGAGGAACCAAGGCCCAGGACCCGCATTTGGACATGCAGCTGACGGGCAAGGTGGTGCTGTCCACTGTCGCCCTGCTCCTGCTGACGGTTGCCTATAGGCTATACAAATCCCGGCCGGCCCGGACCCCGCTGTGGGATAGGAACACCAAGGCTGAAGCCGAGGAGGAGGCAGAGGGCTCCGGGCAGCCTGCCATCCCAGGGGCTGCCCCCGGGGCGCCACACTGGGGTCCGAGACGCCGGAGGGGAAGCAAGGGGGCCGGAGCCCCGCTGGACTGCAGCTGGGAGAGTCCGAGGGGCTCCCGAGTCCTGGAAACAGAAGCCTCTTCCAGGGACTCAGAAGCCAGAGAGACTCAGAAGCCGGAGAGGAAGGGCGCTGGGGAGGAGGCGAGTGGGCAGCGCCTGGGCTCGGACCTGGCACCTCCCCGCGGCAGTGACCAGGAGGCTGGAACGGCTGTTGGCGGTAAGCCCCAGCTGCCCCAACCCCCCCACTTGGGCAGTGAACCCGAAAGCTCTGCAGCCGGCCTTGCAGCGGCAGACGGCAGCGGGGTGGGTGGGGAATCTGCTCCATGGCAGGATGGCAGAGCCCCCGAGCAGCCAGGGGCCAGGCAGCAGGAAGCCCCCCACCAGTGCTGGATGGTCCATTCGGAAGGCAGCAGTGACATGAACAAGAGCTGGGTCTTCACCCAAGTGACAGGTGTGCGCAAGGAAGAGGCTGGGGCCCTCCAGGCTGCCTCGGACATGGGCCTGGCCCTGTGTCAGCAGGAGGGGGCCGTCACCGCCTCCTATACCTTCTCATCTGTGGCCCGGGTTCGAGTGGAGGAGAATTTCATATGGAAGGTGGAGGGGACCAGGCCCAGGCTGAAGGGCAAGGTGTACGATTATTATGTGGAGTCCACCTCCCAGGCCACGTCCAGAGGCAGGCTGGCTCCTGGGACAGCAGCCCTGGCCGAGGCTCCGCCCCCTCTGCCACTGCCAGGGCCCCCTGGAGCAGGGGCAGCCTCAGAAGGCCCCTCTGGTGACACAGACGGGAGAGCTGACGCAGCTGCCTCCTCCCAGCCAGCACTGTCGCCCCCTACGCGGGGCCTCAGCAGGAAGGAGAGCCTCCTTCAGATCTCGGAGCACGCGGAGCTTCAGCTGCCGCTCAACGGCTTCGGGGCCCCCACTCCATCCTGCCTAGACCAGAGCGCTCTGCCCGGCGGCCCCATATCCCAGGATTCTCTCAGGTCCAGCTCCTCTAGAAGCAGCCAGGAGTCCCACGTGCAGCTCGTGGCCGGAACCAATTTCTTCCACCTGCCAATCGCCCCCGGTTCAGCCCCAGACGTCCACCTGCATCTGGGTAATTGCTACGAGGTGCTGACCTTGGCCAAGAGGCAGAAGCTGGAGACCCTCAAGGAGGCAGCCTACAAGGTGATGAGCGACAACTACCTCCAGGTCCTGCGTAGCCCAGACATCTACGGGCGCCTGAGTGGGGCAGAGCGGGACCTGATCCTCCAGCGACGGCTCCAGGGCCGCAAGCACCTGGTGGTGGCCGACGTGTGCCCCCTGGAAGACTCTGGCCGCCTCTGTTGCTATGACGATGAGCAGGACGTCTGGCACGTGCTGGCCCGTCTGCCCCCCGAGGCTGTGTCCTGGGGCTGTGCCATCTGCAGTCTCTTTAATTATCTCTTCGTGGTGTCCGGTTGCCAGGGGCCCGGGCACCAGCCCTCCAATCGCGTCTTTTGCTACAATCCGCTGACTGGGATCTGGAGTGAGGTGTGCCCGCTAAACCAGGCCCGGCCACACTGCCGGCTGGTGGCCCTGGACGGGCACCTGTATGCCATTGGGGGCGAGTGTCTGAACACGGTCGAGTGCTACAACCCTCTCCTGGATCGCTGGACCTTTGCCCCGCCTCTCCCCAACGACACCTTCGCCCTGGCGCACACGGCCACGGCGTGTGCCGGTGACATCTTCGTCACGGGTGGCACGCTGCGCTACCTGTTGCTCCGCTTCTCAGCCCAGCAGCAGCGCTGGCGGGCCGGCCCCACGGCGGGCAGCAAGGACCGCACGGCCGAGATGGTGGCGGTCAACGGCTTTCTCTATCGCTTTGACCTCAACCGCAGCCTGGGCATCGGCGTGTACCGCTGCAATGCCAGCACACGCCTCTGGTACGAGTGCGCCACGTACCGGACCCCCTACCCCGACGCCTTCCAGTGCGCCGTGGTGGACGACCTCGTCTACTGCGTGGGGCGCCAGCGCACCCTCCGCTTCCTGGCCGACTACATCTCACCCAGGTTCATGCCTAAGGAGCTGCGCAGCCTCCCCTCCCCGCGTGGCACCCTTCTGCCCGCCGTCCTGACGCTGCCCGGCCCCGATGTGCCTCAGACCAGAGTCTAGCCGCCCCTCTGCTGGGCTCCTCCTGCAAAACTGGGTGGCAAGAGCACCCCCTACTCACCACTCTACCGGCCATCTCTGGGAGAGCAGGTGGCCCAGGAATGTGGCCGGCAGGAGGCGAATTCTGATCCGGCCTCCTCCGCTGCCAGGAGTCCTTAGATGCATCTCTGCCCCCAGTGGGATGCAGAGGCCCAGTGTGAAAACAGAACTAGGAACTGGTGTCCTGAGGCCGGGGCACCCACATCTGCAGGGATGACCGCCACCTTGCTCCAAATCTGAACCCTTGTGGGGAGGCACATTAGGACCCCACCAAAGTTCAGGGGCACAGCCTTATCACAACTGTGATTCTGGGCACCATTCGACACCCAGGGACCCCTCAAGCTGACCCCACAGGAGATGGGCCAGCTCACTATAAGCCACCAGGTCCCCTTCCTAAATGTTGGCCACTGGGCCCCCACTTCCAAGGTTCCTGGAAGCATCTGGAACATACGGGTGGGAAGAATCGAGGGTGGTGGTTCTGGCAGGACCGAGAAGGAGCCCAGGGGAGCCCCTGGGAGCCCAGCAGAGGGAGAGATGGTTGGAGAAGGAGAACAGCTCAAGATGGAGCCACCCACGGGGACGCTTGCCCTCAGAGTAAGTTAACCAAAGCCCACTTCACTTTTTCTAATTCCCTGGAATTCTAATATACTGGAAGGAGGAGAAATCTCCATTTTTAGCAGCCATTGGAAAGGTACCTCTCCTTGTAGTGGTCACCCAGGAGCACGGTTGATTGTATCTATAAGGTCTCAGGAAAAGGAGGAGGGGATGTGGTCCCACCACCCTCCTCCCGGGCCCCTGCTCACGGCCGCTGTTAACCGACCCCTGCGCTCTCTGCCCAGCTCTCAGAACCCTTCACAGAGCAGCTCGCCACGCACCCAGCCCTCACGTCTGGGAGCTGAGGGCAGCCACGACCAGCCAGCCCTTCCAGGCTGGTGAGAGGCGATAGCGTAATGTGCCCTCTCTGTGCCATGTGCTCGGCTGGTCTGCCTCGTCAGGCAGGAGAGAACCAGCAAGGGGCAGGTCCAGGATGAAGCTAAGCAACTAGAAAACTCGAGTGGCTCATCAGGAGTCCGGGAACTCCTTTCACATCAGCTTCGGTAAGTTCTCAAAGCAGGGAGACCCTCCAACCTCAGGAAGTTGTTCTTCCCGGAGGTGAGGGAGAAAGGCTGGTCCAGTCCGTCACCGCAGCCCTGCTCCATCTCCGAGGGAGCTGCCTATCCTGACAGCAGAGCAGCCCTGCTCTGGGTCCCAGCCAGAGCAGGGACCTGGGACTACTTCGAAAGTGACAAGCAGCATGGAGGAAAGCAGTAGATATGTGGGACGACCCAGGGCAGGGCCTGACAGGTGGAGACATAAGGATGCTTTGGACGTCAGTGCCCCTATCTGGAAAATGGGAAGAACAATCCGTGTCCTTCTCTACATGGGGATAAACAAGAGCTCCTGGAGGTAGGGGTGGGGAGGAGGTGAGAGGGGATGCGAGTGTTGGGGGTGGGAGGTCCTGGCAGGAGCTTGTATTCACTACAGCTGCTAGGGCTGAGCTGGAGTCTTTCGGGAAGATGCAGGATTGAAACAAAGAATGAGAAAGAGGTTGCATGGAGCCAAGGACTTTTACTGGACCACACAAGGACGCCTTCCCGATCCTAGAGCCTGGGACTGGGGGCTGCTTAGTTTATTCCTGAGTGGGAGGCTGGGAGAGGACTACGGCTGGCGCCTGGGGAGAGTACCCCCCGCCCACCAAGGCCATGGTCAAGCTCAGAGTCCCAACACTCAGGCATGAATCTCCAGGGGACCCACGTGGAGGAGGTGCCTCGGTGGCATGACTAGGAGGTGGCATCGCATTGTAATGCCAGGCTTGGGGAGGGTTTTCTTGGGAGGAGAGTCCCATCTGGAAGCTGGGGCAGGTGGAGCCAGGTCCAGCCCCCAGGGACAGGCCTCCTGTGAGGAGCCGGGCAGAGGACAAGACCATGACCAAGCTGGATGGAGTGCAGGAGAGGGCTCCAAGCCAAGGGTGAACTAGGGAGCACTCTGAGAAACTTCCAGAGGCCCACTGCATACAGATGGTAGGGACTAGGGAAATCAGACCAGGGATAAGGCAGCAAAGTTGGTTCCAGGCCCAGTGATGGCCCATAACGTCTTCAGGATGAGAGGGAGAGCTGAGATTTGGGCCTGGGCTGAGATGGGAAGTATGTGGCACATTTTGTCTGCCTCCCTGTGGTCCCGTGGCAGACATCACTAATCAATCACCATATCTTTTCCTGTTGAGCCCTTATAATGGGCTCAGAACTGTTTCAACACAGGGCCCCAGAAGATACGGATAGATTAGAGCTAGTGTGTTTTTCATCGCTGGCCTGGGCCTCCAGATCTGGGTTAGGGACAAGAGTGGTCAAGGCCATCATGGTAGGGCATGGTAGTTCAGGGGGCCTGCAAAGACCGCCTGGGGCCATGATGGTCGAGTTCATTTCCAGAATGTTTAGGCCAGGCACTGATCCGGGAGCCAGAGCCCCAGCTGATCCCTGCCCCGTGTAGCTCACATTCTAGCAGAGTAAAATAGGCAATTTCGAAAAACAAACACACAAGTAAATAAAAGCCATGCTGCATGCGTGCCATGGAGAGAGAGAAGGCAGCGGGGTGGGACAGTGTGATCAGGCCTCCTGATTAGGTAACATTGGGCAGAGGCCTCAAGGGGAATCCGGGAGACACATGGACCAGGGCTGGCTCAGGACAGGGGAAGGCTGGCCCTGCCACCAGAAGGGCTTTGTCACGCTGGTGGGGGAGGGCACCTCTGCCTCTTAGGAGCATCTCGGTGTGTGAAGGAGACCCATCAGTTTCCTGTAAGGGAGACAATTCTGTTCCATCAACATTCATAAAAGAGGCTCTTTGCAGGGAGATAAGCTGTGCTTCCAAGAGAGATGCAGAGTTGCACATTTAGGGGTGAGAGTCAAAATAATCACCGGGACCTCACAGACACCGGACCTGGCAGTGTGGCTGGGGGTCAGCCTGCCCATATGACCCCACGGGGCCAGAGTCTAGGATCTCCACTTGACCTTGTTTAATAGCCTGCTCTGTAGAACTCTAGCCCTCAGCCTCAGAGTGGCCTATGTGTCACAGGGCTCCTCCCCGGGTCATCTGTCCTGCTTTCCCACTAAGAGCTCTTTCCTCTTTAAAAAAAAAAAAATCTTCAGTTTGGCTTGCTTTCCACGTTAGGTTAACCATGCCATTATAGAAAAAAAATTGGAAAATAGAGAAAAGTATAAAAACTCTGCCCAATTTCGCCCCTGCTGTGACACGTGGCCCTCCCGCCTGTTTCTTCTGTGCATAATTTTTGTTTGGCTTGATTTTTGCCTAGGTGTGATTATGCTGAATATACAATTCAGCTGCTTCCTTTTTTTCACTTAGCTTCTTAGAATAAGCATTTTCCTGTGTTATTACAAACCCTCGGTAAACATCATTTCAATTGTTGCCCAATATTCCATCGAGTGGATGTGCCATGGTTTATTTAAATATTCTCCCCTCCCTGTCGGGCCTGTAGATTATTTTTTTCTGTTGGTTTCTTTTTCCATCATAAATAAAACGTCCTTTGTTTTCTCGTTCCTCTCTGTCTGAGGCCTCCATCAATATTTACAAGAGAAGCCCAGTTGAGATGTTGTCTGCAATAGCAGGATTGTTGAAACAACCACAGAAGCCATGGCTTTGTGTACGGCTGGGGCTCGGGCCGCCCTTGGAAACGCCCAGCCAGAAAGGCAAGGCTGTTAGAGGAGCCACCCCAGGTGCCCTGCCCTGTGACATCCCCGGAGCCAGGATGTCAGGCGGGGAGCCACATTTATAGAGCCCCCGCTCTGCACACGCCAGGCACTGGACCCGCTGCTTTCTATGCATCACCTCACTGATCCTCACAACCCCAGTGTACAGGTGAGAATACTGAGTCTCAGAGAGTTCGAGGAAACCTGCCTTCACGGCAAAGTCCAGAGACCCTCAGTTTCCTTAAAAGTATCCTTGAACCCCGCTTGCCCACCCCCAGCACGGTGCTCTTTCCGTTCCCCTAGCATGAGGCACTGGAGCCGAGGACTCGGCATCTTCTGTCTCCTGGGCCACCCACACTCCCTTCTCTATGCACGCCAATCAATTACACTCTATCCTTGAACTTTGAACTCAAAACAAATTTTCTTAAACTCTCTGACCCTCAACATCCGCATCTGTAAAATGGGTTTGCCCCTGCCAGCCTCAGAGGATGCTGTAAGAAGGAGCAAGAGGATGTGTGTGAGGCACCTGTCACAGGGACTGCTCCAAAGCCAGTCTCGGAAGAACCACTGTCCTCTGGGGGGTGGCCGCCCTGGGCCGGCCGGAAGAAGGGTCTTCTTATACTCCCACTCCCCTTTCTCAGTGTCCCGGCCCCAGAGGAGGAAGGTTGTCGATGTTTAAGCTGCAGGGGCCTCATCTGGTTTGACAAGGTCAGGACGGGGGCGGGGTAGGGGGGTGGCAGTGCTAAGTTATTCATATTTTACACCCTCTGGGTTTGGAGCCTGTGAGACTGTGCTCTCCTCTCCCTGGGTGGCTGACTTGCTCATCTCAGGTTCCCCAGGCTCAAAGCGTGGTGCACTTTCCCAGGCTGTCTGATGGCGCCAAGGAGCTTCAGAACTGCTCAGAGTTCCCTGGAAACCTGGAGAAGGTGCAAGGTGGAGAGACCGTCTTTCTTTCACAGATTGAGAGTAAGGGCCGCTCAGGGAGACTGGGAGTGCAGACATCCAGAGCCGTGACAGGTGCCTCATACTTCCCGCCCTTGTCACCCTCACCTGGAAGGACCTTGTGGCCCCAGGGTCACCCTGGAGTCCCCCGAAAGCTGTGCCTCCAGCCTGGAGGAGGCTCCTAGGCAGACGCAAGCTGGGGCAGAGGAAGGGAGGTGAGACGCAAAGGAAGGAGGTGCCTTCAGGGAGCGGGAGGTGAGACGCAAAGGGAGGAGGTGCCTTCAGGGAGCGGGAGGTGAGGAGGGGGGCTGCTGAGGAGCAGAAGAAAGGCCAGCCCGGAGGAGAGTGTCTACAAACAGCCCCCAGCCTCGGCTTTTTTCGAAAAACGGGATGTGGGTCAAAATAAAACAAAGATGAAAACGCGATCAAGTCTGGCTCGGCTCCTGTGTGCAGGGGGAGGTGGAGACGTGGGTCTTACCCAGTAATTGTAAGCAGGGCGTTGCCCACGCCCGGCTCTGAGCAGGTACTTTACCCTCAGACCCTCATCTTCTGAAAGTGATGATCCTCATGATTTGGCGGAGGAAACGGAGACGAGACATTTCACAAAGGTAAAAATTACTATTTAATAGCTGTTACGACAGCCAGCCCTGGTGGTCTGGTGATTAAGACTCCACGCTCTCACCACCACAGCCCAGGTTCGTTTCCCGGTCAGGGAACCACACCACCGTCTGGTGGTTGTCACACTGTGGTGGCTGCGTGTTGCTGTGATGCTGAAAGCTGTGCCTCCTGTATTTCAAATAGCAGCAGGGCCTATGGTGGACAGCTTTCAGCAGAGCTCCTGGACTAAGACAGACAAGGAAGAAGGACCTGGCCACCCACTTCCAAAAAAAACTGGCCATGAAGACCCTGTGAACAGCAGCGGAGCTTGTCTGATGCAGTGCCGGAAGGCGAGAGGATGGTGCAAAATGACGGCACAAGGTTCCGCTCTGCTGTCCACAAGGGCCCTAGGAGTCGGGATCAACTCCACGGCACTAACAACAACCTGTTATAATGTCTAGCTTTTTATTATTAAAAAACTGTATTGTCAATATATTTATTGAGCACTCAGAATGCTAACAGGTTTTCTATTATATGATCTCATTTTTTCCTCAAAACTACTGTGGTAGAGGGCAAAACTGGCCAAATTCTCCCCTTTGCATCATCTTCCCCACCCCTCAAATCTGGCTGTGTCATTTGCTTCAATGCCCTGGGCACTGGGTTCCCTCTCTCATGGCTCTTAGAAACCCTGACGCCGCCACCCTATGAACAAGCCTGCGGGATACACTGGAGACTCAGGGCCCGGTTACCAGTTGCCTTGTCAACAGCCAGCCGAACCCCTCAGCCGCTGGCCACCGGCTGACCACAGACGCCTGAATGAGCCCAGCCAAGACCAGCAGACCAGCTGATGGAACCCAGCCCTAATTGCCAATCCTCTGACTCACGAGCAAAATACAGGGTTATGGGTTAAGCCGTTAAATTTTGGGGTAGTTTGCAGCATAGCAGTAGGTCGGGGATAAAACACTCCTGTGATGTTGGCCTATTATCACCACTTTATACGTGAGGAAGCTAGAGCCCAAGGAAGTAAGCAACCTTCCCAGGATTACACACTGCGAGGCAGAAAGGCCGGGAGTGCCCCCACCCCCAGGTCTGCTGGACTCTGATCCCGCATCCATCATTGCTTAGCCACAAGGTCCTGGGTCTGCTCCAGCCAGACCCAGGGCACTGGGGTTCCTCCTGGGGGCCCGGCCATGGGGGCTTGGGGCTCAGCCCTCTCATTTCCAGAAGAACTGGAGGGGGACCGCTCTGAGCCAGCTCAGAGGAGGACCTCCTCAGAAAGATTAGGTTGGCTCCTTGAAAAATGACGACAAACCCCTATTGAGGCCCGGGCTCTGCCATAAGCACTTCACCCGCAGTAATTTATTTAATTCCTGCGTTTTGCTTTTGTTTTTGTTTTTTTTGAGGAAGATTAGCCCTGAGCTAACATCTGCCAATCCTCCTCTTTTTGCTGAGGAAGACTGGCCCTGAGCTCATATCTGTGCCCATCTTCCTCTACTTTCTATGTGGGACGCCTGCCACGGCATGGCTTGCCAAGTGGTGCCATGTTCGCACCCAGGATCCGAACCAGCGAACCCTGGGCTGCCGAAGCGGAACGTGTGTACTTAACCACTGTGCCACCGGGCCGGCCCCTATTTAATTCTTAAAACAACAGTGTGTTTTAGATACTTCACTGTTTACAGATGAGGAAACTGAGGCACGGAGAGTTTAAGTAACCTGCCCGTGGTTGCAGAGCCGATATGTGATAGAGCCCATGAGACCCCAGGGCCTCTCTCCCAGGGTCGTGGGAAACAAATCAGCTACGAGCACGGGCTGGGCTTCACTTCCCACCCTCCCACCCCTTGGAACGTCGGGGTCAGTGGATGCTCAGGCTCAACATGGGCGCCCCGCGGGCAGAGGCCTTGGCTGCCTTGCTCCCTGGGTCTTGTTCATATGTGTCTCTGATGCCTGATCCAGGTCCTGGCTCAGGGCAGGAGCTCGGTGACACCTTATGAAGACAGAATGAAAGTGCCAAGTGCCACTCTGAGACACTGCCTGGCTTCCGGGCTGCTTGGACCCGTCTTTATCTTTAGGGGCCTAGACTCCTGCTGGTGTTTTTGTGGGCTCCCTAGAGCATCCTGGTATGCTCCTTCCTGAGAGTGAGTGTCGGAAATTCAAAGTCCTGTGCCCCTCACGGAAAGCCGACACCCTTCTCATCGCCTTACCCAACACTATTAACACAGAAGTTTATGCAGAGATTTCAAATCCACGCTCGCCCCATTTCACAGAGGAAATAAGTAAGCTCAGAGATCTCGCAGCTGTGATGCCACTACTCACCCTTCAAGGCCTTGAAAGTGTGGCCTCAGCTCCCCGACCCTGACACGCCCCGCCCGTCAATCGGGGCCCCCACGCTGCATATATAGCTCGCTCACTTCTCACACCGCAGCCTCAGCCGGTGGGTCTGCAGGCCCCACTGAGTTCCCTGCGGGCAGCGAGGATGTCTTATCTGCCTCTGTCCTCGGTGCCAGCACAGAGCGGGCCACACAGCACTGCTCAGAGGGAGCCACAGCCGAGATGGACCCCCAGGTGCCACGATTGGGTGTTTGGCACTGCCCACCGCTCACCACACTGCCCACTGCTCACCACACTGCCCACTGTCCCACCACACTGCCCGGCTGGGCTGCTTTCCTGTGTCCAAGAGGGACTGTTTCATATGTCCCGCCCTCTCCTCAAACCCCCCTCCTTGGCACACAATATCGGGCACAGAGCACAAGTGTCAGCACCTGCCGGCTGCCCACATGAGGGGCACGTGGGCCCTGCCCAGGGGGTGGGGAGAATGCCCCCTGGAGGGGCCTGGCTGGCAGGAGCTGGTGTGTAAATACCCCAGCTCTCTCAGCCCTCGGCAGAGAACTAACTCAGGCTCCTGCTGGGCACTGGCTCCCTGCACAGCGTCCCTGTAACACAGCCACTCCAGTCCTCCTTGTCGGTGCTCCCACCGCCTCCTCCTCCTTCAAGAGACCCGCAGATGAGACTCACGCTCTTGGCTCCCGGAGGAGTTCAAGCAGCGGACAGCCTGCTCCGGCACCACCAACCTCCCCACATCCCCGAACGCCTCCAAGCACCATTAGAATGGGCTCCAGCATCTTCCACCTTAAAAGAAAAGCCACGTTCCCACGGTTCGCCTGGCAGTGCAATAAATCAAAACCACGGACACACTCTAGAAGGTTAAAATCACGATGCAAACATAAGGCATCTTTGTTTGTTGAGAGTGTCAGAGCGATGTGGCGTCTTGGTGATCTTGAAAACAGTTTCTCCTCGAAAGACCTGCGGTTGTTTCTCCTGCAGTCCTGTTGCTCCTATCACGTTCAGCAATCTCCTTTGTAGAAAATATGAGGCTTAGCCTGAACCTGGCCTCCACTGGAATCATAACAAATTCTGAGTGAACTCTTTGAAAAAAAACCTGCTGTTACTGATTGCTTCCCATCCATGTGAAGGAGCCAAAATCTTGGATTGTACCTAGAAACGTCGACACCCACACCTGGTATCTTTCTCCACTTGATTTCACTTCCAAGGCCCCGTCTCTCCCTGGACAACACAGCGGGGTGGGGGTGGGGGGCGATGGCAAATCAGGGCGACATTAACCTCAAGAAAACCCAGGGCAGAAGCATCTTTAGTGCAAGCTGTCTTCTCTTTTGTAAACATTTTTTATTGTGGGTAAAATACACAGAACACAAAATTTACCATCGCAACCACTTTAAAGTGTACAATTCAGTGGGCTCAAGTACATTCACAATCCTGTGTGCCTATTTTTTACAAAAGATGTACAATCCGGCTGCAAAAGATATACAAACATTTATTATAGAATATGTAATTGGAAAAATACAGAGAAGCCCCAAGAAGACAGCAGAAATCACTCCCACTCAGAAATAATTGGTTATTGTTTTGACTTCTTCATTTCCAGTCTCTTACTTATTAGCCATAATTTTTAAAAGGAAAAACGAGATCTTACTCTGTACTTGCCATGCAATCGGCCTTTTTTCTTATCAGAATGTTGTGACTACTTTCAGGTTTAAAAAATATAGCACTGGGTTTCTTTGTATTGTGGTAAAACATACACACCATAAAATTCGCCATTTTAACGATTTTTATGTGCACAGTTCAGGGGCATTAAGCGCGTTCACACAGTTGTGCAACCCTCACCACTGTCCGTCTCCCGAACTTGTTCATCATCAAGGTTGGAACCCCAGGGCAGTAAACGCGAATGTCCCCCCACGCCCCCTACCCACGGCCGTGGTGAGGAAAAGTTGCCTTTAGCTTCAGAAAACACCCCTGACAAGGATTGATACTGAACCTGAGGTGAGTTCGCTCACCCGTTGAGCAGCAAGCCAGTCTCTGACACAGGGGTAGTAGAAGAAAGTAGGAATTTTATTATTGCACGGTGCTGATCAAGGAGAGAGGGCAGCTAACGCCGAAATCCCAAACTCCCTGAAAAGCTAAAAGGAAGGGTTTTTATTTGGAGTTTTAGGTGGCGGGGGGAGCACACGGCCTTGCTGGTCGGAGCTTTCCCAGCAGCCAAGGGGAGGCTGCTTGTGGGGAGGAGGAGGAGATAATGGATCCAGGTGGCTGTCCCTGGCCGTCTGTCTCCAGGGCGCACAGTGGGTTCTGGAGCCAGGGAGCCAGTGAGCAAGCAGGGGATGAAGGCTTTGGTTTTAACCCCATATATGCCGGGTTTAATGTAGGGAAACCGATATTAGGCCCAGTATCAGGATGAGGAATTTCTCTGCTCCAACAGCTCAGATAATCAGGAATGTGCCACAAGCACAAAGATACTGGTTTTCATTCATTCTGGAAAGTTCCACACACAACACAGAACATCCAGTGGGATGCTTTGGGGCTAAAGAATCAACAGCTTCCTTCTCAGAGACAGTAACGTTCCCTCCTCGTGACCGTGGGGAAAGACAAGGGGAAAAACCTTCTCTCTGGACTTCCTCCATCCTCATGCTAAACTAATTACTTTTTGGTGCTTTGACAAAAATACTGTTTGGAAAAGGCCAAAGAATAAAACATGTTAATGATTCTGTTACATGGTGGGTCCTAATTATGCAATTGTGAGCCCTTACGGTAACGTGGAACTGAGTGGTTGTAATTCCACAGTGAGTAAAAGCCTGCCAGGCTGTGCACACGCAGCACGGGGGCTGTGGTTTGGGAGCCTCAGGTGGCAGGTGCACATGGGATGGGCAGAAGGAGCAGAGGGCATGAGCAGGAGACCAGGGCTCGGGGTGTAAAAGGAGAGGTCTGCTTTCCCGGGCAGTAGGGAGGTCAGGACAAGGCTAGCAAGTCAGCACAATGACAGACGCGAGTCCTGCCCTTCATTCATGGGAGGTTTGTTGAACTCCAACGCCCTGTGAGGTGCCAGGGTTATGCGCTTGAATGAGTTGGGCACATTCTGCTGGGGAAGCCAGGGAAACACAAGTGAACAACTTTATAAATAATGGCAGATTGGTATAAGCTCCCTGCGGGAAATACATGTACGTGATGGAGAGTGACAGGAGGCACGTGCTCAGTAGTTCTTGAAGTGGCTTCTTGGAGGAGGTGGCCTTTAAGCTGTGACAGGAAAGAGGAGAAGGACTCGGCCTGGAAGGAAGGAGGAAAAGAGGGGGAGAGAGAGAGAACAAGGCGAAGAGGAGAGAACCCCAAGAACAGGGCCCCGGTGTCCCAGCCTGAGAGAAGGCCAGTGTGGCTGGAGGGGTGGCGGGAGCCGGGACCAGCAGGGCATTGTCGATCATCAGCCAGGATAAGAAGTTTGGATTTTATTCTCAGCCCAAGGAGAAGCCCTCAGAGGATTTTTCATTTGTTTGTTAACAAACTTTTTATTTGAGAGAGTTTAGATGTACAGAAAAGTCGCAAGGATGGGACAGGAGTTCCCGTTTTCCCCCACCCGGTTTCCCCTGTTGTTACATTAACACAGTACTTTTGTCGCAACTAAGGAACAAACATGGATACAGTATCATTAACCAAAGTCCATGCTTTATTCAGATTTCCTAAGTTTTCACTCGACGTCCTTTTTCTGTTCCAGGATTCCGTCCAAGATACTCCATCGCTTTCAGACGTCGCGTCTCCTGGGGCTCCTCTGGGTGGTGACGGTGTCTCAGACGTCCCTTCTTTTGGTGACCTGGACCCTCTCAGAGTGCCGGCCAGGTCTTTTGCAGACTGCCCTTTGGTGTGGTTTGGTCTGACGTCTTCTTCGCCGGTTACAGGTGGCTTGCCTGGGATGGTGGGAGGAAGACCGTGGAGGCAAAGCCCAGTTCTCGTCACAGCGTATCAAGGGGACGTTCTGTCGACGTGACCTTCAGTGCTGATGTCGACCTTGATCAGCGGGCTGAGGTAGCAGTCCAGGCGAGGCTTCCCTGCTGGAAAGTTCTTCTCTCCTCCCTCTCTCCATATCCGAGCCTTCAGGAGTCACTTCGTGCAGCCCACACTTAGAGGATGGCTAATTCTTCAGTCTGGGAGATTCGTTTCTTCTTCCCCATTTATTTGCGAATCCCAATATCTGTTTAGGTGAGTAAAGACCCATAGATCCTTACTTTGTACTTCGGGTCCTATTCCAACGCTATGTTCTTTATTTTGTCGCCCCAGTCGTTCCAGCTTTCCCTGCTGGGAGCTCTTCCAGGGGCTCCCGTGGCCCTTGCACATATTCCCATCGATTTGTTTCTGGAGCATTTCCTTGTTTTCTGGCACTACAAGATGCTCTGGGCTCATCCTGTATTTTCTCTGCCCAGTCCTGGACTCTGCCATTTCCCCAAGGAGCCCTAATTGCTCATATTAAAGAATGGTGTTAGAAATCAAGATCTGGGCACTGGGTCTTCAGAGGGTTTAAGCACAAGAACGGCATTACCTGCCTTACATCTTAAAAGTGTCTCTCTGGCTGCTGCAGAGAGAATGTGCTGGTGGGTGGCCGGAGGAAACTGGGGTACCAGTGAGGAGGGTGTTGCAGTCATTCAGGTGAGAGGTGGGGGAGCCACTTGGACACTCAGAGTGAATATGAAGATTGTGTTGAGCTAAAGACACCTGGGATGAAGAGATGCAGAGAAGCTTTCTCACAGCTTCCTTTATCTCACTGAAAGCAGACACTTCCTGGAAGGAAACCATTGTAAATTCTCTTCTCTGGGGGAGTTTTATGGCCATGAAAAAGACGGAAATGATCGATCACTCACACCCGCAGAAACAAACATTATCACAAATTTTCTTATCTCCTGTTTGTTCCCCTAGAAACCCATTGGTTCTTTCCATAAAGCCTCGTCTCCCTCCCCACTCCCCCAAACTTTAGCTATTCAGTGAGCCACTTCTTTTGTGAGCTTCCGTATACATATGAAAAAATGGGGAGTTTTTCTCTCCTGTTAATCTATCTTTCGTCAGTTTAATTTGCGTGCTCCCAGGGACAGACCCTAAGAGGTTTTTCCTCCCTGACAAAGGCAATGGCCTGAACTACACAAGGTCACAAGGTCGGCTAGAGATGAGACCCTGTAATGGCAATCTATTCACCAGATTGTTCTTCTGTCCAGCCCTCCTTGGCCTCTGAACCCCTCCAATACACTCCCTTTCTCTTCACTTATCCCGAATTGATTTCCGTTGCTTACGACCAAGAGCTCTAACCCATAGAGCCTAGCAGCTCTCACCTCTGGCCTCTACCGGGTGGACTCCAAGAAGAGGGGGTCTGGCCCTGGTTCATTTCATCATCCCCCAACTCTCACGCAGTGCCCAGCACACGGGCCACGCGCAGGAAAGGCTTGCTGAGCTGGATGCGTGCTATGCCGCGAACGAAACAGTTGGCTCTGCAACGAGCTCCATCGACAGGGCTGCAGGGGGCCGCTCGGTAACCACTTAAGAAAATAAACTGTTTGCAAGTTCTTTCCCCACATCCATTTGCATGGAAACAATTAGTGGGCTAATTAAAATGGAGTCTTATCTGTTCATTAAAGTAAGCCCAGCAGGACCACCAGTTGGCAAAACTCTGTTGGCAGAAAGTTCGAGGTTCTCTGGTCACAGAAAAAAAGTCATTTTCATTTCCATCAAACGTTCAGCAATCCAGGTGACGGCTGGATTTGGCTGGCCCTCCGTTCGACGGGCTTGCTACGGCCGGGCTGGCAGGCACACGTGGAGCGACACCGAATCCCAGCTCAGAGGAGTGAGAATTCCTAATCCTGGCTGGGGCCTGCCTCGCTCCAAAACGAAGAGTTTGTGGCTCAAATTAATAGGATAAACAAGACTTCAGAAGGGAATGTTTACCCTACTTAAGGGAGCACGCTGGTTTCGAGCAATTAGTGCCATTTGCGCACAATGAATGAGTTAATTGTAGATAAGCCGTAATTTTGCTTTGAAGATGGATCTGGCAGGACCAGTATTGGTGACACTTTGCCAACAGTTAGTTAGAATCGCCACATGTTCTTGGAGGAATAATGTCGCCATTCACCGAAAGCCACCCACTATGCTCAGATTTCTCTGTCATTCTCACTAGGCCTTAATGTCGGCGTCTACAAAACGGGGGTAATACTGGGACCAACGTGGTGGCGCAGCAGTTAAGTGCGCACGTTCCACCTTGGTGGCCCGGGGTTCGCCGGTTTGGATCCTGGGTGCAGACATGACACCGCCTGGCACGCCATGCTGTGGTAGGCGTCCTGCATATAAAGTAGAGGAAGATGGGCATGGATGTTAGCTCAAGGCCAGTCTTCCTCAGCAAAAAGAGGAGGATTGGCAGGAGTTAGCTCAGGGCTGATCTTCCTCAAAAAAAAAAAAAAATAGGGAGGGGGTAATACCCATCTCATGGGGTTGTTATGTGGAGTTGATGAGTGTGTTTAGGCCCATAAATGGCAGCTAAACTCACTGGTCTTCCCCCAAACTTAGTCAAAGGAAGAGACAGATTCTGGGCACAGCTGCTGATGGGGACCACCAGGCACCCGGCTGACTCGATTCAGCAGCCGCTGTATTCACGGAGTAAGAACAGGATCAGCCTTCGATCTGGGTTCTGCTATCACCTAGCTGGGCAACTTGGGGCCAAATCTCTCTCCTGTCAAACGAGCTGGGTGAATTAGCTTTGTGGTTTTAAATTTGAAAAATAAATCAATAAACTTCTTTGCTTGCTTATATTCTCTCAGGGAGGAAAACTTTTCCTCCACCCTCTTAGCGATGTGAATGGGGTCCTGCAAATTAAACTAACAAAAGGCATTAACAGGAGAAAAGGCACAAAATTTTTATTAATATATATGTGCAGAAGAGTTCACAGGAAGGAACTGAAACTCAAAGGGGCAGTTAGATTCGGGCTTGTACACTCTTAACAAAGAAAAGAGGGTTTGGGCTTCAACAGAAAATAAGTTGTGGGAAAGTGACTAGGAAATATACAGGGGGAACTAACGGAAGATGAGGGCTATTTGAATAAGACCTGTTCACACAAATTTATCTTGGTGTCCATTTCCCATCTTCCAGGATAAGAGTTGTTCTTCTCTCCCTGATCCTGGGGAGGGGGAGATCTTCCTTAGAGGGCAGTTTTCCTTCTTTTAGGTTTTTATTCTGCTTTCAGGCAGATAAGGGGAGGGCAAAGAACTCTTCTTGCATCTGTTGATTTTCAATTGACTTCAGCCCAAAGGCAAATAATGATCTTTATGCCAAAGCAAGTGGCATATTTGGGGTGGCATATGCTGATCAATTCCAAGTGGAACCATAACAAGCATGGACCAGAGTTTACAGAGCTGGAGGATCCAGCCCAGAGGGTCCTTGGCTGAGCTCCTCTCTTGACCATGGTGGGGGCGGGGGGGTTGGGGGGGTAGGAGTGCCGGCCTTGAAGCCATGGGAACCTCTGGGAACCCAGATGGAAAACCATTCCTCTCCTCCTTCATTTGTCCCAGAAATACTTACTGCGTACCCTCCCCATGCCAGATACTGTTTAAGCATTGCAAAAAACAAGTAAATAAGTAAGTGGACAGGATGATTTCAGCTGGTGAGAAGTGCTATGGAGCCAATAAAGGAGGAGGGCACGGGATGAGAGGGTCTTTGTTTTCATTCCCAAGGAAACCACTAGGAGAAAAGGATCTGAGCCCAGAGTTCATTAAGGAGGTGATTCCTGGAAACGGGGACAGGGGAGTGTCAAGCGAGACAAGCAGGTATGTGTGGGGCTCAGTCCTGTTGGAGAACGCAGGGATCCGTTCAGTCTTCCCACCTGATCAGGGAGGGGACCGGAGTATTTATTTGCCATCTCCAGAGAGGGGAGGGGCAGTCATTCCCTGAGTCTTCGGGCCAGCTGCACCCGGAGAAAGCCCTCAGGCAGTCGAAGGGCTGGCAGTTGGAAGTCAGACGAGCACATACTAAAATGGGGAAAACTAATGGGCCACGTGCAGAGGAATCGTGGTGTTCCCACAGAGAACGGGGAGGAGGCACCCACTCCGAGGTTTTGACTGGATTCTTTCTGGAGGGGCGTGGTGGTGAGGGTGAGCCATGAGATTATGACTGTTTCCTTTTCTCTTTTCCTTTTGAAGTAATTTCAAATTTACAGAAGAGTGGCAAGAAGAGTACAAAAAATATTTTTTTCAAGAATAACTGGGTGACAAGATATTTCATCATTCTCAAATTCTTTAGCATTTATGTATTCCCTGCAAACAAGGACATTCTCCCGCATACTGCAATGTAACTGTCAAAATAAGGAAATTAATATTGATACATTATAACTACTCAACCTCAGGAATGTCCTGACGGCAGAGTGATCCAATCGGGACCCCACATTGCACACACCAGTAAATGTCCCTTTAGCCTCCTCCCTCTGACTTTCACAATGTTGATCCTTTTGACAGTTTCGAGTCAGTTATTTCATAGAATGCCCCTCAGTTTGGGTTTGTCCGCTGTTTCCTCACAATTAGATTCAAGTAACACGTTTTGGCAGGAATATCCCAAAAGTGCTGCTGTGTCCTTCTCATGGCATCCTCTCAGGTGCCACCAGACTTGTCCCGTTACTGGTAATTTGATCACTTAATTAAGGTGGGAGCTGCCAGGTTCCTGCTCGTAAAGTTACTCTTTTTCCCATTGTAACTAACAAGTATGTTGTGGCGAGGTCCTTTGAGACTATGTAACTATCCTACTCCTCATCAAACTTTCACGCACTAGTTTTAGCATCCATTGATATTTTCTGGCAGAATTAATTATTGCAATGATGGGTACCAAATGGTGATTTTCTAATTCCACCATTCCTTCTACATTTATTAGTTGGCTTTCTGCTGTAAGACCTTTCTCTTCTCCCCAGTTATTTATTCATTCTTTATTTATATCAATGTAGACAAAGGGATTCCTATTTCACTCAATAGGTTATAATCTGTTACTAACATCGTTTATGTCAATGCTCAGATTGTCCCAGATCTGGCCAGTGGGAGCCCCTTCGAGCCAGCTTTTTGACATTTTCTCATCATATCTTGAGAATTTCCTTATTTTTTAGCACAAGAAGATGTTCCAGCTCATCTTGTACTTTCTCTGCTCCAGCTTCGAAATCAGCCATTTCTCTGAAGAGCCCTGTTTCCTTTTAGTGGAGAAAGGCATTTAGAACCCAAGACCCAGGTGTTAAGGGTGCTCATTGTATTTGGGCTGCTGGGGCGTCCAGGCCATCTCAGGGACCACACGCATTTACTTCCGTGTTTATTTCTTTATCCATCTCTATATATCGAAAACATGAGTTCACACTAATGCCTCTCATTCCAACCCAATATCACAGAGTTTATTCTGGTTTTTCTCCCTTCCCATATTTGTAACCTCTTAGACAGTGAGAAACCTGGCTCCTATTAACCTCAATATATTTATTATTGGATCAATTCTCCTGTACGTAACTAATCTCCCGTTACCACCATTGTCCATGCATGTAGTCACTCCCTTCATCCTTCTAGGACACCATTACCCCGTGACCCACCACTGCCTCCCTCACGCAAACAGCCTCTTCTCTCTGCTCAGGCTCCAACACCTCCCACCAGCTGCCACATCACAGCCCCTGCCCGCCCCGCCCCCACCCCGCAGATGTCTTCCCTGCTTGTCCCAACCTGTTGGCTAGGAAGACAGAGAGGAAAGAAGGAATGTGCGACCTGGAATTCTAATCCTGATCATGCATCCTATCTCAGGCTGGGTTCCCTAGAAGCAGAGCCTGAGAGCAGAATGTGTATGTGCACGACTTATGGAGGAAATGCTCTCAGGAGAAATTTGCAAGTGGGTAAGAGAAGCAGGAGGGAGAAAAGAACAGGAGCTGCTCAAAGAGAAGAGAAAGATGCAGTTTGATCCACTCACAGGAGCAGCTGAGGACCTGGGGACCAGCACCCTAGTCATAAGAGGCACACCAGGGGGTCTGGGTGGGGCACCAGCAGCCTCTGCTACACATCCGTGTTCTCTGATTCTGAAGGGAACAAAGATTTCCATTCTGGATACACTAGGAATGTGTGTCAAGGGTCAACAAAGTTTCTCTCTAAAGGGCCAGATCAGGAACATTCTATGTTTGAGGATCCTATGGTCTCTATCATAATTACTTAACGCTATCCTTGTAGCTCTCGAGCCAGCACAGACGGTATGTAAATGAGTGGGTGTGGCTGTGTTTCTATAAAACTTTAGTTACAAAAACAAGCAGAGGGCCGTGTTTAACCCACGGGCCACGGTTTGTGGCTCCCTACAGCCTCTCCTGCCAGGCTATGAGTACAAACAAGCCTGGGCACTTCGTGGAGACAGTTGATGGACCAGGATTAACCCCTTGCAGCCCTTTTCAAGGCCTAAGCAGGACGACCCAACAGAGCGTGATTCAGGAAAATGAGACCAAGTGCTCTAAATTTCCCCACAGTTTGGGATCTGGAACTGGATTAAGGGGCAAATTGGTCAGTCAAGGGTCCAAACTCTCTAAGGAGCCTAAACACATCACTGGAATAGTAAGATGATGGAGAAAATTAAACTGAGTGGCTCAAAAAGATGACAACATCACATGCAAAAGAATGAATTGGATTCCTGCCTCACGCTGTATACAAAAGTGGACTCAAAATGGATCAAAGACTTAAATGTAAGAGCTAAAATAAAATTATAAAAGTCTCATAAGAAAACATAGGTGTGAGGGGCCGGCCCCATGGCCAAGTGGTTAAGGATCCATGGGCTCCACTTGAGTGGCCTGAGTTCGTGGGTTCGGATCCGGGGCAGGCACTTACTCTGCTCATCAGTCACACTGTGGAAGCATCTCACATACAAAATAGAGGAAGACTGGCACAGATGTTAGCTCAGAACAAATCTTTCTCAAGCAAAAAGATGAAGATTGGCAACAGCTCTCAGTTCATGGTGAATCTTCCTCACCAAAAAAAAAAAAAAAAAAAAAAACAGGTAAAGGGTTTGAACAGACATTTCTTCAAAGAAGGTATACGATTAAGCAATAAGCACATGAAAAGATGCTCAACATCCTTAGCCATTAGGGAAATGTGTATTCTTTTTGGGGAAGTTCATTGAGCTTCTTGTATCTGTGGGTTTATAGCTTTCATCAAATTTGAAAGTGTTTTGGTTATTACTTCTTTAAATTTTTTTCATCTTCTTCCCTCCTTCTCGGTCTCACATAACGTCACTTGATATTATTCCATAGGTCGCTAACGCTCTGTTTATTTTCTTCTAGTCTTTTTCTCTGTGAACTTTGCTCTGGATAGTTTCAATTGCTATATTTTCAAATTCACTGATCTTTTCTTGTGTGGTACCTAATCTGCTTTTAATCTCATCCAGTGTTATTTTTCACTTCAGATATTATAAGACTCCCCTTGCTAATTCCCTTCTCTCAGGGGGCGGTCCATGTTGCCTGTTTCCAGTGTCAGAAAACCATCGCTTCATACATTTTGTCCGATTTTCTGGTTGTTTAAGGTGGGAGGGTAACTCTGGCCCCTGTTTCTCCATTATGGCAGAAGCAGAATTCAAACGCACTTTAAAACCTTCATGACAAGCTGAGTTGGCAGACGAGGACCCAAGGATCATATTATGGGAAACGAGTTGACGGCAAAACCGCTTCTAAGGAGGCGGTTCCTGTTCGCTGCAAGCCTTCAGCTTCGTCGAACGGGGTCTGCAAATTTGAGGCCCAAGCAGGTTGCTCAGAACAGACTGACTGTCTCCACCAGGAGCCTCCTCTGCCTACCCCCGGACTTCAGCTGCTCTGTGAAAGAAAGGTTGAACAGGCCCTGAAATAACTGCCTTAAAGGGCCACCAAGTTACCAGCCTGCCCAAGACACACCCGTGTGCCATCGGCCCTGTTGGGAACAGTAGGATCTGGGGAAGTCTGGTTTCTACGTAATCAGAAACGAGAATTCTCACTTGACAGTAATCTTTCTTGCATGCTGATCTGATCATGTCATTCATAACTGTGGTCATTTTCCGGGGATAGTCCAGGCTTCTGCATGGCCTACAGGGAGAGCCGTTCAAGATCCGGCACACCCGTGGGACCAGCGACACCAAACCTCCCAGGCCCTCCAGCTTCCCACCAGGCCTGTTCGAGCAACGTCTGTTTACCTGACTTCTTCCCCGTTTAACCTAAGTTACGTTCTTATTTTTTTATTTTTTGAGGAAGACTGGCCCTGAGCTCACATCCGTGCCCATCTTCCTCTACTTTATATGTGGGATGCCTGCCACAGCATAGTGTGCCAAGTGGTGCCATGTCCGCACCCGGGATCCGAACCGGTGAACCCTGGGCCACCAAAGCAAAACATGCAGACTTAACCACTGCACCACCCGGCCGGCCCACCTTCTTCTTTTTTACAGCTGCCCAAAATGAAAGTAACAACATCTACTTCTTTTTCATTAAGCTAGAGGGGGCGATTAGAGCTAATAACAAAGATGCTCTTGTAAGAGGAACCACTGGCATTCACCATCTAGGATTTCCGGATCAGCTGACCTGGCCCAGTGGGGCTTGTCCCCTGCCGTTGCCTTGAGTTGGGCCAGGCTGCTTGGATCCTTGACCCTAGAGTCCTGCCAGAAGATGGATCAGATGTCAAGTGTCAGCCAACCGAGGATAACACGGGCCTTGATCTTTTAAACGCTTAACTCCTAAAAGAACCAGTACGTACAGGCGGAGTCAGAGAAAACCTGGATTCGAATCTCGACTTCCTCACTCACCAGCTTTGTGACTTCAGACAAGTTCTCTCTCTTTCTGAGCTTTTGAGATTAGCCTTGGACATCAGTGGAGATGGTCGTAGTGCCCTCCTGAGGCTGTTGTGAGAGGAAATGAGACAGTGGGTGTAAAGCACTCAGCCCAGTGTCGGGATCATGAAAAACACTGAATATCAGCTGTTTTAGGAAGAGGAATGGCCGGTCCACACCGGTCACTCGGCTGCAAGCTTTATTGCTGATGTGCCCAAGAGCCTGTCAACAAGTGAGCTCTCAGCAGGACCTTCTGTCTTCAGCCTCCTAAGCACAGTTTATATCATTAGACAAACAATTTCAAGTTTCTCTTTGGCACGTAGCACATGAATTAGTTCCTACAGAGACTCCACGACACGGAACACGTTCTCTCATCGGATAAAGGAAGGGAAACTCATCTGGCTGACTGGTTTGTTGGCTGTTTTCTGTGAGTAACTCTTTCAAACAAGGAGAGGGGGAAATCTCTATCCGAACTGACTTCTATAAGGTGCAGCCAGCCGGGACACTGGCCAGATTTTCTGGGCTAGAAATGAAACAGGAATTTTTTTCTCTTTTTTGCAGGTGCCCATCTGCCTTCAGGCCTTCAGGGGCTGCTACTGAATCCCACCCTTTGTTGGTTTGGGGCTCTTGATCATAATTCCAAATCTTTTTCTCGACATGGTTAACATTATTGTCTGTGTAAATGAAGACTTATTTTATGGTTTTATGAGGGGCATTGACAGGTGCTCCCCATCACTGGCTGGTCGGAGTTTGTGATATGCCCCTCCCCCCGTCCCCAAAAGGCTGGCAAGCAAGAAGGCAGATGACGTGGGAACCGGTGATTTCACAGTTCCTGGTAAAAAAGCAGAATGTTTGCAATTGCTTTCTTTTTGTGGCCTTGGTCACAGCAAGAAGAAAAACGATTTTTGAAAGTTAGAGATGGAAGAGTGAAAAGTAGTCATGATCCACTCTCCCGTTGGCCAGGACATGTCATGGACGATCGAGGGACCGGGGCGCACGAAGCCTCTCTCCACTTCCTCGGTCAGCTGGCCACTTTGGGCTGGGATGGGAACCACTGTGTGGCCGAGGTACGGATGTGCCTGACAAAAGGCAAAAGCTTTCGTGTTCAGGAGCAGTATTAGAAAGTCTAGAAAATGATGTGACACTTGTTTCTATACAGAGCTTTTATCTCATAAAACGTCATGTTTCCCCACTTTGTAGAGAATTTAGTAGGCAAGACTGCTCTCAAAATCAGAGCACCCGGTCCCACCGAGCCTGACTCCTGGGCTAGGAACTCAGCTGGAGCACTGCATTAAACTTGCCAGCAGTTTATTCTTTTAAGGAGATGGGCCGCCAGCCTCCTGCCTTTTGTCCATGCCATCTGGGCATAAATGGTGCAAATTCACTTCCACACACACTGCCTAAGGGCCTCTAGCTGCTAGGGCTCGGTTGGCAGTGTGTTTGTGCATGTGCGTGTGTGCATGTGTGTGTGTGCGTGCACGCATGTATGTGTGTGTGTGTGTGTGTTTGGCAGGGGATGAAAAACAGAGACAATAAACAAAATACAGTGACTGATGTCCAAAACTTACCTCTGGAGACCACCAGGTGACTTTAAGATACTGAAGGCTAAGACAACCAACAAACGGACACCAGATTCCTCCCTGGCGTTCCCAGAGGGCTTAGTGCCACCTTACGGCAGCACACTAGGCACGGAGGAAAGAGGGCACATGGTTTGGGGGCCTGTTTGAGATGTCATCCACACCCTCCGCCTCCCGCTCTGCCACTTTCCTGTGTCACCAGCTAACCGACACACCATCCACAGCCCCCACAGGTACAGCAGCCAGGCAGGTCAACGCTAACGAAAGATGCTCTCTGGAAAACCAATGCCAAGCCAAGCTGACATAATTAGCTGTATCTGTGGTCCTTGAGGTTTGGCAGGCGAGGATGGGGTGGGAGGAGAGTTGGGGAGGGGGACATCCTCTTCGGAAGCTTCTGGAACAAAGAGAGCAATTTGGATGGCTTCCAGTCAGCGATAGCAACTTTCCGAGCGGCTATCTAATTAGCGCCCGCCTGGCTTCCGGGAGACGGCTGCGCACAGCAAATAAACAGGGACGCTTGGCTTCCCCTTAGCTCCAGCCCATGGACTTTCAGGATGTCGACAGCTCCACATTCAGCCTTCATTACCACTATTCCAATGCCAGAGGGTGTTTTTCCCCCAAAATTGCCATTTGCATCACAGCATCTGGAGCGCAGCTTAATAATGTTGTTGACATCCCTTATACCCCCAGAGCCACTTAAGAAGAGTTATTAGTTCTCTGAGGTTGATGGGCAAAGGAGAAACATGTATGCGGCAACAAACATCCTTTTTATCTGGTTTTTAACTTTCCAGCGAGCCAAGTTTACTTCTGTATGATCTTGAGCAAGGAGATTATCTTGAACTAGCCTCGACTTCCTCATCTGTCAAAGAAGGTTAATAACACACACATCCTGAAGGGTCATTGTGAGAATCTGTGACAAGGGTGTAGCTTGGCAGATGCTCAAGAAATGGTACATGATGATGGTGACAATAACAACCATGAGGATGACGGTGCTGGTGGTGGTGCTGATGATAATGAAGAGGATGGTGACGATGAAGATGATAGTGATGACATTGACTTCCCCCTCATTGACCTTGTGTCCCAGAGTGGGGAGAACTCGACAACATAACACAAAGAGAGACTGTCAGTTGATGAGTTCACGCACTGGTGTTTGCTCTACAAGGAGGCGTAATAATGGTAATTACCATGGGTAGAGAAAACGCTTTCAAAGTGCTTTCACATGTGTTCTCTCGTTTGCAACATTCCACTGCTCTATGAGGAAGTTACTGTTATTATCCTCAGTTTACAGATGAAAAAAAAAAATGAGACTCAAAAGATGAAGCACGTTGTCTAAGGTCCACAATTGGTAAGTAAAATAGCCTGGTCTGGAACTTGAGCCTTGAGAGTATGAATCTGCTGCTCTTGCTGGGGCACACATACTGCCTTCCAAGCATCTCAGGGAGCATGGAGAGAAGCTCAGGGCGTTGACTGAGGTGGTTCCAGCACCGGGATGTTATCAGTGAAGGAGCTCGAGAGGCGGAGGCCTGAGACAGAAAGGGAGGGAGCCTCAAGGGGCGGCAACATCTAATGCTCGAGGCACCAGCCCTTAGGAGACATGGGAAGTTCAGAGGAGCTCAGTGAAAACCAGAATTCCAAAATACATGGAAAGAAGTCATTTTTGTTATCTCTTTCTGCATAACAAACCATCCCCAAATTTAGTGGTTCAAAATAACCACCATTTTATTTTCTCTCACAATTCTGGAAGTTGAGAGGACATAGATAGTCCTGCTACTCTATGCGTTGTCACCTGGTCTGCAGTCACCTGGGGGTACACGAAGCAGAAACGTCCAGGATGGCGCACTCCACGGCTGGCAGTGGATGTTGGCTGAGGTCTCAGCTGGAGAGCCTCAGTTCCCCTCCACACAGCCTCTCCATGGGGCTGGGGCTTCTCAGAGCTGGGCAGCTGGGTTCTGGAAGGGAGGGTCTCAAAGACGAGCATTACCAAAGGGAGGAAAGAGAAACTGCCGGTTCTCTCAAGACCTATGCTCAGAAGTCCCAGAACATCACATCAACTCCATTCTGTTGATCGAAGCATTCAAAGAAGGGAAATGAGCTCCACCTCTTGATGTGAGAAGAGGCACGTGAATTCGGGGAGGGGAGGAATTGATGACGGCCATCTTTGAGGCTAGAAGCTGAGTTGCATCATTTTCAAGCATGACTTATACTGAACTTGGATTTATGTCGTATCATCTCATTAGACTAATAAAAGCAATAATAGTCTCAACTTCTTGAGTGAATGCTACCCACAGATGGTTTACATGTGTCATCTCTAGTCTCACCACAGGTAAGGATTATAGAGATTAAGTGATTTCCAAGGCATCACACCCAGACACAACATTCACAGGAAGGAAAAGGGCCATCTCCACCTGCGTGTCCTTTCTAGAAGAGGGAAAACTTCTCCTGGCAGCCCCGTCTCTCCCTCAGCAGATTTCCACTCTCTTTTCCTTGGCCAAGGTTGAGCTGGGTGTCCATTCCCAAGCGCGTCCGCTACTAGCGCGGGGACTGAGGTTATTGTGAATGGTGTGAGAAGATGTTTCCCATGCAAAAATTGATATCTGTGCACCTCTCTGGGGGTGGCGATCCTGGGGGTTCTGACTACCCTGCCCTACACCTAGCGATCTTGAGGGCTGAAGGGGTTCATCTCAGTTGAGAAAATCACTTGGGTGGTGGTGGAGGGATGCACGGTGGGGAGTCAACCACAAAGGCCACTCTGGCTAGAAAGGAGCAAAATTAGGGCCAAACCCCCATCTCTTTCCGTTCCAAGGCCCACGTCCTTTCCATCACTCTCTACACCGTCTCAGAACACGTGCGAGGAGAAAGGAAGTTCTGGCATCCTGCCTTTACTGTCCATGCTGGTGACTTGACAATCCCCATCAAGCACTTGAGCAGGGTGTGTCCTGTGCCTTTTCTCCAAAGCTCCTGTCCACTGTGGTGGGAGATTGAGAGCAACAGTCACAGCACTGCCTCCCGGGAGGCTAGAGCTGCTCTCCTGCTGGCCTGGACTTTGTGTGGGTGTGAATGCATAGAGTCGGGTGGACTCTGATGGACACGTGGAGCTCTGAATCCCTCCACCCAGTCACCAGATTCTAGCACCTCTGTGGTATTTCTGCACAGTGTCTGAGCAATTGTATCCATCTTGTATAAGAACATACCTTCTCCTTTCATCAAATCAAACCCAGACCTGCAAGTTGTAGCTCTGAGGAGAGATGTCTCAGGTTTAGGCAGTGGCCATGGAAAACCAAAGAGCCTAACCGTGCTGGCTGTGACATCCCAGCTGGCCTCTTCATGCCCATGTCTTGTGCTTCATACTCCTCCACGTGAACTCTCTGTCCAGCAGGGCAGTTGGGAGTCTTACATGGCCACTTAGAGCTCACAAGAGCACAAAAACCTGGCCTTCATTTACACTGCATTCTTTTGGCAAAAATGAGTCACTGGGCTGGCCCCAATCCCACATGGAATGAGATTACGTAGGGATCTGAGTGCAGGGAGAGGTGGATCATGGCGGCCATCTTCCAAGACTGTCCACCGCATGAGCAAATAGTAAGAACCCCCCGCTGCTCCAGCTGCACAGTGAATCCAGAGTCTCTGGTACATTCACCCTGATGGATCAATCCAGAATTAAATCAGAAATGTGAATTTAAAAATTACATTTTTCCCTCCCTGTTTTAATGCCTTCAGAGTCCATCTCCCCATTTCCTGCTAATGTGAATTAGCAAAAAACCAAAATTACCATCTTTTAGGTGCATGAGATGCTTGGATCTAACTTTAGTCACATCCCCAGGGCAGTGGTATGGCGGAGGTGGTCAGGAAGAAACATGGCTTCCCTTTGTATAAGTGGAGGTCATTCCAGGATTTCCAGACAAGGCAGGATTCACCGACAGGGGATGCTCAGTGAATGTCAAGATTGATGGTTCTTCAGTCATTAAAAGTCACCAAAAATTCTCATTTCTAAGACTCAGAGACTCACTCTTTTAATGCATGCCCTGGCTCTCACTTAAGTGACCTGTTGAGGCTGTGAATTCAATTGATATTGTACTTCAGCATCCTGCAAGTCCAAGCCGTGCAACTGATTTTCAGCTATCTTAGAGCTATGGCTAACAGAGCGAGAAATTACTTTTAAGGCAGCCAGAAAAGTTCCTGGTCCTCTCACCAGAACTTGAGACAGGAATGCAGAACCTTGACTTCTCATTTTCTTTCTTTAAACTCTATAGTAGACAGTTAGAAATAGTCAACACACCCCACAGTTCTTATATTCCTCACTCTTGTGCTAATAGATTGTCACAGCAGACTGTTGACCTGCCAAGACTTGCCTTTAATAGCCCGGTCACTCTAGACCCTTCCCTCTCTGCCAACTGGATCCTCACTGCCTACAATACAACCAGGTCAGGTAACCAGCAACCTAGTAGGATTCAGTTACAGACCATAGAAATCGCTCTTACTAAGTTAGGCAGTGGGGATCTATCATCAAGTATTAGGACGCTTGGAGACCACTGGAAGAGCAAGAGATAGATACAGGCTGTGAGCTGAGCTCAGAGGGGAAACCTTTGGTCTCCAGAATCCTCCTGTCTCTGTTGTGATCGGAAAAGCTTCCCCGCCCCCCCCGCCCCCGCCGCCATAGCCAAGGAAACAACAACTCAGAAAGCTGCTTAACACTGCTGACTCTTCATAACCCATGCCAGCAAAACGAAGACGCCCCATGCCCCACCTCTTTCCCTTTTTAACTCAGTTCCCGATCCAAGTCTTACAGAGGAGATTTTGATTGGTGGAACCCAAATCACACCTGAAACACTGACTCCAAGGGAGTCTGGAAAGTTAATTTTTATTTTCCCACCTCCATTGTATAAGAAGGCTCACGAGAAGGAGGTTGGAATGGATGTTGAATGAACGAATCCATAGCATCCACCACATAGCCAATCTCTCCAGATCTGAAAAACTCTTTTCCTGAAGGTCTCACTCAGAAATATGTTTTCAACTCATTGAAGGAACTTTTCTCTCCACTTCAGTTCAGTTCCATGAAGGACTTGGAGAGAACCTGTCCAGTGCTGGGGCCCGTGCTGGGAGTCGTGGACACTGAGATGAATAAAGCCAGGCCCCAGTCCTCAGAGCTCAGAGTTCAAAGAGGGAAACACATAAGTAGAAAATAAGCTGGAGGAGACAGAGAGCAGAGGCGGTGGGAAGAAAGTTGATTCCATCTCATGGAGTGTATGCCATGCTACAGTTTTTATCTCTCTCTAAATCAGACAACCTTTTTCAAGTCTCTACCCTGCTGGGTGGGCAGGTGACATAGTGTCAACCATTACTGAGACACCTGCTTGTCCCTAAAGGTTGATTCAAGGTCCAAGGGTCTTAACAGTCCAGAACATTGGGATAAGTAACCAGTTGCACACTCCTGTCCCAGCTCATACCATCCTTTGAAGTCAGGCGGCTGCCCTGTTTTCAAACCAAACCTAGGCATGGTGGCCTTGAAGAAGCAGGTGAGATTGATGCTCCATCCATACGGTCATTCTCTACACATCTCCCATCTTGCTGGGGTGACTTCAAACACTTGGAGTTATGCTACTGACTACTTGGGATTCCACAAGGACCTCTGTGCCACTCCCAGCCCTGGGGGGAGTTTTCCAAACCTTCTCCTACTAGGCCACTCCCACCTCCTCTCTCTAAGATCCACTCACCCCCTTTCTCTGGGTAACATCCCCACAATGGGGCATTAGAAATATAATGCATCCAACTTGATTGTTTGAGGCCATAATGACCTTGAAACCAAAACTGGACAAGGACAGTAAAGATAAATTTTAAACCAATCTCACATTTATGATCATGGATGCAAAAATTCTAAATAAAATATTGCCAAGTGGAATCTAGCAGTCTATTTAAAATAGCATTACACCATGACTAAGTAGGCTTTATCCCTAGAAAGTAAAGACAATAATAACAGCTGGTCTTCGTCAAGGGTTCACTGGGTGCCAGCCATTGTTCTAAATTACTTTCAAAGACAGAATCGATGAGAATATCCTCTCATATTCTCAATTTTGAAAACGAGGAAATTGAAATACAGAGAAGTTAAGTAACTCGCCCTAAGAACTCAGTTAGGTACTTCAACATCAGAAAATCTGTCAAGTAATTTATCACAGTAACAGTTTAAGAATAATAATCATTTTCTCATCCCAATAGATGCAGAAAATCATCTGAAAAAATTTAAAACTTATTTATGATTTTTTTAAAAACTGTAGTTCTGACCTCTGAGAATCCATTGCTCTGTAAAAGCAATGAGAACACTGGGAAAATTATCCAAATCAACTTTTCAGAACCGTAAAGTAATCAAAGGCTAACAGTAACCCAAGGAGAATTTATTCAAGGAAAAGAGCTGAGTCTTGGAAGGATCAATGAGGTCTGTTGCATTTTACGTTTCCGTATTCCCATTCTTTTCTTCCCAGCTCCATGTCCTTGAAAACCAGCAGCCACAGAACCATAGTAGCTGTGTGAAAACCAGTCACTGGACGGGGCAGACTGGGTTTGGAGCACCTCAAAATGCTCCATCCCCAGAGATGTGCCACTATTTGAGTTGTGTGGCAGTTCCCTGGAAATGCCTAGATGCAAGATTTGTCATTATTTGACCTGACTCAGTGCCTGCTCAGTGGAAAAAGCCCTAAGCCAGAGCATTTGTCAAAAAAAAAAAAAAAAAATAGTGGCAACTGTTTAACATCGCAGCTGCCTGAGGTGGTGACACCAATTAGAACAAATAAGAGTCTGTCCAAAAAACTTAAAAGGAAAATCTGGGAAATGAGATCCCCATAAGGGGCTTTGAAAACATACAACATATTCCTGGGAATGCATAAGACCACACCCATGTGCGTGGCTGTGCACATACCCAGAAAAGACCAGAGAAGGTCCCAGTCTCTCATGTCTGGATAACCTCGAGACCCTGAACAAGCATAAAGTGAAGGCAAAAGCAGAGCTGTAAACTGTCAGAGCACTGAAGGTACACACATGGTTCCTTTGCAAAGGGTAGAAGATTCATGGGTTCAAGGCATTTAAAAAAATTTCTTTCCAATTGTTAACTGATTACCAGGCTAAACAAGCAGAGACTTCAGTGGCTACACATGACAGGGAACAGGTTTTATGTAATTAGTCCAGAAAAATCACTTAAACAAATGGGAGAGAAAAGAGCAACAAGAATAACCTCTGGGGAGGCGGGGGATCTGATTTCCAGAGGTGCCACATTATATGATGAAAAGTGTCCAGGATTCAACAAAAAATGTCAAGGTACACAAAGAAACAAAAAAGCATAGTGATACACAGGGAAAAAAATAGGAACTGCCCCTGAAGACACCTAGATTTTGGACTTACTAAAAAAAGCCTTTAAATCAGCTGTTATAAATATGTTCAAAGAATTAAATAAAATCATGTCTAAAGAATTCAAGGAAAGTGTGAGAACTATGTTTCATGAGATATAAAACATCAAAGAAGAGATAGAAATTACAAAAAGAACCAAACAGAAATTCTGAAGTTGAAAATTATAACTGAAAGGAAGAATTTATTAGAAGGGTTCAGTAGCAGAGTTGCATCAACAGAAGAAAGAATTGGCAAACTTGAAGATAGGTCAATTGAACTTATCTTGTCTGTGGACCAGAAAGAAAAAAGAATGAAGACAATTGAACAAAGCATCAGAGACCTATAGGACAACATTGAGCATATCAACATACGAATAATGAAAGTCTGAAAGGAGAGGGGAGAGAAAGGATCAGAAAGTATATTTAAAGAAATAACAATAGAAAATTTCCCAAATTTGATTTTTTTAAAACCCCACAATTATCTACACATCTAAGAAGCTTGGCAACTCCCAGCAGGATAAACTCAAAGAGATCCACAGCTAGACACATCATAATCAAACCATTTAAAGGCACAGAGAGAATCTTGAAAGCAGTGAGAGAAGCGAGTCACCACATACGTGGGATTCTCCATAAGATTAACAGCTGATTTCTCATCAGAAACCACAGAGGCCAGAAGGCAGTGGGACGACATATTCAAAATGCTGACAGAAAAAGGCTGTCAACCAAGAATTCTGTATCCAGAAAAACTATGCATCAAAAATAAAGGAGAAATTAAGACATTTCCAGATAAATTAAAACTGAGAGAATGTGTCACTAGCAGACAAAAGAGATACTAAAGGGAGCTCTTCAGGTTAAAATAAAAGGATACTAGACAGTAACTACAGTCCACATGAAGAAACGAAGAGAGCTGGCAAAGATAACTGTGTAAGTAAACATAGAAGACAGTATAAACGTGTTTTTTGATAACTCTCTTCTGTCTGATTTAAAAGTCAACTGCATGAAGCAATAGTTACAAAACTGTGTTGAAGAGATTATAACGTGCAAAGATGTAATTTGTATGGCAATAATAACACAAAAGAGAAGGAGAGAATGGAACTATATTGGAGCAAAGTTTTTGCATGCTATCTAAATTAAGTTGGTATTAATCTGAACTAGACTATTTTAATTTAAGATGTTAGTTGTAATACCCAGAGCAACTACTGAGAAAATAAGTAAAAAATATACAGCAAAAGAAATAATAAAGGAATGAAAACAGTACACTAGAAAATATTTAACACAAAATAAGGTATTAATGAAGAAATAGAGGGACGAAAAGACATAAGACGTATAGAAAACAAACAGCAAAACGGGAGATGAAACTCCTACCTTATCGGCAATTACATTAAACTTAGATAGAGTAAACACCCAATCAAAAGGCAAATATCAGAAAAATAATTTTTTTAATGATCCAACTATATACTGCCTACAGCAGACACATTTCAGAATCAAAGACACAAATGAAATTGCAGATAAAATTGCCATCGCATCAGAAAGAATAAAATGCTTAGAAATAAATTAAACAAAAGAAGAGCAAGACCTGCATAATGAAAACTAGAAAACACTGTTGAAATGAATTAAAGACCTAAATCAGTAAGAAGACATCCCCTGTTCACAGACTGAAAGACTTCATGCTGTTAAGGTAGAAATGTCCCCAAAATGACCTACAGATTCAAGGTAATCCTTATCAAGACCCCAGCAGCCTTTTTTACAGAAATTGACAAACTGATCCTAAAATCCACATGGCAACACGAGGGATCCAAAATAGCCGAAGCGATCTTGATAAAGAAGAACGAAGTTGGATGACTCACACTTTCCAATTTGAACACTTACTACAAAGCCAGTGAAGTCGTCAAGTCATCCAGCCGTAAGGATAAGGCATCAGGACTGGCACGAGGATAGACATATAGCTGAACGGAGTGGAACTGAGAATCCAGAAATAAACATCTAGAGTCAATTGATTTTCTAGGACAGCGCCGAGACAAGTCAATGCGGAGGAACAGTCTTTTCAACAGACAGCGCTGGGATAACTGGGTATCCACGTGCAAAAGAAGGAATTTGAACTCACACTATATGCAAAAGTAACTCAAAACTGCTCAAAGCCCTAAATATAAAAGCTAAAACTATGCAACTCTTAGGAGGAAACAGGGATAAAACTTCATGACCTTGGAATAGACAATGGTTTCTTAGATATTACACCCAAAGCACAGAAAAAATGAACTAGGCTTCATCAAAACTAAAACTTTTGTGTATCAAAGGGCATCATCAAGAAAGTGAAAAGATAATCCTCAGAATAGGAGACAATATTTGCAAGTCATATGTCTAATAAGGGCCCTACATCCAGACTATGTAAAGAACTCTTATTACTCAAGAATAAAAAGACAAATAACCAAATTTTCTTAATGGGCAAAGGATTTGGATAGACATTCCTCCCAAAAAAGACATAGGTGTGGCCAATAAGAACCTGAGAAGATACTCAACATCTTTAGTCATTAGGGAAACACAAATAAAAACCATAATGAGATACTATTTCACACCCACCAGGATGGCTCTAATTAAAAAAAAAAAAAAAAGACAATAGCGAGCATTGGCAAAGACACAGAGAAACTGGAACTCCCACACACTGCTGGTGGGGAGGTGAAATGGTACAGCCATTTTAGAAACAGTTCGGCAGCGCCTCAAAAATTTAACATAGAGTCACCATATGACCCAGAAATCCCATCTGAAGTATTCACCCAAGAGAATTGAGAACATATCTTTCCACAAAACTTGAACACAAACGTTCATGGTAGCATTATTTACAATAACCAAAAAGTGGAAAAAACCCAAATGTCCATCAACTGGTGAATGGATAAACAAAATGTGATAAACCCATATGACGCAGTCTTCTTCAGCAATAAAAAGGCACGAAGTTCCAATACACGTACAACCCGGATGAAGCTTGAAAACACTATGGTCGGTGAAAGAAGCCAGTCACAAAAGACCGCACGTGTCGTATGACCCCATTTATATGAAATGTCCGGAATAGACAACTCTGTAGAGACCGAGAGGTAATTAGTGGTTGCTGAGGGTTGGAGAGAGGGGAAGTACGGGGTTTCTTTGGGGGGTAACGAAAATGGTCTAAGATCAGATCATAGCGATGTTTGTACAACTCTGTGAATGTGCTGAAAACCACCGAATTGTACTTTTCAAAATGGTGGGTTTTAAGTGTATGAATTATATCTCAATAAAGCTATTATTTAAAAAAAAAATAGTAAAATAGAAGTAGAGGAAACTTCCTCAACTTGATAAAATCTACCTACCTGCACTCTATGATGTTTAATCTATAGCAAATGTTACATGCAACAGCAAAACTGTAAAAATATTACAATTGAAGTAAAAAATAAAATAAGCACACTTGCCATACTTGTTTACTCAGCTAGTTTATACTAGTTAGCAATGTAAAACAAGAAAAAATCAGATAAGGAATAAAAAGGAAGGAGGGAAGGAGGAAGGAAGGAAGGCAGGAAGGATGGAAGAAATTGTTTTTGGTGGATGGTACGATTGTTTACACAAGAAATCCAAGATAATCTAGAAACAATTGGAACTAGTGAGATAGTCGGCAGAAGCCTCTAGAGACAAAACTCGACAGTTTTTCTACATGCCGCAACAATCAATTAGAAAGTGTAACTGAAAGAAAGTGCCCAGTCATAAAAGCAAGAAAAACTATAAGTTACTTGGGAATAAATCTAACAAAAGATGTGAAAGACCTTTATGGAGAAAATTGTAAAAAGTTACTGAGGGACGTAAAAGAAGACCTGAAAACATAGAGAAATATAACATGTTCACGCATGGGGAGACTCAGTATGATACAGATGTCAGTTCTCTCCGAAATTAATCTATAAATTCATTGTAATTCCGATCCGAATCCCAATGGGGCTTTTCATAGAGCCTGACAAACTGATTCCAACATTGATCTGAAGTGGTTAAGGACAAAGAAGAGCCAGAATAAAAGAACCTGGAGGAGGAGGCTTTCCAACTAGATATGAAGACTAACTATAAAGCCGTGTGAAATTGAAATGACGAGAGAGGCCTGCAGGACAGACTCATCTGTCAGTGGAACAGACCAGAGAGCTCAGAAGCAGTTCATGTATTTCTGAGGACTCGGTGTATGTCAGAGGTGCCGGGATGCAGCAGCGAGACGAGGACGACAGTCAACAAATGGCCTCAGACAGTTGGTACCCCTATGGGGGACATTTTTAACTGGATCCCTGCCTCATCCCACACAAAGAAATAAATTCCAGATGGATCAAAAACAAAACTTGAAAACCAGCATAAGGAAATATAGTTGAAAATCTTCATGAGATGGGCTTAGGGAAAGACTTCCTAAACAAATAGCAAAAGATACAAATTACAATGGAAACAAGTTTAAATTTGACTACAGCAGGTACTCAAATTTCTGTCTGCTAAAGCCATCACGAAACAAAGTTGAGTACTAGCGACACGTTTGGAGAAGATAACTACAACAGGATGGAAATAGTATCCAGAATATACCATACTCGTGTAACTCACCGAGGAAAAGACAACCACCTGATAAAAAAATGAATCAAAGAAAATACAAAAGAAACACAAGAAGGAAATACGAAGGAAAGCTCAAGGGCTGACAAACACATATTAAAAATGCAACTTCACTACTCACCTGGGAAATAACATTGATAACAAAAAGTGGAATTCTGTTGCATACAGATCACATTGGCCAAAATAAATTTAGCCCCATCCTCCTTGTCCAGGGAGGATGTCTCACGCTGCGGTGACTGCGACTGAGACAGTCACTCTGGAAAACAGTTTTGCGCCAGTGAAACCCAAGGCCAGAACTGATTGCAACTGAAAACAAAAGGAAACAGCCTAAACACGCTCCAATAGGGGAGCATGCTTTAATGTGTTATATACACGTGACGCTCTCTTAAAATGAATGAACTCACCGGTGAGCCTCAGCGCAGACAGAGCCTGCGCACGCGGCACTGGGTGAACAAAGCCGGCTGCGGGAGCTGAAATACAATGCATCCTGTATGCAAAGTGTTTCAACAGGCAAAAGTCACAACCGATTGTTTTAAGTACAAATACAGGGAGTAAGAATGCAAAACAGTGAGCAGAAAGGACTAAACAAATTCATGATCAGAACTGCCTCTGAGAAACGAGTGAAGGACCATTGGGACCAGGACGGGGACAGAGGGCCTTCAGGTTTATTAGTCATTTCAAACTTTTCTTATTTTACCAAAGGGTGTGGATCAAGCGGACAAACGTTAACATTCACGAATTCAGAGAGGTAGGTAGACAAGAGTCTCTGTCTTACCCCCAACTCCCTTTCTAATAATAAACCAATGGTGCTGCCTCTCCTGCCTCGAGGTGGGGGAGGAGAATGCAAAGCTAAAACTAATCTATCTGTTCTGATCTCCTTCTCTTATATATCTCGGAATAAGGATGCTGAGACACCAAGAAGCCTTCACTGAGGAGGTAACACTTTACTGGAGTTCTGACGGATGAACAGACTCTCTCCTCTGTGGACCAGGGAGAAAGGTGGAGGCAGACGTTCCAGGCTAGGAGAAGAACACGTGCAAAAGCTCAGAACCCTAAAACGGCGTGCCTGTTCGGGAATGATAAGCAAAACGGGCAAGGAAGTGAGGGGGCGGGAAGCAGGAGAAATCTCCAGGGCCGGATCATGGAAGGACTGGGGAGCCAGGCTAAGGGCCTCAGACCGGATTTGCGGGCCCCGGGGACTCAAAGTGTCCTGTGAGACAGCGCCCCTTGGCCTCTGCCTGCCATGCACCAAGGCTTAGAACAAATTCCGTACCACTCGGAATGGGTTAAGGTGGGTCTGAGCCTCCCTCTTGTCACTGCCCCTTCTTAAAGCGCCAATTTGAGAAGCTATATCAGTGGGGGATACAACTGACCTTTTGGTGCCAAGTGGCCGGCTATGGGGGGCCAGCAGCTTGCAGGAGTTTCCTGGGAACACCAGCTGTCCAGTGGCTGGAGACCTCTGTGTCCCAGGATATTGCAGCCCCTCTACCAAGGAGGAGACAGTCCCCAGACCATGGGAAGCTGAGCTCGGGTGTAGACCCCACTGGGAAGAGTCGGGTGGGAGAGACTCCTGGTTTACTGTCCAGCCAGCCCAGAGCCTGTTGCCAGGCTCACTTTGGATCATTCTGCTCATCACACTACAAGCAGCAAAGGGACATGGCCAGGCGTGGATTTTTAAAGCCCAGCATCAGGTGGAAGATGGACCAGGGGGAAGGGACAGGGCCACATTATGGCTTTCATGGGCCCTACACACTCTTGCCTTCGTGAGCCCCTTCTTCCATAAAAAATACTAAAAATTCTACTTTACCACTGTGCTGGTATAAAGACAAATATATTAATCTTGTATTAAAACATTTTCTTTGACTTAAAAGGTTTTTTTCTTCTGATTTTGAAAGAAATTAAAGTATCTTTGCAGGCCCCCTAAAAGTATTGTGGGTCCTAAGCCCTGCGCCTACTGTGCCTAAGGGAGAAGTCAGCCCCCGGGGATGAGACACAGGGAGACCATGCAGGAGGCATCACAACAGTCGCTGGGGTGGGTCCTGATGCAGTCACCATGGTGATGGACAGCTGGGGCAGGTGAGAAAGATGTTAGGGAGCCAGGACTGCAGTGAACACAGACGGTCTACCTGGGAGAATAAAGATGGAGGGGAGGTGGTGAAGAAGCGGAGGCCAGGCAATGGGAGAAGTGCCCGTGCCTTCCTGCCATGCTCCTCCCCGCGTCCCACTCCTCATGCAACATAGATGAAGACAGAGAGAAGGAAGCTAATTGGAGCCGTTTGCAGCCTAAATGAAGCTGCCTCCTCTTCCCTCCAGTGGGACCGCTCTACTTGGGAACTGGGCATCCAGCGCAGTTAGCATTTAGGAACTTGCTCTGTTCCAAGCAAATGGCTGCTAAATGAATTCCTGGGGGAGCCTCCCATGCCAGAATGGGGACGCGGGCATTGTGGAGCTCCAGAGCCAGGCAGTGGGGCAGGGAGTTGGCCCCCAATAAAGATGTTCCTTACAGCTTCATCCATCAGTGGGCAGCCTGCCCAGCTGGCATCAGGACCCCACATAGAGCCCAAGCTTCAACCAGAAGGGGGACAGGTCTGGACCACCGGCTGCTATCAGCGTGTTGCTTCTCCATGGAGCTGAGCCAGCAGCTGGGGAGAAAGAGAAATGGATCCTAATTAGGGGCTGCCTCAAGCTGTGGCGGGATGTCAGTGGGCCTCTCCAGCTCCCTCTACACACACACACACATTCCTTTCTCCCACTCTTTCTTAGAAAGCTGGATCAGCATTCACTGCCCTGCATTCTATCCCAAAACCCTGGGCTCAGCTCCCTACACAGCAGAAAGGACGCAGGGATATGGGTCCCCTGGTTTCCTATGCCCCCACTTACAAATTAACTCAATAACCCCCCACAAACATCCTGTTGTGACTTCCTTACACCTGCTCCTGCTGTCCCCCAGCAGAGGCCAGCCGCTTTGCCAAGAGGGCATTTGGGCGCCTACCTATTGATCACAGCCCCAGTCTTGAACAACCCCAGTTGGTCTCAAACATTAGCGTGTATCAGAATTGCCTGAAGGGTAATCTGTGATTAAAACACAGATTGTAGGGCCCTGCCCTCAGGGTTTGTGATTCCGCAGGTCTGGGTGGGGCCCGAGAACCTGCATTCCTAGCAAGCCCCAGGAGCTTGAGAACCGCTGCCTTTACCCAGCTTCCAACCGTCTGCTGCGTCTAAGGACGTCTCACCTTCTTGACCGTCCTCCAAATCCTTCCATTTCCTATTTTTTTTTAAAGATTTTATTTTCCCTTCTTCTCCCCAAAGCCCCCCAGGACATAGTTGTATATTTTTTAGTTGTGGGTCCTTCTAGTTGTGGCATGTGGGACACCACCTCAACATGGCTTGATGAACGGTGCTAGGTCAGTGCCCAGGATCTGAACCGATGAAACCCCAGGCTGCTGAAGCAGAGCGTGCAAACCTAACCACTCAGCCACCGGGCCAGCCCCTAACCTTCCTCTTCTGCTGTTTCTTACCTCGCTCCTGATGTCACTTCTGACCTTGTCTCCCCCTACTCCAGCCCGTGGTTCCTCTAAGCTCCAGGGCAGCCGTGCAGCTAATGATGCTCCTACTCCAGCGGCGCCCCAGGAGGAGGCCCCGCCACTGGTGCTTACGGGTCCTTTTGCTTTTTAAAAGATCCTTTACATGCCTCTCCTTAAATACTCGAGGGGGCCCTGTGTCCACATAGGTGCTCATCAGAGCACAGCCACAGAGCCTTTCTCCTGCGTCTAGCAAGGGGACACTGGTGCTGTCCTCCCTGCAGCCTCACAGCGAGCCCTATTTTATGTATCGGGAAGGCGAGATGCACATCACTTGAGGGACTCGTCCAAAATGCCGGCTACATGACAGAGACGAGCGCCCAGCCAGATTCTGATGCCAGAGTCTCTGCCCTTCCCAATTCCAGGGGCCTCTGCGCCTGTTGGGAATGCTCGGGCCGCAGGGAACAGAATCCCCGACTAACAGAGGCTGGAACCCACGGAGGTGTATCCTTCTCGTGTATTTTCTCAGAAGTCCGCAGGGGAGGCATTGTGGGATGGGGTCAGGGGTTCACTGACGATCAGAGTGCAGGGAGCCTCTGCAATTCTTTGACCTTGCTCTCGGGGTCACAAGGTGGCAGACACAGTGCAGGCATAAGACCCCACCCCCCCCATGACGTGTTAAAGGCAGCACAGGGGGCAGGCAGGAGGCAGAGCTCTCCCCTGGCTTCTTCCTCTCTTGTCAAGGAGGAAGCTCCCGCCCCCAGTAGATTTCCCTTCCATCTCACTCTCCAGAACTAGACAGGCAGGGAAGTTCTGCTATCAGAGAAAAATGGCAGTGACAGCTCTGGGGCCAGCAACCGCGATGGCATGCCACAGCATCCTTCGGAAACAAATGCCCACCGGGTTCCGGAGCACCGGAATGGCCAACGCATCCAAACCTACCCGACTGTGAGACCGCTGACCCACGCCCTGTTTCCCTTCCTATTCGCAGCATCTAACACGGTAAATCCTCCATTCGGCACACTTCTCTTTTCTTTCCCAGGGGCCTGCCATGTATCACGCGCCATCAGACACTGAACCGGCACAGCCTGGTGGAAAGAGCGTGAGCTTTGGAGCCAGACCAGATGGTCTTTGAATCCCACCATTTTCCAGCTTTGTGACCCCAGGCCACGCACGTCCCCTCTGTGAGCCTGGCTTTTGTCATTGCAGAGCGGTCATGAAGACTTAATGAGATAACACACGAAAGGCACGGAACACAGTCACTCAGTGGCTGAGAACTGATGATAATGGCGTGAAAACAGCACGGAGATGGCACCGAGGAGGCGGTGGTGAACGTGTCTGCGTGTTCATCAGGAGCTTTCCCATGTGGCATCGCAGCCAATGGGTCACATCTCACTGCTGGGGAGAAAGGGCCCAAGGAGCCATCACCACCCAGAGCCCCGATTCCTTCGGATACGGAATGATGATGACAGGATGAACTCTAATCCTCAGAGAGACCGTCGCAGAGAAGTACTCTTATTAACTCCATTTTTCAGTTAAAGAAACTGAGGCACAGGCAGGTCCACACTTGAACCCCGGCCCCAGACCCCCGAGCCCGAGCCCTAACCCCTGTGATACACTACCTCCCCAGGACAGGCTAAAGGCATCTTTCCTGCTCGTGGTCTCCATGCGGCAGATGTCATGGCTCACCTGGAGAATATCCAGATGAAACTGGATTTGGAAACATTCCCACCAAGAGGAGCAGCAGGCACAGCATGGTGACAGCCCCACTCCCCGCCCGGCCCCTCGGAGGAGGGAGACCCTCCATTCTGCACCTCCGGGGGCCGTGGGCAGAATGGCGTGGGCCCAAGCGACGCCGGTGGTACCCTCGGCTCTTGGAAGTGTTGCTTCTTCATTGTCCCTGGCCTCCCCAGGCCGTGCCGTGGGATCCCCCATCCCCTTCCAGCACCTTGCTAGCCAGGCCCTGGTAGCTCTCACAGAGAGCTGGCCTGCAGACCTCATCCCCAAAGACCTAACCCTGACGCCAACCAGAGCCTTAACCCCAGCCCCAGCCTCTGTGCAATTTCCCCGGCTAATTAGGAGAGTGGAGACCATCCTACCTACCAGGCAGAATTCTCTGCTTGTTCCTTACTCGCTGCTCTGACCCCTGCCTGGTCTGGTATCCATAATGCATTTGCCCAACTTATGTATGCCCTTTGTGGGATCTTTCATGTCTTCCGCCCACATCTGGCTGATTTGCTAAGCACTGGACCAAAATCCAAACTCGCTCAGCAGATAAATTAAGAGACAACTGTTCCTCTTGCGGGAGGATTAACCACAAAATTCTCCGAACAGCAAACTTCTCTTCGGTGCCAGAGCAATCCAGACACAGTCTATTTTTAAATCAATCCACAAATGTTTGTTCTACAGATTTTGCTGATTTTTTAAATAGATATCATCTCATTCCACCAAAAACAAAAAAAGGCTTGAGGCAGTTTTCAAAATACATGTAACTAGATACAATAAATCGATGTGGAGTCAGGACAAAGGAAAAGCAAGAGTAGGAAATAAAATAAAGCAAGGAGTTTTATTAAATTATAAAATGTCCTGTTTTGCACAGTTTGTTTGAGTTGAGTTGCTTCCTGAGTTTGAGCTTCCTAGTGGCCAAAGCAAGAAGGACAAATGTATTCATTAACCAGATTCCCAAGGCTTGTGAAGGAAAAACAAAACAGTTGCTCAAAGAAGGAAGAGGAGGAGGAGGAGAAGGAGGAGCAGCAGCAGCAGCGACAGCCACATAGGGTTTCTGGTCCTAAGATGTGTGAATCAAGCACACATTGGATCTGACCAAGGTTTTGGGGAGTGCAGAGGGGAGCCTGACACTCAATCTTATTTGATCTGAGCATAATCCCCAAGCAACACACTCAGCTGCATAAAGACGATCCAAAGATCTGGTCCTGATGCTGCCTGAAAAGGCTGGTCCGGGCTGGGCCTGCCCCGGGCCCCGCTTCCTGTGTGGGCAGGACCAGCAGAGGGGGTGGGGGGACACTTCCTCAGGAGCCCCGCAAACCCAGCCCTTGAACAGCTCTTTTCCATCAAGCTCCAATCGGGTCACATCGGAATCAGCTTAGGGCTCAGCAAACTCCAGCTTAGCTGAGTCTCCACCATCAGCCGGGGGTCCTTGCAGTCACCCACCCCTGACGGTAGGGCTGCTTGTCTCTGAGCATGGATGGGCAATGGTCCCCAAGGCCCAGACAAGCCACCTCCATGCCCAGTGATATCGCTTCCCCCGGGCTCCTGGAAGTTCTTACTCTTAAAATAAGAGAGAGGGGGCTACCCTCTCTTGAAGCCCTCCTAGGTGCCAGGCATTGTGCAAAACACTCTACATCCGTCTTGCCCCATTCTCCCTCTGTGAGGTTCACACCTCCAGCTCCAACATCTCCTTGGAGCCCAGACTCTTCTAGCCATTATTAGGTACTTGGGTATCTCAAGACACCACATCTTCAATGTTTTCAAGATGAACCTACGGTAATCTCCAACCCCTCATCCAGCCCTCTTCCTGTGTTTCCCATCTCGGGGATTGACACCACCATCCAACGGCTCAGGCCAGAACCTAATGAGTCAGCCTTACCCCTCTCCACCAAACTCAGGACCATACCAGCCACCACAGGTGCTGGCCATCTTACCTCCTAAACCGCTCGTGACGTCCGCGCTTCTCTTTGCTGCATCTTCTCCCTGCTTCCCTGATCGGCCACCTCCCGCTGCGTGGACCACTTCAGGAACCTCCCATCTCGGCTCCTCCCCTCTGGTCCCTCTAGCACATCCTTCGCTCTGCAGCCAGAACAATCTTGTCAAGACACGAAACGCATCAGAGCCTGTCAACCCCACTTAAAATCCCCCACTGGCTTCCCCCGGCCCTTCAGATGGAGACGACAGTCCTGAAGGCAGAGAACAAAGCTTGCCCCTGCCCACCTCCCACCTCCCTGGCTGCCCCCCAAATTGCACCCCTTCCCTCGTCTTCTCCACCCTCAGGGGCCACCTTCCCATTCCTCCACCTGGCCGACCTGTACCCTCTGCCAGGGACACTCGTCACCCCGTTCTGCCCAGTCAACTCTGGCTCATCCTCCTCACGTCCCAGCCACCACCTCCTCAGCGTAGCCTTCCCTGACCTAGCTCACTAATTAAGTCCTGCTCAAGCTTTCTTAGTGCCCCTCCCTCTCCTCTGAGGCCTGTATCCCGATGGGGAGGTGGAGCTCGCCAGGCTGGCTTCAGTGTCTGCATCTGTAACCCTTGACTCTATTCATTGAACACTGTTGAATGAATGGTTGATAGCCCTGCGGTAGGCTGAGTCATGGCTCCCAAGGATATCAGATCTGAATCCCTGGGACCTGTAAATCTTACCTTATTTGGAAAAGGGTCTTGCAGATGGAATTAAGTTGAGGATTTTGAAATGGACAGATTATCCTGGATTATCTGGGTGGGCCCTAAACGGCATCACGTGTATCCTTGTAAGAATGAGGCAGAGGGAGATTGGACACACAGAGGAGAAGGTGATGCGAGGATGGAGAGGGATGTGAGGATGCTGGCCTTGAAGACGGGAGTGACGCGGCCACAAGCCAAGGCATGCTGATGGCCACCAGATGCTGCGAGAGGCGAGGAACAGATTCTCCCCAGAGCCCCTGAGGGAGCACAGCCCTGACGACACTTGATTTCAGTCCAGTGACGCCGATTCTGGACTTCTGGTCTCCAAATTGTGAGTAAATGTGTGCTTTTCTAAGCTGTGGAGTTGGTGGTGATTTGTTCCAGCAGCTGCAGGAACCTAACACGAGGCTTATAGGTGACGAAGCTGAGGCTCAGAGAAGCTCAGTCATCTCCCAAGGGCACACAGCTAGCGCATTCCTGCCCTCAACCTTCTCTTCAGAAAGTCGACCCCCCAGAACAAAAAGCCCAAGGAGGCTGAGGTCGCCTGGGAGCAATGGGACACGCAGCCCCCAGAGCAGGGGAGAGGAGGCCTGCCCCTCTCAGGCCACATGGAGCGAGTTCCTGGCCTAGCTGGCTGCACCTTCTGCTCCAAGCCCACAGCAGATCCTGGCGCATCCCTCACCCCCAGGTCCAGGAGAGGACCCGGCTCAGGGCTTCATTCTCCCCAAGACACCTCTTGAGAAATCAGGCAAGTGACAGCGAGGAGTGATTCGAAAGCTCTCAGCTTCATGCCATGTGCTCCTGAGCCATGCAGCCTTCTTGCTAATGTCTCATCCAAGAAGCTCTGGGCGCCTGCCTCTGGTCCCCTCTTTCCCTTCCTGCCACTCCCACAGGAGGATGTAAAGATGGACAGTCCCGGGGCCACGCAGAGGATGAAGCCAGAGTGGACATCACCTGGCCAGTTCACCTTGCTAGGAGAAGCTAAGACAAGAGAGAGAATGGTACTACAGCCCCACCACACACCAGGCACACGCTAGCGCTGTCCTGCGGGGCATCTCCACAAGCCCGCAACATCCCTGCAAGACGCGTGGTCCTATTCCCATTTTGCTGTCAGGGAAACTGAGGCTCAGAGAGGCAAAGAGTTTGCTCAAGCTCACCCAGGTAGGAAGTGGCCGAGGAGGGATCCCACAGGTCTCCTGGCTGCAAGTCTCGTGCCGTCCCCACCCACCCCCCGAGCCCCAGTCCTAACCCAGGAGCGACTGCTCCTGCCCTAAGGAAGATGCCCAGGTGACCAACCTTCGCAGCCTGTCCCCACCTCTTCCCACCCCACCTCCACCAAGCCTTCTGCTCGGAGTTTCCATTTATCCGTCCAAAAAGCGAAGAGGCCGCCCAAACCAGCCCAAGCCCCTCGAAGGCTACTCGTGCGCGTCGAAGGCAAGAATCGATAAGGAGTTGTTTTGAAAGGAAAAGCGTCGTGCCTGGGATCATTGTTGTAAACACTGTACACCGGCTCTCAATTCCCCACGCTAACGGGAGGGAGCAGTGGCGCGGGTAATTAGAAATGCATTTGTATTTGGCTCCAGAACGTGTTTTTATTCTCACATTTGGATGTGGGAGGGTCTGATGTTCTGTGCATTCAGTGTGACTTCATAATCCTTCTGCAAAAAAAAGAATGACAAATACCTGCCTGGAGAGAAACCAGAAAGCCATCCTTAGGCTCAGCCCCAGCTTGTCACCCTGTCCCCGCTGAAGATGAGAGCGTCACCTCCGTGGCGGGTGCAAAGGCCCCCAGCCTAGCAGAGCTTACAAAAGGATGATGTCTGTTGCGTGAAGCCGCTAAGTTTTGGGACGGCATGTTACGCAGCAGTAGCTAACTGATGCGCCTCCACGTCACGTTCCTAGGAGGTTGTGGCCTCTCCCAGATTTCCGTGAATTCCTGATCGCTTTGGGGTCCCACTTCCTGCTTCTTTGAACCCCTCCACCTGCCCCCATCTTTCCTCCCACACTGTTGTCTTCCCAGAACTGAAGCCATCTCGTCCCCTGTGTCTCCAAAGAGCCTACAAGGCTTCGTGACTGTAACAGATTTTACTGAAGCTCTGGAGGCGGTACAGGGGTTTTCTTAAGATCTCAGATGACTTGCATTTGGATGCTAGAAAACTCTGTTCTCAAAAGATGTCTGGTCACCCCTCCAACAGCTTTCTTCTTTTGCTTTAATCTCCTACCAGTTTGCCTCCCCTCTCCCTGTTCTCCTCTCTTCTCCCAATTTCCACACCTCCACATTCCCATACATCTCCCAGGCTGCTGGTCCAGCTGTCCGCCGTTGCCAGACACGTCATGCTGTCTGAGTCTTATCTATCGCCCTCGGAAGATTGTCAAAGTGTTTTCCAAAACAAAGATCGTTTTCCCCTAAGGGGATTCTGACGCCAGATGTTAAACTAATAGTTGCACTCTTTAACTCTGCTGTATAAGCGAGGGAGGACACTTCTGGTTGGCCATCCAATATCCATTCTTTTCTTCCTTCTTGCCTCTAGAGCACTAATTTTATTCAGGGCAGTTAATTCTCCAGCCTCCTTTGCAGCCCAGAACAGACATGAGATGCAAGTATTGCCCTTGAGATGTGAGCAGAAATCTGCCAGGGATTTGTGAGAATGTTTATCCTTTCCTAACACAGGGACCGCCTCCTCCTCCAGCTTCCTTCTGCCTAGGATGTGGATACAATGTCTGGTGGTGCAGCAGCCATCTTGCAACCAAGAAGATGAAAGTCACATGCCGAGGGTGGCAGAGGGGAAAGACAGAACGAGGCTGCACTCTTGATGATTTCCTTCAGCTGCACCTGGACTGCTTAATTCTGGACTCCATGTTCGATGTGAAAAATAAACTCTCATTTGTTGGGTTTTCTGTCTCTTGCATCTGAATGCAATCCTACCTGATTCAATAAGTAATTACATTTTGATTTCAAAAACGTTGCCTTTAATTGCCACTGCTTCAGGTAAGAGGATCACGATGTCAACCACAGACTAGACATTACACAAGGTTGGTAATGATGTCAATTAAAAGCGCTCAGGTCATATCACCTGCAACCATCAAGAAGTGTCTATAAGCGGAAGAGAACAGCTGGGAACCCCAGTCTCATCCCAGATATGTCCTGGGCGGAGCCCTCCCGAGGGCAGAGATGGTCTGACCAACAGCAAGCTGGGCTCCGACCAGGAGAGGGTGAGTCTGACCATCCCCAGGGGCTGGGCCACCTGGACCAGGGACAGAGCACAGGGCTTGGAGCCGGGAGCCTCTGGCACCACCTCGCTGTGCAGGTTGGGCAGCCCCGTGAGCCTCTGGGCCTCTGGCCTCAGTTTCTCCAGCTGTAAAATAGGCAATGGGGCGGGATGACCTCTGAAGGCCGGTCCAGCTAGTCGCTGGGATCTGGGAACGGGCTGCACTTCAGGAGCTGGTCAGAGGCTCCTGTCAGAGCCCAGGCCGGACCCCCTCACACGGTGCACTGAGGGCCCCTGAGGGCCAGTCTGGCCTGGTAGGACGCTGGCTCAACCCCCAGGGCTCCACCCCGAGAAGATATGAGCAGAAAACCCAGAATCATCAGGAGTGAGAGGGAGAAAACTAATAAACAAGGGCGGCAGAACGTCCTGCTCCAGGAGACTGCCGAGCCAGCAGGGCCGCCACTCCCCGACTTGTTCGTCCTTAGCCAGGCAGATACGAGACGCCCCCTCAGACCTCCGGGCGGCCCCTGCTCTGCCAGGCCCTACGCCGGGTGCTGGAGACGATGACATGAATCAGACCCTCCAGAGCCCACAGTCTGAAAGCAAAAACAAACACCGAAACCAAGAACTCGAAGCTGGAGCCGTGGGGGCCGTAATGGGGGGCCAGGGGTGTGTCCTGGTGAGATGGGGTGAGGGGAGAACGTACCTACCACGCAGAGCCCGTAGCCCAGTTTCCCTGGGACTGTCCCCACTTTAAAATTGTCCTGGAAACCTCCTCAGTCCCAGGACAGTTGGTCACCGTCATTAGAGGGGGTGTCCCACACCTTGAAGCTGGTAATGGGTGGCGGGATGCGGGTAGGGAGAGACCCACGAGGGAGAGTTTGAGAGGACAGGGGCAAGATGAGGTCGTCACTTCCTCCCCCGACCTCCTGGGGTGTGTATCTGGGTGAGGTCCTCCCCGACCCCTGAGCAGGACCGTGGCTTCCACCTCTGCACCTGGGGGCCATCTGGAAGGCCCTACAGTGTGCAGCAGACGGCAGCTTGGTCATTATGAAGCACCTTACTTCATCAACGGAGGTCCCCAGTGGGGGCCGAGCACGTGCTGGCTTCACCATCCCATCCCTGCCTCTCCGGGCATTGGTCCCCAAGTCAGCCGGGGTCTCTGGACCCAGAAAACCCCCAGCTGCTGCCCCAGTGAAGTGCAACAGCCCTCAAGGGGGTGGCCTCGCCCAGACCAAGCTCTGCTTCACTGGCCAGATCCTGCGCTTCCCTTGGGGGACAGTGACCCACATCGTCCCCCCGTGCCAGCTGGGCCCCTGCTGCACTTTGATATATTGACCTAATATTCCTGGAATTGTTTTTTGCTCTGTGTTTTGCTTTCTTGCACAGCTCCTGGGAGGCCTCATTACTTTGCTCTGAGCACGGGGTGCCACTGTCATCAAGTTGCCCCTGATATCTCCAGCAGAGCCAGGATGACTCCCGAGCAGGGCCCGGAGGACTCGGAGCCTGACGCCCAGCTGGGTCTTCAGGCTGTTGTAGGAAGCAAATAACAGTAACAACAATAGCCAGCCTCCTATGTGCTAAAACCCATTCTCCCAGACGAAGGCGTGGGTGCGTTTAAATCCAGACCTGGGGGTCAAGCCCTCTCTGCTGCTTCCCTAACTCTGTGATCTTGGGCAGGCTGCTTACCCTCTCTGTGCCTCATTGTAAAGTGGGGATGACAGTCGGCCCTCCCAAGTCAGGTTTGGTGGGGATGAGACGGGATCTGGCAGGTCCAGCTCCCAACCCAGCGCCTGGTCCACTGTGAGTGCTCAGTGCACGGTGGCCATCGTTATTGGGACAGCTTTTCTCTGAGTCCCACAAAACAGGGGGTTCAAACAGTGCTCAGGAGGTGGGAAAGGAGCCGGGCTGACTCGCCTTCTCCCTCTTTTCCACCCTCCCCACCAGGGATGGCCCTGACTCAGGCCTCGCCACCTCTCACGTGGAGTTTCAGCCCAGCATCCCAGTAGCCCTTGGCCTCAGCCCCTCTGTTACGGGCTATGCCCCCATGATTCATATGTTGAGGTCCGAGCCCCTGGTACCTCAGAATGGGACCGTGTTTGGAGACAAGCTCTCTAAAGAGGTAATTAAGGTAAAATGAGGCATTAGGGTGGCCCTGATCCAACCCAACTGGCATCTTTCTAAGAAGAGGAGATTGGCACACAGACACGCAGAGGGAAGACCACGTGAAGACAAGCCAGGAGACGGCAGTCCACAGGTCGAGGAGTGAGGCCTCGGAAGGCACCAGCCCTGCCCATACCTGGGACTTCCCTCCTCCAGAACGGCAAGGACATAAATTTGTTGCTGAAGGCGCCCAGGCTGTGGCGCTTTGGGAGGGCAGCCGGGCAGACCCACACGCCCTCCTCCGGTCCACCGCAACACAGCTGCCAGGCTGCTCCGCCCGCCCCGCAGACTGGCTCAGGATCTCGTCACTTCGAGGCAAAGGGTCTCCAGGCCTCCCAGGACACACACGAGGACAGCCACACGCCTCGGCCAGGCATTGCACATCCTCGGGGCTGACGGCAGCCCCGAAACCCGCCTCCTGCTCCTTCTCCCCTCCCGCGAGGCCCTCCTGTGCCTGATGCAGCCAGGCCCACCTCACCGCCTGGGGCCTCTGCAAAGCAGGAGGGAGACGCTCCACCGCTTTCTCGGGACCAGAAGCCAGCCACTGGGGGGATGCGGGGACCTGGGAATTGGGGTTACGCCAGGACAGGGCTCCTCGTGGGAATGGCAGCTTCTTCCAGCATCTGGGGGCGCCCGGCAGACCTTGGCTTGTGGCTGCATCACTCCCATCTCTGCACCCATTGTCATGCGGTCCTCTTCCCTGTGGGTGTCTCTGTGTGTCTTCACACGACGTTCTTATGAAGACACCAGTCATTGGATTTAGAGCCGCCCTAATCTGATCTGACTTCACCTCCACTTGATTACATCTGCAAGGATGTTATTTCCAAAGAAAGTCGCATTCTGAGGTTCCAGATGGACATGAATTTTGGGGAGACACTATTCAACCAAATACAGCAGATATCATTCCCCCATCTCATAGAAGAGGAAACTGAGGCACAGAGTGACTTGCTTGAGGTCTTATGGCTACCCAAGTGGCAGGTCCAGGATCCAAGCTCGGGTCAGCCTGACTGCAAGACCCTACCCCAGCGCCCCACCCCAGCTCCTCTGAGGACTGCTATCGTGGCCATCACTGCTTCATGTCCCATTTACACCTGTCATCTCACGTAAGCCTCATACCAGCCTTCTGGGTCTGGGGGCATTCTAACTCATTTTATAGATGACGTCATCAAGAGAGGCTAAGTGACTTGCCCAAGGTCACACAGCAAGTTAGTGAAAGAGCCATGATTAGAACCCAAGTCGGTCTGACTCCACACCAGCATGCTTAACCACTACCTTAAAATGCCTCTATTTGTCCCTTTGCTTCGTGACAATTTAAACCCGGAGGAATTACAAATCACCATCAAAGGCCTTTTTCCAAAGTCAGAGACCCTCCCAACGCAATCCATGCCGGAGGGGGCTCGCCCATCCCTAGGGACCTGGGAATGGGAGTAGAGTGGAGAAGCCAGGGACCCTCCCCACGGTCTCTCACACACATACACACACAGACACACATACGCACACGTGTTCGCACACACACACACACGAGACACGTACTCACACATACATACTCATACAGACATGCTCGCACATACAGCTCACACATAGGCACACTTACACACAGACACACACTCACACACACTCACACACACACTGCACCAACCAGCCATCTCCCAGAGCCAATTAGCGAGCCTGGGTGGTCTCGGGGGAGCCCCGTGGGGTGACGCTCTTATTGATCAGCTCGAGCACGGAGCGTCGAGCAGAAGAGAGGAGTCATTTAAGCCATGCGCTCCCACTTCCGAATGCAGCGGGGACTCTGGGGGCGGAGAGTAAGCTGTATTCACTGTGACAGTAATTGAAAGGTGGCAGCAGCCACCGCACACGGTCCCCGCCAGCACCTAATTGCTGGACCAAAAACTGCAGGAGAGCTGGGGCTGGGGCTGCGGGAGCGGGGGGAAAGTTAATACAGCCCAGAATCAATAGCGAAAGCTTTCACAGTGTCAGGCACGGGAAATGGAGCTGAACAACAAGAAGCCGCAGAAAATGAGCCTCCAGCCTGACTGGGTCTGGGAGCTGAAAGCTGGCGAATGCAGAGACGGGAGGAGGCTCTCGGCGCCCGTGCTGTCGACATGGTTTCTGATGCAAGGGAGGCCCGATGCCAGCTTGGAGAGCACGGGCGTGGCGGAGTGTGGATCAGGTAGACCCTGACTTGGCCCCCGGGAAAGGACTCAGGGCGTGGAAAGCCTGCAGTCGCCCCTGACCTGGGACCAATCACAGCTCACTGAGCTTCAGTTTGCTCGTCTGCAGCTTGTGTCCCTGGTCACACAGGGCAGCGTCGCATGGTGGAAAGAATATGCAGACCCGAGTTTGAATCAAAGAGCAGGGTTTGACTCCCAGGTGTGCCATGTCCTCACTGTGGGACATTGGACGGGTGACTTAACCTCCTCTCGAAAATGGGAACTAGGATGCCAGGGTATGGAAAATGCACCCCCTGAAAGCTGCTACCTCCCAAGCCCTGGCCCCTGTGAATGCTCCCTCACACGGCAAAACAGAAAAGGGTCCTCGCAGGCGTGATTTAGGATCTTGAGATGGGGAGAGTATCCTGGATTATCTGAGTGGGCCCTAAATGCCATCACAAGTGTCCTTATAGGAGTGAGGCAGAGAGAGAGGTGACACACACAAAGGAGAAGGTGATGTGAAGATGGAGCAGAGAGATGCGAAGACGCTCACTTGGAACGTGAGAGTGATGCAGCCACAAGCCGAGGAACGCCGGCGGCCACCAGAGCTGAGAGAAGCTCTCCCCTAGCGCGTCTGGAGGGAGTGCAGCCCCGACAACACCTTGAACTCGGCCAGTGACTCTGATTGCAGAACTCTGTCTCCAAAAGGTAAGAGAATGAGTTTCTGTTGTTCAAGCCACTGAGTTGTCTTAATTTGTTACAGCAGCTTCAGGAAACGAATGCATCTGCTTTTCAGAGTTGGGAAGATGAGAAATACTTATTAAAACACCTGGCGTATAGCAGACTTCAGAGTTCAGCTGTCACCGATCTCAAATGACCAGTGGCTGCCACATTGGAGGCCGGAGCCCCACGTTAGGGAGAAGTCTTGAGTTTCTACGTGAAGCACCTGAAATTTATCCAACAGGTTTATTGAGCAGATGATTTATTTCTGCTTCCTTTTGCTAGGATGTAAGCCCCATGAGGGCGGGCTTCCTTATTTTGTTCACTGATGTTCCCGGGTGCCGGGGACACAGTAACTGCCCAGTAAACACTTGTGGAAGAATAATAATGATAATAAAAGAACAGCCCCAAAAAACAAAAACCACGTGGCACATAGGAGGTCCTCAAAGATGGCAGCTGTGGTGTCATTCACACCAGGTTCTTGGGTGGTACCTTTCTCTCTGGGTCTCCGTTGCCTCATCTGAGAGATGATACTCAGGATTGCACAGCTCCTGAGGACTGGCCATGCAGTGACCATCCAGTGATGCAGGGCACAGGGCTTTGAAGCTAAAATGCCATCCAGAGACCCTCACCAGCCATCCTGACCTCGAGTGAGACTCTCATCACTCACCCCTCCCCACTGAACCCCCTCAGACCCCAAGGGTGTCCTTCGGTTGCTTTGGGGGGGTCCAGGAACCCCCTGTAATTGTGTGATTGTGCCTCTCCCCAGTCCCACAGTGGCTTGAAAGAGGCCGTGGAGGGAAGTACACTGTGGAAAGGGGCAAGCGCTACAAACCAGTCTCTCCTTCTGTTTCCTGAATAGCCGGTTGTTAAACTTTTAGCATCCCATCATCTGAAAAGCCCCACCTTGGAGACAAGCTCTTCCAGAGCTTTGCAAGGAAGCCCTCCCATGCGTCCCCTGCAGGAGGCCTGTGCCGACACTCTTCCCACATGTGTGCACCAGGACTCGGCTTAGACAGCTCTGACACCTGCCGGGCCTGGAACAGAGAGGAGGTCCCATCGCGCCCCCCTCATCTTTTCCGGACCATCCCTCGGTCCAGCCCTGCTGGCAGCAGAGGGTCAGTGCAGCCCTTCAGACCCCGGGGGATGCAGCTGGGGCTGATCGGCCCAGCGTGCAGAGGTGGCTCCATCGGCGAGGGGCTGTCCTCTGGGTCAGCCTCACTCCATCCCTCTGTCGAGCCAGCGCTCACTTCACTCGGCTGCCCCAAGCGTGGATCTTGGCCCTGGGAGGTCAGAGGGTCTGGGCCCAAGGTCTTGTGCCTTCCCAGTCACTTCACATCCCCGAGCCTCATGTCCTCCTCTCTACACAGACTCTGCAGCCGGGGCTGCAAGAATCAAATACGAGAAAGTCACGGAGCGCCCCAGGCCCCGGCTCACCTTCACGGAGCATCTTCTACACAGCAGAACTTGCCAGATGGGATTACATGCACCCTCGGGACAACAACTCACGAGGAAGGCGTTTAGCTTTGTCATCCCTCTTCTGAGGAAACTGAGGCTCAGAGCAGATAAATTCCATGCTCAAAGCCACACCAGGGAGCGGGTGAGGACCTGGCACCAGACCCGTGTGGTTCCAAGGCCTTGACCATTGCCTGCCTCCCGACACAGCACACGGGACCTTGGCCGTGAGATCCCAGCCTTCCCAGCCCGCGCCCAGGCAGTCAGGAATCCTTGCACGGAAACCGTCGGCCCGACTTCAGCAGCTCCAACCATGTCTCTCATTTCCTCAGGGAAAGTCGCTCGTCCCAGGGTAACTGCTGGCTTGAGAGCAGGGGACGAAGGCCTGGCGGTGGAAATTCGGTCCCAGTGCACGGTGGCGTGGCCTCCCCCGGTGCAGACAGAGAAAACAGCCACTGCGGCTCAGCAGGCTGGCACTGCCGCTCCCACACCTGCCCTTCAACTCACTAATTGGCACTTTCTCGTTAGAGCCATTTCACTGGGATGGAAAATACGTATGTGTATGTATGCGGCAGAGATTAGCCAGGAAGGCTGAAATACCAAATTAATGGTGCAAAAATGTGAGACAGTGCTGGGGGCGGGGTGAGAGGGAAGAGGCCAGGGCCTTGCCAGCATTTGGTTTGGTCAAGCGCCGCCCCCCCCCCCCCCGCCCCCCACAGCTGCACAAGGGTCTGAATGAGAAACTCTCAAGGGACTAAAAAGGGAGACGTTTGTTACGAAGCCAATGCCTGCAGCATCCACAGAAACTCGGCTCAAGGAGATGCAGGCTGGCGAGACAAAGTGCGTCTTCTTGGAGAACCAGGAGCCTATGTCACACCCCTGCATTGTCTGTGAGTGGATTCCAGGAGCCAGTGTCAGCTCCTGACTTTTCCTGGCTGTAAGCACCCAATGACAGGTTCCAGCACCTTCTGTGAGAGAAGGCCATCCTCTTGGAGAGTGGGGACAACTAACTCTGGCCACCTAAGAAACTCAGCATCCAGACCTCGAGAGAGAGAGGAAGAGAGAGGGGGCATCATCCATCCATCCATCAGTTCAATTGACACTGAAGTCTTCCATCCTCAGGGCCTTTGCACATACTGTTCCCACTGGCTGGAACAGTTTTCCCTTGATGAGTGAGCAGGGGAGCAAGTGAGAGAAACAGTTGCTGAGCACCGATGGTGTGCCAGACCCCACGATCGGGATCCCTGGAAGAATAAGAGCGACACAGTCCCTGCATCCAGGAGCTCACAGGTCAGCGGGAACTGGTCAGTTGGGCCCCTTGTTGTGAGCATTGTAACAGAGGCCTGAACGCAGCACTCAGAGCCCGGGGATGTCCCAGAAGGCTTTCCACAGGACGTGGCACTTGAGCTGAGTTCTGAAGGAGGAGTGGGAATTTTTCGGCAGCCATGGGGTAAAGCAGGTTCTGGGGACAGGGAAGAGCATAGACAAAGGCCCTGTGGTGAGTGTTTGGGGGCCACAAGTTGCTTGGTGTGTTTTGAGCACAGAGGAGAGTGCCGTGTCGAAGTTGCCCTTTAGGAAGACTTCTCGGCATCAGTGGTGTGATTGGACGGGAGGGAGGGCTGGGCATGACTGGAGGAGGGAGAGCAGCTAGGAGGCAGCTGTTGCGAGAGGCAAGGTGGGCAAAGGGATGGATGTGAGAGATCTCACGGGGGAGAAGGGGAAAGGATTTGGGCTGAGGGAAAGGAGGAGCCCAGGGTGGCACCCAGGGTTCTCTTCTGGGCAACTGGAGGGGTCCTGGGCCCCCACTGAGCTGGGAGAGCCTGAAGCCAGGGCCAATGGGAGGAGGAGTTCTGTTCTGAGCCTGAAATGCCTGAGGGACCTCCCCGCCACCGCCACTCACCCCATCCTCTGAGCGGTGCCCCCGCGGGAAGGACAGAACCTGTTGGTTTGGGAGGAGCATGGAGGGGAGAGAGGCAGGGGCCCCGGGCGGGTGTGGAAAACAGCGCCCTTGATTGCTCCTCCGGAGGGTGCAATGGAGGGAAGCTGGGGAGAGGGACCGTCTAGTCCACCTCTCATCTTCCAGACCAGGAAACCGAGGTCCAGAGACAGGAAGCAACTCTCAGCATCGCTCAGGAAAAGTGATGTTTGCCGCATTCGCTAACAATCCCAAATCTCAGTGGATTCAAGCCACAGCGCTCATCTCTTACTTATTTAACTTGTCTGTGGCGGGTGCTGGGCAGCGTGCTGAGTATTTCCCAAGGACGGTCCACTTGACCCTCACACCCTACCAAGAAACCACCATATCGGACCAGCTGTCAGTCAAAGGCACCACGGCTCAGAGAGGCCATGTGTCTTGGCCAAGACTTCACGCTGGTGAGAGGTGGAGTGGGGTGCAAACCCAGAGCTTCTCCCTTTGAGGGACCAGCAAAGAGGCTGGACCACCCAGAGGAGGAGGTCCAGGAACAGCCTCACTTGGTGACCGCGAGCACACGCTGGTCTCGTCTGTGTCCCGGCGTATTTTTCCTGAACGCCGCAGCCAGCTCCCCTCCTCAGCTCTCAGGGGAGTAGACGCTGAGAGCGAATTTGACCCTAAGATCTGTCAAATCCTGTGTGCAGTGAGAAGAAAAGGGCCAGACACTTTCCAAGTGTTTTTATTGGAAAAGAAAGGTGCAAAGTCCGGAGTCACGCCGCCTTCCTACATGGGACAAGGCCAGCCAGCGGAGAAGTGACAGTTCCAGACCTGCTCTCCGTGTTAATTGCATCGCAGCCAATACCCCGCGGAGAAACATGGACGCAATTAGCACGGAGCCCGGGACCCCCAGGTGCCTGTTCTGTCATCACATTTGTCCAGTGGAATTAACACCGCCCCACGGCCACTGCTCCTCACAGCACCACAGCCCCACCCTCTTAAAAGGACAAACTCATGTGCTTCCAGTGTGCCGAGCTCCGCACCGGGCTTTATACACGTGACCCTGGTTCCTCCCAGGCACCTGCCACCTGTTTTGCTCACCTTGTATCCCTGGTGCCTGGCAGGATGCGGGGCGTGACCGAGGTGCTCAATGAATGCTGGGAATGAATGAATGATGTTGCCAAGTCTTCTGGCTTTATGCATTTAGTGCCTTTAATATTCAAATAAAGTGATTCCAGACATAGGTTACTCCTCTCGCTCTGAGGTCCAAGCTGGGAAAATGTCAATTTCACTCCAGTTTCCTCCCATTTGGTCCTTCTCTCCTCTCTGCCTCGTGTCAGCCCAAACGGGGGACATGCCAAGTCCTTTGTCTCGGTTCCTCCCAGGTTCCACCAGGACAAGCCACATGGGTGTATCCAAAGTTTGCTGAAGGTTCTGGGGAGCGGGAATGGAAGAAAATTGCATGGCCCTAAAATGGAAAATAAGGCACCTCTATTGTGAGATCCTTCTCCTGGTCCCACAGTTGGAGCCCTCCCCCAACCTTCCCCCACCTCAGCCTCCCACCACCTTCTCAGCCTCTCTCCCCTCCTCCCCTTTCTTGCTCGCTGGCCTCCAACCCCCAGGACCACCGGCTCAAGTCTTTTTCTGGCCCCTCCTGGAATTCCCTCGGGCCTGCCTTTACACACCTAAAACTCGCTCAAGTGCTCTGCTAAACACCCGAGTCTCTGCCCAGCAGCCCAGAGCCCCAGCAGAAGCTCTGAAACTGTTGCTTCTCCCTGGACGAGGAAGCCCGGGCCGGCCCCCCTCTGCCGGCTCCGTGGGAGGAAGGCTGCAGTGCAGGCTCGCCCTTCCCCCCGCAGGAACCGTGCCACGGAAGAGGCTACAGCTGGCTTCGGGGGTGACAACGGCAACTTGCGTTTCCCAAATGTGCATCTAAGTGTCAATAACCATCGGAGGCCGTGGTGTGATTCTTGACATCTTACAGAGGGGGAAACTGAGGCCCGGGGCAGTGAGGTGACTTGTCCAAGGTCACCAACAAGTAGGTGGGAGAATCGGGATTTAAAGGTCACTCCACGTGAGTCCAAGGTCCGTGCTGGTCCACCCCTCACATGGCCCACGCGGGTGACCTGTCACCCCGTCTAAAATCCACACCCACTAACAACACAGAGGGCAGAAGACCCTTCTCAGGTAAACGAGAGTCTGGAGGGCACCTGCGCAGGCCCGAGGGGGCAGGGACACCCTTGGGCTTTGGAAAGGGACAGGGGGCAAAAGCCAGAGGACTAGTCTTTGCAGGGCGCCCGCCATGTGCCAGGCGCCAGCGGAGCCCTTAACCTTTTACCACCATTGTACAGATGGGGAACCAAGGTCCGTGGAAGGTCACACAGCTTGTGTAAGGCCAAGCTGGGACTTGAACCAAAGCCTGTTGGGCTCCAATGCCCAGGGTCCACGTCTCCAAGAGGCCCCCACCTCAGGACCAGCCTGGGTGAAGACGTGGCCAGACGCTGACTGCGGCACATCCAGCTGACGGACTCCCGCACTAGCCCTGGTCGCACACGACGCCCCACAGAGGGAGGGCGGTGCCCGGACGACGCCAGGCAACTGGTCACCCAACTGGTCTCCACGACTGCATGGAAAATCCATCCTTTGTGCCCTTTGCTGCCCATCTGTCCCAATAGACACTCCAGCAGCCAGCTCTGTGGCCGCTGTGCCTGGACCAAAAGTAAAACGCTGGGTCTCATCCACCTGGCATAGGTTTTAAAGTTAGACCAGGATTAAATCCTGATTCTGAAATAACAACCTACGAGAGCTGACGAGGACCCCTAATAGAGAACCACAGGCAACGCTCTGGAAGTTCATCAACTCTCAGACGTTTGAAGGATGGGTTAACACACACGCTCACACGCATGAGCACACAGAGAAACACCATCTGGTCCAGTCTTCTGTCTACACTCTGGTAATATCTCCCCCATTTTACAGACAAGGAAGTCGAGGCCCAGAGCTTCACCCTAGCACATGGCAAAGAGGGGACTTGCACCTGGCTCCAACACCCGTGGGCTTCCCACCGGGTCCAGAGGAGGCCCAGACTTCACAGAGATGGGGCAGGGTCTCCCCGGGGAAGGAGGGTGGAGCCCAGCGGGCAGCTTCCACCGTCGGAACAGCTCCACTTTCTTTGCACACATGCTGAGGCTCCATGTCAGGTTTTATTTGAAGAAAACGGTTTGCTGCCTAAGAAAATGTCTGAAGCCAAGGGACGGCCACTGTGGGCAGAGGCCAGGGTGGCCGGGGAGGGATGAGAAGGCAACAGGGCCATGGGGAAGCCTCAGGAAATCAGCTTCCTGAAAAGCGTGCCCCTTATTTCATCTACAGAGTGCCTGCTCCGCCCTCAGAGAGTCTTTTGTGTTTTCTCTCCTCCACCTTCTACTCAACCAGCCCTCCCCTCTCACTCTCAGCTGCCCCGTGAGAGGTGGCCCTGCTCCGTGTCTCAGAGTCCAGAAGCCGTCAGATTCAAACTCCTCATCTTCCCAGCGCCAGGTCCTCCTCCCGCCCCGCCCTGCCCCGCTGCACGTGGCCCCTCCTGTCGTCGCTGCTCTTACAGAGGAGAAAGTGCTCCCTGCCCCCAACACCCACGGAACAGGGGTCTCTGCCCCGGACCCTGGGACCCACCGGGGATCCCCCCTCTGTGCCATATCTCATTTCTCTCCCACATCTCCAGTCTCTCTCTTTCCAGATCCTGCCCATTAGCATTCAGGAATATTCTACTCTCTCTCATTCAACAAAACAGCTTCCCTGGACAGCCGCATCCGGTCTCTCTGCCTCTCCCCTCCTCAGCTCTCCCTCTGTCCATCCCCACTATTCCAGCCAGCAGCTCTTGCCAAGCCTGCATGGCCTCTTGCTCACCCTCCAGTCTGTTCTCCACTGAGCGCTGAGAGGGGTGTTATGGAAACAGAATCCAGTCATGCTCCTCCCCACGTCAGCCTCTCGCCCACCCCGTAACATGGCTTCGGAGGCCCTGCTGATAGGGTTGGCATCCACATCCCTCGGCTCATCCTGAGTCACTCTCCCACTTGCTGTCCTGACGTGGAGCTCCCTTCTGCCAGGCTTTCTCTTGCCTCAGGGCCTTTGCACATGCTAATCTCCATTCCTGCCCCTGCCCTGGTTTCACTGGCTCACTGTCACTCATCCTTGGCCAGGAAGGAGGTCTCCTCTCCAGGCTCAGTTAAAGGCCCTCTCTCACAACTTCTCCAAGGCGTCCCCCTCCCATGCCCTAATCCGAGCACTGCCTGCCTTCCTCCCTGGACTGAGGGCTCCCTGAGGTCAGGAGGTCCATCTGTCTGCTCCTCAATATAGCCCCAGGCAGTCAGCACATTGTGGGCGCCCAATAAATTCCTGCTGGGTGAGTAAACGAGTTAGACCAACCCTCAGGACTCTCCAGGCGCCACCTTGGGGCAACCCACAGGGGCACGTGAAGAAGCTGGCCAGTAACTATCTGGGGAAACTGAGGCTCAGAGAGGAGCAGTGACTTGCCCTCGGGGACACAGCCAGTGGACCAAGACTCAGACCCAGGTCCAACCAGCAGGCCCTGGGCGCTCAGCCAGGCCGCCCTGGCAGCCAAGCTCGTCGTGACCTCCCTCCCACCTGACTTTGATAACTGGCTCCAACGAGAGGGGCTTCATAAGCCGTGATAGATCCACGATGGGTTATAGATCTGATGAAGCAAACCATGTCCCAAACCATCGATTGTGTAATTGGCTGCGAAGACACATTGTCCCCTTGCCCTTCAGCTACAACTTAATTTGCCAGGTCAGCACTTCTGCCCAAAGTCACAGGTAGCAGCCTGTCGACCAACGGCAACTGGATCCCCAGCACCACGTGCTGCGATGGGGCTCACAGCTCCTCCCGGGGGCGCCAGTCTGACAGAAGAGGAGACCGAGGCCCAAGGAGGGGCAGTGGCTCGCTCCAGGCCACACAACCAGTGGGTGCCGGGCTAGAACTGGAATTCAGTGCACGCCCATCCGGCCTCGATCCTCACGCCTCCCCTCCTGCCCCACATGTAACTGGTTGTTTCGTTGTTTTTAACAAACATATTAAGCTTTTTTGCAACTTACCACTTCCCACCATCCCAGCTCCAGAATATAAAGCTTCTCTTTATATACAGCCAAAAGCCGCAAAACAATGTTTTTTGGTCAATGACGGACTGCATAGACGCCGATGGTCCTGTAAGATTAGTACCCCGTAGCCTAGGGTGCAGCAGGCTGTACCGTCTAGGTGTGTGTAAGCGCAGTCTATGATGTTCGCTCAATGACGAAATCGCTCAACAGTGCGTTTCTCAGGACGTGTCCCCGTCGTTAAGCGACCCATGACCCCATAGGCAGATGGAGGCACTGCTCACAGGCCGTTCAGAGTTGTTTGTGTCTGTGCCTGTCCCTGCACAGCCAGCCTCCCAGCGTGAGCCCCTGGGGGTCGGGACTGCGTTTGTCCCGGTACCGAAGGGGCCCCGCAGAAGCCTGAACAGAGGGGGCCAATCCCCATGGCACCTCCCGTCACCTCGCACATTGTTAACAGTGATCGTGGTGAAATATTCATGGATGAATGAGGTGGTGTTTGAGATCTGATTTAAATTAACAAGGGGCCTGGCAGGGGGAGCGTGGATGGGGCGGGACCGGCCAGGGGTTGGTGGTTGGCGGGGCTGGGGGCTGTTACACGGGGGCTCCTCAGACACCCTGTCCTTTTTCATGGATGTTCAAAATTCCCCATAATCAAAATTTTTTAAATTGGATATCCTTCCCCAAAAGAATACTAGTCACGGTGACTGTAGTAGCTGAAAATGATCGCTTATTGCTCACTCACCACGCACCGGGCTTTGTGCGCAGCTCTTTCTGTGTCATCTCGTTCAATCATCATGCTACCACGATGGATATTGTGTCTATTATACATCAGGAAGCAAAGGTTCAGAGAAAGATCTAGAAACAGCCCGGCGTCCAGGACTCCAACCCGACGCCACGTCACGCATGGTAGTGATGCAGTCGGTCCCGGGACGTCCCGGCCTCCATTTGGGGAGGGGCCTCGGGAGCCGGCACTGCGTTCCTCTGGAGTCCACCGCTTCGTCCTCTCAGGGGAGAGATGCTGATTTCCAGAGTCGTCCAGGGTCCTTTGGAGCTAAAATCTCACGGGCCGGGAGGGCTGGCAAGTTGGAAAAAGCTGGCTTGGGTCAAAAACGAGCCGTGGAGTAACACGTGCCCGGCCCTGCTGGCCCAGGTCCCCGCCACGTCCCTCCTCACTCGTGCTGGAGCTCCGCCCATCTCCTGTGCACTGCTCCCACCTTGGTTCAAGCCTCGGCCTCACTCACCCAGGTTACCCTCCGCCCCGGCCACATGCCTCCCCAGTCTGGTCTGATCTCTCCACAGCCACCAGGGAGCTCAGTCTAGACCCCGGGCCTGACAGGCTGCATCCCTTACCACAGGCTTCCAAAGCCCCAGAGGATGAAGCCCAAATTCCTTGCACGGCCCCCAAGGCCCTGGGTAATCTCTCTGCCCCCCACCTTCTCACCCCTCATCTTCTAGCCTCATCTATCTCTCTCTGCCCCAACCCCACACCCTCATGCACTCTCCTCCCCATCCCAGCCAGACTGAACAGGTTTTAGGTAAACAAAAGCCCCACATTCTCATGTGTAGCTTAGACAATACCTGCCTCCTCAGCTGCTACCTCCCCAGCCTGACAAGCTCCTACTCATCCCCTAAGACTCAGCTCAGGTGTCACCTCCTCCAGGAAGCCCTCCCTTATGCCCCAGGCTGGGTTGTGTGTCCCCACAGTGCACTGTGCTCATCTCCTGCACACGGCCCACTGGATTATCCACGTATGCTGATCTGTCTCCCCCACCAGCCAGGAAACTTCTCCAAGACAGAGACCCACCTTGGTGCCCCAGAGCCTAGCACACAGTAGGTGCTAAACAGACTCTGGATGTGCCATCATGGGCTGGCAAATAGGTTTCCTCATCTGTAAAACAGGATCAGTTGTACCTACCACATAAGCGTATCCACTCACCCAGAAATATTTATTGAGGCCCTACTATGCGCTAGGCTCAGATCTAGGCCCTGGGTTTAGAGCTGAGAACAAAGTCAGCAAAACTCTCGTGGAACTAATGTTCCAGCAGGGAGAGACAGACAAGACTTGAAATAATAAGAACAATGTACAGGATGTTGTATGGCGATGATGAGCATAAGGAGAGCTCTAGAGATTGGGGGAGGAGAAGAGGCAAAGTAATAATTTTAAGTGGTTTGATGAGAAAAGTCTTCCCTTCGAAAGTGACAACTGAGTCAATTCCTGATGGAGGCCGGAACTGAACCAGGCGGGCATCCTGGAGAGGTGCAGTCTAGGTGGCAGAAAGAGCAGGTGCAAAGGTCCTGAGGTGGGAACATACCTCGTGAGATCTGGGGCAGGCAGAAGGTGAGTGGAGGAAGGAGGGTGGGGAAAAAATATAGGACCATGGCCTCAAATCTTTTACTCAGATTTCCATGGGAAACCACTCTGAGCAGCCAAGTGGCGTGACCTGATGGCCAGGCTGAGGGACAGAGCAGACCGGAGGCACTCGCCACCGTGGCCAGCCCGCAGAAATCACTCAACAGGTGTTGACTGGGGTGCTCTCGTCACGCGGAGCATCAGCATGGCTCTTCCCCTGCTTATTAGCAAGTGAATATTAGCTGGTCCCGACGGCAGTTTCCAGAAATGTTCTGCGCACGGGAGCTTCTCCCGAAAGAGCCCGCAGCCCTCGGAGCGGCTTCAGTGAGGGACACCGTGTCTCGAAGCCACAGCCCCTTGAGGCCTCTTTAGAGCGACACCGAGGTCCCTCCACCTCGTGCGAAGGCTCTGCCAGGAGGGGGCCTGCCCGGGAGTCACGGACATGCTGGCTGCAGACGAGAGCTAAAACAACGGCTGTGCCGAACAGGGGACGACGACGCTGGGGTGGGCTCAGTGCCATTGTGTGCCCCGGGGGGACTTGGAGGGCAGGGACACCCAGGGGGACGTAGCTACAGGGCTGCCATCGTCAAGGGTGAACGTGGCTCCGCCTGTGCCTGGAAGGGCTGGGCGAGGTGGACGGAGGGTGGCATGTGGACAAGGACAGCCTGGGCTCACCGCCCGGCCTTCCTGTGCACGCAGGCTGCCAAGGAGGCAGCTGGACCCCCACATGCCAGGGCTGACCTCCACCCGGCACAGAGGGGCTCCTGAAAGGAGGAGAAGAAAAAGGAAGACAAGGAGGGGGAAGGAAAGAGGGAAGGGGCTCCTTCTAGAGCAAGAGGTATTGGGTAGTCTGATGGAGGAGACACAGCCCCTGTACCTGGGAGCTCCCAGTCTGATGGGGGAGGCAGAGCCCCTGTACTGAGGAGCTCCCAGTCTGATGCGGGAGGCAGAGCCCTGCCCTGATGTGCTCCCAGTCTGACGGGAGAGGCACAACACCACCTGCCTCTTTGTCCTCCAGCCTCTTTCCTGGATGCATCCCAGGAGTCTTCAGAGTGGAGAGAGTCTTCCAAAATGAAATACCTTCTTTCAGAACCGAGGCCAAGAAGCAAAGCAAAGGGGAAGGTTGCGGCCGGTTGCTGACGTTACAAAAGTTTCTCCTGAGGGGGCGATCGGGGTTTGTCTTTCAATTCCAAGGAGAACCACGGGAGCAGAGATACAATGAGCGTGGTCAGACTGGCAGCCGAGCTGTGTCTTCACGAGGTTTGGGCTTTTTTCTGATTATGAAATTAAGATACGCTCCTTCCAAACCCAAAACAGAGATAAAGAGGAAGAGGATCCCGTAACTCATGCTGCCTTTCCTTCCCGTCTTTACTCTACGCATTTCCACGTTGCTGAGCCACCCAGCATGCATTCTCCCACTTAGGGATTTAACAGCAACTTGTCAGGTCGCTCTTGCTGCCAGCCACAATCTGGGGACGGGGGACTCCCACAGTGACCAAGACAACAGACCTTCTGCCTTCACGGAGCTGACGTCTGCTGGGGAGGCCGGCCGGATTACAAACAATTACACCCATAAAATACATTCAGCAGGTGATAAATGCTATGAAGAAACTAGAACAGAAGAGTGACAGAGTGACCAAGAGGCGTGGGGCAACTCTGGACGAGAGGGAAGCCCCTTCCGAGAGAGGGAATCTTTGAGCTGAGCCTGATTGTGGCGGGGCCAACCTGCAGACGGTCCAGGGGAGAGGCGAGCCAGGCAGAGGGCACAGCAGAGGCGAAATCCTGGGACCAGCGTGCACTTGGCGTTTTCAAGGCCCGGAAAGAATGCCAGGTAGCTGGAGGCAAGTCCCTGTGTTGTTAAGGACTCAGGAAGAACTTCCTAGACATCAAAGGCTACGAGCCTGGACTGGGTGACTGGAGATTCTGTCCTTGGGCAGACACGGGCGTCCACACAGCCTGAATTTATCCTGGAATCCTAGCATGGGGAGACGATTTAGAAGCTGTTGGCGCTCCAGATTTTCACATCAAAGGGAGAATGTGCTGGGACTGGCTCGACACCGGGCGCTGTCTTAGATTTACGAAAATTCTGCCTCACTGAGTCCACCCAACGGCCCCGGGAGAGAGGACCGCTGTTCTTCCATTTTGCGGATGAGGAAACTGAGGCTCAGAGCTGGGAAACACCTTGTCCGAGGAGACCGAGCGGGTAAGGGGCAGGCCGTCTGGTTCCTGAGTCCCCTTGTAACGCCTGACTGCCCCCTCCTGACGGAGCCAGAGGAGGAAAAGATGACGCTTCTCCCAGGGTTTCCACTCTACCTGCTGATTTGGGAGAAAGATGCTAGATAGTTTAACTGATAAGTTCTCCAACACGTTAGTTTTACTCCAAAACAAACATGGATTGATGACAGAGTGCAAGGCAAAATGAGCATGATTTTTAAGAGAGAACTCAAGACTTTGAGAAAATTTTTTGGCTTCACTTCTAATTGCCTGAGAGCAACGTGCCATTATACAGATGAGCAAACTCAGGCCCGGGGAGCAGAGACGACTCGTCCCCAGGCCTGTCTCCCAAGGAAGGAAGCTGGACCCCGAGACCCTGAGACATGGTGACCCAGTGACCCAGCGACCTGAGAAGTGGTAGGAAGCCAGAAGGAAGACGGCAGACGCCTCCAGCCCAGCTCACACTGCCTGTTTGTTGGCTCTGATAGCGCGCCCAGGACAGGCCCAGAGAGGCGAAAATCACTTTCTATTGGCCCGCACACATGGTGTTTGCACAGCAAGACCTCGTCCAGAACCAGGAGCTCTGAACCTGTGGTTATAAGGTCAACGCAGGGCCCCCATCCAGAGAGGAGCCGTGCAAACGCCCCAGAAGAGAGGAGGCAGGCCCTGCACCCAGCGACCCCACCAGCCCAGCACCCCACCCCACCCCACACAGAGCCGGAAGCGGTGCAACGTAGCGGAGAAGAGCACTGGACATGACAGACCCAGCTCTGAGTAAACAAACAGAGAGAACAGACAGATGGATGGATGGGTGGGTTCCGAATAGGGAGCTAGATGTTATGATGATGTGACATTGATCAGAGATCTACCAGTGAGGGGGAGAAGTTACATATATTTAAGGATCTGCTTGTTTACATATAATATAGATCAGTAGCATTTTGAGATACACAGAATATATATTTGAGGTAGATGGATAAAGTCAGCGGTAGGCTGGAGCCCGTTCACACCAGCTAGAGGGAGCCAATTACACACATTGCTTCCTAATTCTGTGGTCAGGGACATCATGTTGGTTATCTGCAACCAGCCCCAGCAAGAATATTTCCACCACGGAAACATACAAATCAGGTAATTTGTCGTTTTCAGAGAGCCGACTTACCAGCACACTACTGACCGTACATGTGGATAACAAGCTGGCTATTTGGCTAGTTAGCCAGTCAGCTATATCTCAGATAGATACTATGTATATACTATATATACATACACACACATGTGCACGTATATGTGTGTATATAAAGCATGTATATGTATACACACGTATAAGAGAGATCCTATGTGCAAGGTAGATGGATTATGTTTAGGTAGTAGATAAACAGACAAACAAAAGTATATATATTTATATACATACGTAATTTATATTTGGCTGAACCTTAGGAAACTGCTGTCATTCAATTGTTTTTGGTCTACCACAAAGGCAATTTTGCATGGTTATATGTGATAGCTGAGTCATAAAAGTAGATGCGTGTGTGTGCATGTGTGAGTATAAACACGAGAAGACACCCCGGACTGAGAGACAGAAAGGACAGAGAGACCTGGGCTCCAGGAATAACTTCACCACTTACAAGCTGTTCTACCCAAGGCAAATGTCTTGCCCTCTCCAAGCCTCTTTTTCCCTGCTTGGAATAGGAGGGTATCGAGACCCACCTCCAGGGCTGCTGAGGGGACCTCAGGAGGGGACAGCCCAGAGCCACACCCAGCCGAGGCCTCCAAGAAGCCTCTCCAGGCCTGTGCCTCCCCCACCGGCACATCCCACTTCCGGTCGTCCCTGGGCATCCTCGTGGCCCCGCCGGATCTTCAAAGGACGTTACCTGCAGAAGCAGACTCTGGCACAGGGGGAGCATGGCCTTACTGATCCCCTTCCTGTCCCCACACCTCCCAGTTCACAGAGTGACGTGGCACCAGCTGACAGATGTCCCAGCCCCGGCGCCGGGAGTCTAGCTGCAGAATGGCCTCCCTTGGCCGTCGGTCAACAGAGCGGTGGCCAGTCCTCATCCTCAAGAGAATTCCTTATCCGGTCCCTGCTGGCCCATCTCCTCTGGTCCTTCTCGCCGACTCCCTGGGGGAGCCTTTCCACAGCGGGTACAGCTCTGGGTCTCAGCACAGCTGCAGCCAGCGTCCCGGGGCAGGTCCACTCCCCACCACCCTCCACACCCTACCCCCACCCCGGGCCTGGGTTTCCTTCTGCATGTTTAGTCTGAAAGTGCTATAAAATCACCTAAAAAAGAAAAGAAAAGAAAACCCTGCCAGGCAGAGCAAGCTGCCCGGGGCGGATGCGGCCCTGGGAGGGGAGGTTGCAACTCCGCCCTTTGCAAAAACCAGCTCTCAGGACTCTGACTTCAGGGTTAAGGACCTAAACTCCAGCTCTGTGAATTCCTAGCTGTGTGACTTTGGGCAAGTTCCTGAACCTCTCTTAATCTCAGGTTCCCCAACAGTAAAATGAGATTGACAACACCTGCCCCACGGGTTTCTCACGAGGATTTTTAAAAATAACATATAAAAACGGTGACATCTGCCAGTTTTAGAGGCCAGGCTGCATGCCAAGCTCTATGCTGTGAACCTTACACACCATCTCCTTTCTTCCTACAATGACCCTGTGAAGGATGTCCCACTCTTCTGCTCATTTTGCAGGGGAGGAAACTGGGGCTCTGGGAGGCTCATTTCCCCAGGGCACACAGCCGGCCAGGGACAAAGTCAGGATTGAACCCAGGAGGCTGGGTCCAGGGGCTACGGGCTCACTCACTGGGAGACACCGATAACACATGAGACGTAAAATCTCGGACACGTTGCAGGTCCTCCGTCCACGTCAGTTGCGGGGTAATCATCACTGATTTTTAATGCTTTCTTTCCTTGGTTAAAAGCGCCATCTGAGCGGGGACACTTCTCCAGGGCTACACCTTGGGGCTTTCGGATCAAGGCCGTGCAGGGGAAGGAGTTCACCCAGCTCTTTTGAAACAGATCAAAGCCTTGTTCGGAGAGCCTTGCTGTTCTCTGACCAGCTTGCCCTGAGCCGACTATAGCTTAGCCTTGGGGACATTTTGGGCTGTGCAGAAACCCAAGGAAGGAAGTGGGTGCCGGAGGGGCTGGGATGGGGGGTCAGCCTCAGCCTGGCCTCCTGAGCACCTGCTGGAGAGAAAGAAGTGCATCGGGTATTGGAGAGACCTGAGATCAAATCTGGGCTCTCACTGGCCAGCTGTGTGACCTCGGGCAGGTGAGCTGACCTCTCTGGGCCTCTGCTTCATTCCCCCAGGAGGGATGTTGATGTGGTGCCTAGTACACAGCAGATGCTCAATAAACGGTAGCTGTCATCATTTATTATTCTATTTAGGCAAACCACAATTTCCAAGACAATTACACTCAGCCTGCTTCTAACTCAGTGACTGTTGGCCAAAATCTGTCTATCTGGTTTCAGTATGCTTAGGAGTTTGAATGCAACCAAAGAAGAGTTGGTTGAATTTCGCTGCTAGTTATTTTGAAAGTATCTGGCTGCTCGAACCCAGCCCAGGTGGCCGGTTCTTCCAGGGACTGGCCTCTGGACTCGAGAGGGCTGGCTGTGTGCCGGAGAGCCAGCTGCTTCTGGCGCATCTGCAGAGCAGCCAGTGTAGAAGGGGATGCCAGCTCTCCCTTTTCAAAACAAGGGGCTGCAGCTGCAGTCGAAAACCAAGCCCGGCTTAGCCCCAGAGGCAGCTAGAGTGGCCCTCTGGCCATGTTTGCAGAAAGGGCAGGTTTGTGCTGACAGCTTAGGGCTCCGCTCCGAGGCTGTCCCTTGAAAAGAGCCATGGGTCAACTGAGCTGCCACCTTGCTGTAGAATGTTCCGGTTGGGGCGATTAGCTGTGGGATGCCCTAACTCTACGCCTGATATTGGAATTGCCCTGGGTAGTTAGGCAGGGCATCCTGGAAAGCAGCCAGAGAAGGGCCGAGTCTCTGCTCTGAGCGGAACCCAACCCCACCTGGCTGAGCCCCAACTTCTGGCCATTAGGTGAAAGCAAGGATGGAGCACCAGAACTTGGAGAGGAGCAGAAGAGGAGCGGGAGGGGGCCAGGGTGCACAGGGCTTCATCGGGGGCCCAGGAGTGACCCATGTGGCTGGGAAAGGGACGAAGCAGGAGACCTGGAAAGCCGTGTAGGGTTTCTTTCCACCTCTGCTGTGTGATCCTGGGACTCTGTTTGCCCTCTCTGGGGCTTTTCTGCCTAATCTGAGAAGCTGAGAGAGCTGATAAGACCATGAGCTGTGTAAGATGATGACTAGGTTTTGTTCACTGCGTATCCATAGCACCCGGCTCAAGCCAGGCACACAGTAGGCCCCCCATAAATAATTACTGAACAACGATGCCTCTCCCTCCATCCCTTCTCCGTGTAATTTTCCCAAAGGCAAGCTTTTGATTAGAGAAGTGTTCTCTGCCGGTACAGACTGTTCCTGATGCAAGGAACAGTCAGTGTGTATCTGATTTTAAAAAGCATTGATCCAGGCTGTTCAGATCCTAATGAGGCAGAGGCGGGAGAGAAGCCTTCATTCCCGCATCCCTCTCTGGAATTGCTCTCCCACCGCAGCCAGACAGTACCTCAGTGCCCAAAGCCGGGACTGCAACCCACACACCTCCAGGCCTGGGCAGGTAACAGGGCCAGTGGGGCCAGGGGAGGCCTGGGGTGAACCGGACAGTGTCCTCCCCGGCCACAGAGCAGCTCCCATTAGCTCCTGCCCATCACTGCGGAAGGAAAGGCAAACCTGACACAACCGGCTCTTATCAGTTTCTTTAAAGTTGAAAATCCAGATTCTTAAGTGCAACCGCCTGATTTTTAAGTGTTGGCAACTAATTCAACAATTAAAAAGAAAAGTTACTGGAGCAGGCAAACAGAACGTTCTGCGGGCTGGACTCAGCAGGCCCCTGAGGTCTATGGGTCGTGAATAGGAACCTATTCAAAGGGAGGAGGCTAGGCCCTTGCCCCAGGGGACCTGTCAGTCTGATGGTGGAGACACAGCTCCGCCCTGGGGAATGCTCTAATTCTGATGAAAGCAGCAAAAAGAGGCAAGATTTCCAGGTGCTTCCAGAGCAACATAGAAAAATGTGCAGAAGAATTTCGTATAGACTAAGACCACAGCCACTAGGGGACCGCAGGACGGCGGACCGGCCTGACGAACTTGCGGTGAATCCGGCAGATGTCTCGGATACCGTCTTACAAACTCTCGAAGGAAAGGCAGGATGTGGGTTGACAGGGGAGGGTGTCCCCGTTGGGGAGCATGGCCGATACAGAAACCCAGAGGCGGGACAGAGCAGGGGGCCAGGGTAGGAGGCAGAGAAGTGTCGGGGCTGGGTTGAGATGCCGCCCTGGAATGTCCAAGTCAGATGGCCCCCTGGGGATGGCTTGGTCCCAATGCACAGATGGGAAATAGAGGTTCGAGGAGGGGGGAAACTTGCCCAAGGTCATGCAGTGAGCTGGTGACACAGCCAGGATGGGAAAGAAGTCTCAGGAGACCAGACTGGGTGTGGGAAGGGGGCCACGAAGCCCACCCGAGGGACAGCTGTTTGGTGGTTTACATGGTTGAGGAGCCCCTGGCTGGTGACCCCACCTCACCCCAACCCCTCCCTCGTCTGTGAGCTGGAGCCAGGCGGAGGGCACCATCTTCAGCCATGGCTGCCCTTTGGATTAACCTTTAGACTGTGCAGATTAATGGTCCATCCATCTTCCACCCAACAGGCTCCAGAGGTCTGGCAGGGGGAGCGAGTACGGTCCAGAAGGGACCAGGGGCTCAGTGAGAACCGGAAGGATGTCCTGGACCCAGGAGGCCTTGCCTGCCAGGACTCAGGGTCCGCAGGGGCACTAGGAGGGAAGCCATGTTGAGCAGCCTGATGGCGGGCCAGGCACCCAGGGCCAGGAGTTTCCCCCGCATCTTGATCCTGCCTCTTCTCGGCGACCCTTCAAGGCCAGGATTCTTGTGACCCATTTCACAGATGAGAAGGCAGGGCCTTGCCCATCCAACCAGAAGTGGCAGCTCTGGGATCCTGTGCTTTCAAAAAGGGAAACCAGGTGGTGTCACAGCCCTGCCTGGAGCCTTTCCGTGAGCCCCGCCATCTCCCCTGCCTCACCTCCCTTCACTTCTGCCCTCCCGCTGGCCCGCCACCCTTTCCTCACTCAAGGTCTTTGCACTTGCTGTTCCCTCCTTTCAAACACTCTTCCACCATCTCCCACACAGCTGGAGACACTCAAGCATCTGCAACAGTCAGGGCCGAGGAGAGCAGGGCCTTGAACCAGAGAAGACAAGGGGTGCTGAGTCTGGGCGGGTGCCGTGCTCCAGCCAAGCTGCTCGGACAACTGGGAGCCAGCAGAGGACGAAGTCAGATTTTCTTTGTCACATCCTTTAAAATTGTTTAAATTGAGCTATAAAACGCATGAGGGTGTGGAACTTCAGTGAGCAGTTCAGTGAACTTCTCACGTAACCACGTCCATGTAATTTCCAGCCATATCCAGGCATAGATCGTTTCTAGCACCGGAAGCTTCCCGTGTCCCTTTCTAGTCAAAACTACCGTCCCCAAGAGGTGACACTTCTCTGACTTCAGTCACTGTCAGTTTTGCCTTTTCTTGACTCTCATATAAATGGGGTCATAGAGTATGTGGCCTCTGGCAGATTGCATTTTCCAGAGATGGCTCCACAGTGTCTCCCATTCCTCACGCTCTTCTCTCACCATGTGACATCAGTGCTGCTCCCGTGGGGCAGTGGGATCTGTGTCCCCTCCCCTGGAATCTGAGTGGACCTTTAGGACAGCCTTGACAAAGAGAGTATGGTGGAAGGGATGCTGTGTAACTTCTGAGTAAGTCACAAAAACGCCACGTCCTTTCACACGCTCTCTTGGGATGCTCACTCTTGGAACAGGCTGCCATGCCAGGAGGAGGCTCAGCAGCCTGTGGAGAGGCCCATGAGAGGAGCCCTTAGCCCTGGCGGCTGAGCTCCCAGCCACCGACCACAGCACCTGCCACCCACGTGAGTGATGCACCTTGACAGTGGGTTCCTCAGCCCCGGTGGGCTTCTGCTGATGCCTTATTGCAGAGATGAGCTCTGCCCCACGTCCGGCCCAAATTGCATCTTGTGGGCAAAACAAATGATTGTTTTTGTTTATGCCACTAAGTTTGGAGTGGTCTGTTACACAGCAACGGATAACCGAAACATGGTCCATGAGGAGATTTTAAGGAGAACAGCGGTGTCCAAGGATGTCTTCTCACCCTTGTATGTAGTGAAAGATCCAGTACAAATTGGCTTAGGGAAAGAAGAAAGAAAAAGGATAAACTGGTTCTCATAACTAGAAAGTTCACGGGGGGCTTGTGTTAGTTTGCTGGGGCTGCTGTGGCAAAGCTCCACAGACCAGGGGCTGAGACAGCAGAAAGCTATCGTCTCGCAGTTCTGGAGGCTGCAAGTCCAAGATCAAGGCGTCGGCAGGGTTGGCTCCTTCTGAGGACGTGAGGGAGCATCTGTGCCAGCCTCTCCACTTGGCTGGTGTCTTCACATTGTCTTCCCTCTGTGGGCCTCCATGTCCAAAAGTCCCCTTCCTGTAAGGACACCGGTCATATTGGATGAGGGGTCCACCCTACTCCAGTATGACAACACTATTTCCAAATAAGGTCATATTCTGAGGGTCTGGGGGTTAGGACTTCAACATAGAAATCTGGGGGGACGCAATCCAACCCATGACAGGGTTAATGCGGCCCTGGCTGGGTCCAGGCCCTCATGGCTGTCGCCAGCCTCTCTACAGCTCTCAACTTTGCTTTTCTATGTCTCAGGCTCCATGTGGCAACAGGATGCTCCAGGCCCACAGCTCTGGGTCACAAGTACCAGCAGAAAGGAGAGTGAGTTGGGGCCAGCCCGGTGGCACAGTGGTAAAGTGCGAACGTTCCACTTCAGCGGCCCAGGGTTTGCCGGTTCGGATCCCAGGTGCGGACACGGCACCGCTTGGCAAGCCATGCTGTGGTAGGCGTCCCACATAGAAAGTAGAGGAAGATGGGCACGGATGTTAGCTCAGGGCCAGTCTTCCTCAGCAAAAAGAGGAGGATTGGCAGCAGATGTTAGCTCAGGGCTAATCTTCCTCAAAAAAAAAAAGAAAGGAGAGTGGCCTCTCCCTCCACAGCTCCAGCAGGAGTCTCCTGCCATGCCGTTTCTTTGGATCGGGCCGCAGAGCCACACTGAGGCCAATCACAGTGGCCAAGGAAGGCCTTGCCTTATTGGTCTAGCCGGCGTCCCATGAGGACCCTGGAGCAGGGCTGGGGTGGGTATCAGGAGGGCAGTTCCCAGGAGAAGAGGGATGGGACAAACAGCTGATGTCCACACGGGGACCGGGAGGTTTGGCTCACGGCTCTCACCAGCTTGGACCAGAGCCCACCAGGGAGCACAGAGGGCAGGAGGGCGTGGATGGCCCCGTGCCGACGCCCCCAGCAGCTACACTCTTGCAGGAACCGGTCCTGCCAGCCCCTGGTCCCCTGCGTCATGTTCCCATTCCAAGACCGGCATGCTCACACCCGGCCCTGAGATTAGGAGGAAAAATAATATTTAAAGGCACTTATTAAAGATACTCAAAAGGCCTTTCGAATGTCAAACAGCTGTGAGCAAACTCTAATTTGATGATCTACGTGTTAATGAATCCCAGACATGCAGATTAAATTCTCTTTAAGTCGCACGTGGTTTTAAAATGCATTTCTCTCCTGCATGTCTGGTTGGGAACAAGGTTAACAAAACACCTGTGAGGCAGGTCCGCTGATCTGGGGACCGACCGAGCAGGAGCTGAAGACGGCGGTGGCTCGGGCCTCGGGGAGCTTGCAAGCTGGAGAAAGAAAAAGACAGACGAGAGACACAGCCACAACAGCACGGACAAGCGCAAGCCGGGGCTGGCTGGGAGGGCAGCCTGCTGTGCGTGATTCTTTCGTTTAGCAAATATTGACTGAGTGCCTACCGTGTGCCAGGCCCTGCCCAGGGCATCCGGGATGCAGTGCGGAAGACAGAAGCCACAGACTCCGCCCTCATATAACTTTCAGGCGAAGGGGACAGAGGAGACCTAGGGAGGCAGGTTGTTAATGAAGGTAATTCCAGAGTATAGTAAGTGCTAGATGGGAAGAAACCTTGTGATATGATACGAGAAACTGGTTGGGATGAGGGAGAGAAAGGAGACGAGGTTGTCCGAGAAAAGCAGAGGACTGTGGAAAGGCTTGGGGAACAGCTGGTACAGAGGCCTTGCCATCAGAACAAGCCTGGCTGTTCGAGAATCGAGCAGCCAAGACAGGGTGGGAAGGTGGCCCGTGGCAGACGCACCCAGCAGAGGGAGGACCCCACGGCAGTGTCGTCTGAACAGCAACACGGATGCTCCTTAAACGCACAGCACCGAAGACCAAGGGAAGACAGAGCGTGACAGACCCAACTCAGCCCAGTGGGGAATCCAAAACGCACAAACATTCTGGAAGGAGGCACACGGGGCTGCCGGGTCCTGCTGGCTCTGTTTCCTGACCCAGGGCTGGTGACGGGGGTGCGTCCACTTCCAGAAAAGTCTCGAGCTGTGTGTGCAGGATCTGTGCCCCTCTCTGCAGGATATTGCTCCTCAGTAAAATGCCACTGAAATTAAGAACTTCTGTGCGCAGGACACAGCAGCGCACTTTCTGCCAGAACATGGCCGACCAAAAGATAGACCTTAGTCTGTTAGGGTGCTTGTCTGGGAGGGTCGGAGACGACAGGGGCTGTGAAACCTCTTCCCAGAGCACTCAGACACGGTGGCAAGTGCCTCCCGGGCATTAATTCACTCATTTATTTTACTTTCTCAACAACCCTGTGGTTTTGGTGAAGCTCACGTTCAAGTGAAGACGGCAGGCCCATGAGGCACTGTCACCCCTACTTAACAGAGGAGTTAATTGAGCTCCTGATAATGAGTGAACGAATGAGTGAATGAATGAATGAGTGAATGAATGAATGAGTGAGTGAATGAGGGAGTGAAAGAATGAATGAGTGAGTGAATGAATGAATGAGTGAATGAGTGAGTGGGTGAATGAACGAATGAGTGAGTGAATAATGAGTGAGTGAGTGAATGAATGAGTGAGGGAATGAGTGAGTGGGTGAATGAACGAATGAGTGAGTGAATAATGAGTGAGTGAGTGAATGAATGAGTGAGGGAATGAGTGAGTGGGTGAATGAACGAATGAGTGAGTGAATAATGAATGAGTGAGTGAGTGAATGAATGAGTGAGTGAATGAATGAGAACAGCCCTGGTGCCTCTGAGTGGCTGTTAACGCGCAGGTGGGAAGTTGCCGACCAAAGCCTCAAAGGCCGGCTGCGTGTTTCTGGACCCCACAGGCAGGACCTCCCTCCCGCACCCCTCAGCCCACCTCTGGTCAACGCGGGAGCTGGCCCCTTCTATCACTTCCACAACCTTCTCGAGGCCAGGGACAGGCGCCCCACAGCCAGCCACCCGCCAGAGCCTGGTGACAACGTGATGGATGAGGAACTCAGCGAAGCCCGGCTGCTGGGATGACACGAGGAAGGAGAGGATAACTCTCCCCCGCCCCCATCTATTTTTATTTCTCTCTGAACCCTGGAAGACGAGGGTTCCGGCGAGTCGTTCCCACTCCCTGACAGAGACTGGAAGTGTCCCGAGCTGAGCCCTGAGTTACCGACCGAGCCCTGTGTTACCTACCGAGAGGCGAGAGGCTGGCTGGAGCCGGAGAGACAGGGCCAGCTGGGCTCCAGCCCCTCTGGGTGAGAGAAGCTTTGGCAGGGGAGGAGCGGGGTCCCAGGCCACGCACGTGGGGGCCCTCCTGTCGCTGGCTGGCCGTGTGACCTCAGCAGACCCTCCCAGGGTCTTGGTTCCCTCACCTATAAAACAGGTGAGGCCGGGGCCGGCCCGGTGGCGCAGCGGTTAAGTGCACATGTTCCACTTCAGCAGCCCGGGGTTCGCCGGTTCGGATCCCGGGTGCGGACATGGCACCGCTTGGCAAGCCATGCTGTGGTAGGCATCCCACATATAAAGCAGAGGAATATGGGCACAGATGTTAGCTCAGGGCCAGTCTTCCTCAGCAGAAAGAGGAGGATTGGCGGCAGAGGTTAGCTTAGGGCTAATCTTCCTCAAAAAAAAAAAAAAAAAGGTGAGGTCATCTCAGCCCCTCCTCTGTCACGGGGTGGTGGGGGTGGTGGGGGAACGAACCGGCAGCAGATAATGTTCGGTCAACCATCCAATCTGATACCCTGAGATGGAAAGCTCCTGGGCATCCTCAGGGGACCTCAGCATCTTCGCTCCCTGCCCCCTGCAGCCACCAGGGTTCCCACTGTGTCAAGGGCAGGTCCTCCACGTTTGGGGTAAAGCCAGGTCCCAGTGCCTCCATCCTCCCGCCATGTAACCCGGACACGTCCTTTCTCCCCTCTGGGCCTCAGTCTCCTCACCTGTGCAGTGGGGACAGGAGTGCCCCACGCTGGGCATCACTGTGAGAGGCTAACGTGTGTTCAACCCTTGTCACTGGGCATCTGGCACACAACAGATATCAGCAGGTGGGGGTCACTGTTATCTTGGTAAAAAAGTTATCCTGGGACGAGGGTGAGCAAGGGAGGCCCCTGGGGTGTGAAATTTAAAGAGGGGCTCACTCTCCAGCCGTGCGGGTGCAGGGCTGGCCCCCGAGAGTGAGCGCCTCCCTGAATTTGCTCTGCTTCCCCTGCCGCAGTGCCACCCCGGGAGCCAGACACAATGACTGAGATGACTGGCCCAACAGGGTGGCCTGAGGAATGACGGCGGGGCAGCACCCATTATTATTACTGCCTGTTGGACGCCGGGCACTGCATGCTGAGGGAGGACATGGATGCGGGCTCTGAGAGGCTGTGTCCGTCCACGGCCAGAATCCCCGGCCTGAAAGGGGCAGAGTCCAGATCTGAAGCAGATGTCCAGTGATTCCAAAGCTGAGCCCTTAACCATTGCGCTCTACTGCCTCTGGATGCTGCAGGCAGGACGGGCATGGGGACCGGGGTCGGCCTCTTGTGGGTTGACAGGTCTACGGCTCAGCCACCCGCTCCCAGCCTGGTCCAGGGACGGGATCTCAAGCTAGCATTGCTGAGGGCCAGGCTTGCCCGTTGCACCTGTTTCTTTCCTTCTAGCACATCTTCTGAGCCGCAGTTTTCTGATTTATAGATCAGTTGACTTGTTCATTGTCTGACTCCGCCCCCCAGCATTTGAGCTCCGTGAGAGCAGGGCCCAGGGCCCACCCCCCTCATCACACCGGGTCCCCAGGGCATAGCTGTGCACCTGCCTCATGAGAGAAACTCAATAAATATTTGCTGAATGAGAGAATGGCTCAACGTAAAGGATGTAGGAGTTCTTCCCATTTGCAGACAGGGGAATCGAAGCTCAGAGGACAAGCATCTGAACCCAGGACTTGGAGCCGCCGTGCTGTGTCATTCACCCTCCGTGCCAGGCCGCCTCTAGGGGACCTTGCTTGGGAAGAGATGGTGCAGTATAAACTGGTGCGTGCAAATGACGATGCAAATATCACTGGGGCTCGCTTCCGCAATGTCCTGGCCTCTGGGAGAACTCAGGGAGAGGCTGTCAGGTCTGCTGCAAGCCGGTCCCTTCCAGCAGCAGCTTGGGTGGAGGTGGGAGACCCCCAGAGGAGGCAGGGGGGTAGGTTATGATGCAGCCCTGACCCCAGTCGGCCCCTGTGATCAGAGGTCTTCGGGGTGGCGCTCACCGTCCTGCAGGCTCAGGCCCCACCCTTCCCACTCTGCAGAGAAACCAAAGCGCACAGCTGAGTACTGAGGTCCAGCAGAGATGGAACGAGGACTCCGTCAGGACAAAGAGGCTCAGAGTTCTCGCCCCTGCACCAGCCTTTACATGCTGCATCCCATTCGATCCTGATACACCCCTAAGCAAGAGAGACTTGTGTGCCCATTTTATAGAAGAGAAAACTGAAGCTCAGCAAGGTTAAATAACTTGCCTAAGGCTGCAGAGCTAGCAAGTGACCCAGTCAGATGTATCTGCCATCAAAGCTGCCCGTCCAACCCCAGCACAGTGCCACCCGCCCACCCCTTCATCTCCTTGTCCTCCTCGCCCCCGCATGCCCATGTGGTCCATAGGAGGCCGTTTCTGCTCCCTCTTGTGCTCCAAGAGCTCGCCATCCTCCAGCCCGGGGGAAGCCCTCCTCCTCCAGGAAGCCCTCCTTCAGACTCCTTCCCCGGGGAGCCCTGCAGCAGGGAGAGGCTATGCCCACAAATCTGACTCCACTTCCTCTGCCCTGTCTCCAGCCTTCGCCAGACTCCGAGGTCCCAGGCTGGGGGACCCATTCATTCACTCAACTTCCACTCACTGGGAAGTGGCAAATGATTGCCCTCGTGGGCCTGGGTTCAAATCCTACCTTTGCCTAGTTCTCTGGCCTGGTTCACCTGTCTGCAAACGGGGACAGCAGTGGTGGCTCCCTTGGGAGAAGGGGTCAACACAGCGAGCAACGGACCGAGGAGCCTGGCACACATGAGTGCTGGTATATAACCAGCCACCTGCCAGGTGCCAAGCTGGGCCCTGGGGTACAGAGACCCTGGACTGCACACGCAGGACGCTCCCAGACACACGACGAAGCACGAGGCCAGGCGATGAGAGGCACAGTGGACAGAAGTGCAGGAACTCGGACCCACCCGGGGCCGGAACAAGTTCCCAAAGCTGTTGAGCTGAGTCAAATCTCCTACCCACCCACCCCCCTCATTTTTCTTCCCTAGAAACATCTTTCCCGGAAATGGAAGCCTGGATGGCGGGTAGGCCCCTTCCTGCCAGTGTGCCCCCATGGGCTCTGAGGCCTCCTTCCGCAGGCGGCAGCCTGCCCTCCCCTGTCTGCTGAGGCCCAGGGTCTCCTCGGAGAGCAGGCGGGGTCCCCTGGGCAGAGACAGGGAGAGAAGGGAGAGGCCTCTGCTTAAATTCAGGGCCTCCGTCCCGCCTCGGGGGAACACGGGCCTTCCCGGGCCTGCTGGCTGGGGGGTTCGATCCTGCAGGGGCAGGCCTCCTGGGGGCCTGAGGGTGCTCGGCCAGGCATTCCTGGTTTTAAGATCCCATATATAACAGAGGGAGGCAGGGGCACACCCCGGAAGCGGCCGGGGCCGAGGGGGGTGGAGCCGGGCAGCCTCGCCTTCCCTCAGCGGCCTGAAACCAGCACAGATCAGAACCTCGTCGTTCCACCACCTCTCGGTACAAATGGGGAAACTGAGTTCCCAGAGGCCTGCAGACAGACAGGACTGGCACTCATCTCCTGACCCACCCTCGGGACACCCCCTAACGCGGGGAGGGTGGGGAGCAGCATCAAGCTCTGGATGAAAGGCTGGGAGTGTGCAAAGTCTGGCAAACATGGGTCCCCTCCTCCGCCAGCCTCTGCCCGCCCCGGCCGCCCCACCTGACAGGCGCCCTGTGCCGGGGACCCCGCTGCGCCCAAGCCTTTGGCTCTGCTGCCCCCTGGTGGTCACTGGCTCTGGTCTCCAGCTCCAGGTCCCTGACTTGGCAGTTAGTTGGTCCAGGGATGGGGCCATGTTAACAACCAGAATATGGGGGAATAAGGGACCAGGGAGGGGGAAGATAGTGACGGGGCCAGAGGAAGAGAGAGAGGCTTGCCCTCCTTCCTTCTACACCCCCCTTCCCACACACACACTCAGAAAGAGATCCTGGGAGAGAGCGGAAGCCAGCCAGTGTGGGGCCCAGGAGAACACAGGGCTCCAGTCCCTCTGGGGTGGATTACAAATGGCAAGTCCTCGGTGCTCCTGCCGTGCAGACGTGGAGTCTATTTCTCTCCCCTTGACTCTGGCCATCCCTGGACTTGCTTTGACCAACAGAACGCATAAGTCACACCGTGTAAGTCCCAAGGCTGGGCTGTAAGAAGTTTGCAGCTTCGTCCCGGCTTCCTGGAACCCGCCCCAGAAGCTGGCTGCCACCTCACCTGGTAAAGAGGCTGCGTGGAACAAAACCAAGGTGCTCCCGTCGACAGCCCCTGCTCAGCCTGAATCAGCAAGGACTCCTCCCATGGGAGGGGACAGCCTTGGACACCCAGCCCCAGCACAGCTTGCACACAACTGCACCCCGGCTGGCACCAGTGGGGCAGAACGACCCGACAGAGCCCAGCCAGCCCCCAGTCAGGAGAGACACCAAATTATGGTGGTTGTTTTGAGTCGCTAAGTTTTGGTCATCTTATTATGCGGAAATAAATCACCAAATCAGAGCTTCACCCCCCAGCAGCTGTGTGACCCTGGGTTTATCACTTGGCCTCTCTAAGCCCCAGTTTCCGTGGGGTAACAATGCCCAGAGTGGTTGTGGGCATCAAATGAGATGATGTGTGCAAAGCGCTGAGTTCCCAGAACACACTAATCACCAACAAGTATGGAGCACGTGCCTGGGGCCAAGCAGCCCGCCCAGCGCTCTGCACACGCCATCTGATCGAACCTCACTGCGGCCACCCGAGACACTCAATTTTACCAAGGGGGCAGCAGGTTTCCCAAATGAACACTCACGGTACACAGTGAGGAAACCGAGGCATAGAGAGGATAAGTGACTTGCCCAAAGTCCTCAGCTGGTAAGAAGAGACAGGATTCAAATCCACATAGCAAGCATAAAACAAAAGGTCATTATCATCGCATCACCAGCATTACTAGCATTATCGTCACCATCACCAACATCACCACCATCATCATCACCACCATCGCCATCAACTTCCTTATCATCACCTCCATCATCATATCATCATCATTGCCAGCACCACCATCACCATCATCTCCCAACATCATCACCATTAGCCCCACCAGCAGCAACATCACCATCACCATCCTCCTCCTCCTCACCCTCCTAGACGTCATCATCTCTACCATCATCTTCATCATCATCACCATCATCTCCATCATCATCTTGTCAGCATCACCAGCGTCATCACTGATGATTCACCACCACCATCCATCATCATCATCCTCATCACTATCATTATCACCATCATCATCTCCATCATTATCACCATCATCACCATCACTATCATTGTCCACATTTGGCTGTGTGTCTACAGGAAACTGGCTGAACCTCTCTCAGTCTGGGAAAGTCACGCCTTCTGAAGCGGGCTGGGTCCTCAGCTAAGGGGACGAGGTGCACAGAGCCATCCTCACCCTCTCTAGCTCCCCTCCACAGGGGCCGGGATAGACGTGAGTCTTCGCTCAACACACACTCCACCTCTGGGCAAAGCTCCCTGAACGCCTGGGGACAGAAGCCGGGTTTTCAGCTCCCGGGCCTCGTTCCTCACATCTGAGCTAACCAGAGCCCGCGGGTCTCAGGAAGGTGCCTCTGGCGCCCTGGACAAAGACGAAGCCACATCTGACCAGCCCACACTCTCCAACTATTGGTCCTTCACACAGATTTCCCGGACCCCCCGGGGCCGTGTGCTGGGCTGGTTCCCACACCTCTACAAGGAACTCGATGGGAACAGGCCTCGGACCCAGACAGGCCTAGACCAGAGCAGACGCCCTCAATTCCAGGTGTGTGACCGTGGGCAAGTCCCCTAGCCTTCCTGGGCCCCACATACCAGCTATGTCCCCAAGTGCGTGCAGCCCCTTTAAGGCACCCCAGCCCTTCCCTGCACCCCAACCCCAGGCACCGACGTCCGAGGCTGAGCCTGATTCGGACAGAGTGGCAGGCTGGTCTCAGGGCTCAGGAGCTCCGGCGGCCTGCCCTCCGCTCAGGCTACGGGCTGGGTCTGCCCCCTCAGCCCCGAGAGCCTCCTGAATCCTCGGGACCTGGCTTTCCCCTCTGTGCAGCTCTGAACTGCTGCCAGGCAGCAGGGAAGGACGGCCTGTCGGGGTCACTGAGGCACAGGCCTACCTCTGGACCACTGGGAAGTGGCCTCTGTGCGTCACGGACGCCTTTGCCTGGCAGCCACCCGCACAGACCAGTTAACATACATGGGAGCTGTCATCATGGACACACGGCTTCAGAGAATCAGGCTCCGTGGCTCCACTCAAAATCATCCCGTCCCTCGGGATTCACAGGGACCGCTGCCACCGCTTCTCGACAGTGACCATGCTAGGAACTTTCCACACTGCATTCGGCGGGTGTTCCTGAGCACCTCCTGTGTGCTGGGCGCTTTTCAGAGCACTTGGAAAAAACAATAGCGAAAACAAAGATCTCTGCCCTTGCAGAGCCAATTTTATAGCAAGAAAAGAAGAAATTTAAAATAACAATAATAAATAAATAAATTATGTAATAGATGATAAGTGCTACAGAAAAACCAAATGGGGAAAGGGTATTGATACTGCTACGATAATTTTGATTTTCAATAAAGTGGTCTTGGTGGGCCTCGTTGGAAAGTGTCATCTAGCAAAGCCTTGAAGGAGATGAGGGGATGATCCACTCAGATATGCGGAGCAGGGACGGCCTGTGCAAAGGCCCTGAGGCAGGAAGGAGTTGCCATGTTTCAGAACAGCAAGAAGGCCAGCATGGCTGGAACAGGGAGGAAGTAGAGGAGACAGGGCCTTGTCAGGACTCTGGATCATGCTGGGGCCACCACAGGGTGCTGAGCAGAGCTGTACCAGGAGCTGACTCACATTTTAAAAAGCCCCCTCTGGGGGCTGGCCCCGTGGCCGAGTGGTTAAGTTCGCGCGCTCCGCTGCAAGCGGCCCAGTGTTTCATCAGTTCGAATCCTGGGCGCGGACATGGCACTGCTCATCAGACCACGCTGAGGCAGCGTCCCACATGCCACAACTAGAAGAACCCACAACGAAGAATACACAACTATGTACCGGGGGGCTTTGGGGAGAAAAAGGAAAAAATAAAATCTTTAAGAAAAAAAAAAAAAAAAAAAGCCCCCTCTGGCTGCTGCATGGGGAGCAGACTTGTAGGGGGGAAGCAGAGAGACCAGTGGGGAGGCTGCCCAGTATGTGGGCGCAAGACAACGGTGGCTGAGGCCAGGCTGGCCCAGGGGTAGATGGGGAGAAGCGGGCAGAAGCTGGACGTGCCCGGAAGCGGGAGCACCCACGGGACTCCCTGACGGCCGGGTGCTTGCTTTACCCCAGTTTCTCCGGCCCTCTGAGAGGCGGGCGTGACGACTCCCACTTTAAAGTCGCGTCAACAGGGGCTGAGAACCAAAGTCTCGCCCCCACCTCGCTCAGGGAGGGGGCAGCCCGGGGTGGCTCCACGGTGAGTGGCGCTGCTGGTGTCCAGAAGCCGCCAGAGACGAGCTCGGGGGCCCCCGGGAGAGGGCAGTTAAGGGGGCTGACACCTGCCTGCCCAGCACCCCATAAAGCGAGCTGGAGCGTGAATTGATGGCCTGTTAATGGCCCGGAGCTCAGCGCTGCCGTGTCCTCATCAGTTTATAAACTCATAAAACGCCTTGGTCATGGCACACGCCCCCGCCTCCTTTAGCTGAGAATGGATGGCCTTCCTGGGGGAAGAGGCAACCAGCTGTGGGCTGTCGCTGAGCGGGGGCACCACTGGACTCCCGGGCCCTTCCCCCTTCCCCTCGAGCCCCGAGGGGTCAGCCTGTGGCCCCGACTCCCGCCCCATGGCTCCATCTGCCCTTCCTCACTCTCTGAGGAAGCCCCCTGGGGTGGGGGGCCCACAGGAGGGAACGAGGGAAGGAAATTTACATCTGGGGGCAACTACTAGGTGCCAGGCATGACCCATGACCCTCACAGCGTCCCCATAAGGTCAGCATCACAGCCCCCATCTGACAGATGGACAAACTGAAGGTCAGACACCGAGGGGTCGCACCCGAGGACCCTGAATCGGTGCCCCACCCCTGTCCTCTGAGCCACCTGTGGTCCCCAGCCCTTGGTGCACGGACAGATAAACGGCGTCACGTGGCACCGCTGTGTGTGCGTCAACGAGGCCACCTGACGTCATCCCCCGCTAGCGTGGCTCTGGCACACTTGTTACAGGGACCCACTGCAGGTGGGACCGGGATCCAGACAGCCCTGTGCGACCTGCCTTCCCTCGGGCATCTCCTCTCCACCCACTCCTTACCGAGGAGCCCTGCGCCCTGAGGCGACAGCACTGTCCCCACCCCAGGCACAGTTCCAAGCTCCGGCTAATTTAACACACCCGACAGATTTAGGAGCGGTGTATTGTTTTCCCTGACTCACAGGTGAGGAACTCAAGGCACAGGAAGGTTAAGCCGCTTGCCCAAGGTCACACAGCTGGTGTGTGGCTGAGCCGGGCTTTGAACTCAGGTCTTTCCACTCAGTACCCACAGCGCTGCTAGGCTTCTGTTCCCACCGGGTCCAGCCTGCTGTTCCCCGGTCACACCCGAACTGGGGACCCCGTCCAGGTCCCTGCAGAGGGACGATGCAGGGATGTCCCGGGGTGACAAGAGAAGGGTCCCCATGCCCACCCCTAGGGTCTGGTAAGGCTCTACACCCACCCCTGGGCGACCCCTGGCCCAAGAAGGAGCCACTCAGCGCACACCTGCGACAGGTGGGGCCCTGGCGCCCCCTCGAGTCCGCTGGCAGACTCTCCACTGGCTGGACGTGGCCCAGCTTCTAAACGCAGCCTCAGACCCGCCTGGCACGGGGGTTCGCTGCGTCCGCATCCCTCCCAGGCTGTGATTAACTCCATCGACTCGCGGTTTTACTCAGCTTCGTCCTAGGCGATAATTTCTGCAAAATCCCGAGTCTGATGTGCCAGGTGTGTTTCTTCCCGACGCCCTTTAAATGAAAGCTAAATACACGACTTCAAAAATTGCATTCATGTGCCTCAAAAAATCGCCTCCCCGCGCCTTCAGGTGGCGCTGCTCGTTCACCTGCAGAACCCGCTTGCTGGGGTCTGTCGAGGACCCGGCCGTGCCTACAGCCAGGCGCCAGAGCCAGACTTTAATCAAAGAATTGAAAAAATAAGTATAGAATTACAACTCAACAATGTTATTAAGTGATAAAACTGGTTTGCCATGAGGAAGCAGAAAACACCGGATGAGCCCACACCTTGACTGGGCTGGGGAAGTCAGGGAGGGCTTCCTGGAGGAGGGGGCGCTTGAGCTAAGACCTGAAGGAGGAGCAAAAGTTAACCAGGTGAAGAGGGAAGGAAAGAGTGTTCTGGGCAGAAGGACCAGCGTTTGCAAGATCCCCGAGGCAGGAGGGAGCCTTCCCCATGAGTTCTCCGTCTGCACCTTGGGACTCGACTCCCTGTCCGCCGTCAGGGTGGGGATTCTGCCTGTGTGGCCTCCCTCCTTTGCCTTCTTTGCCCCCAGCTCCAGCCAGACTCACCCCCACCCCCCACATCCCCAGCACTGCCCGGGGCTTTTGGTCTATTTCCTTTTCATCCTCGTGACCCTGGGGTTTGGCTCTCGGGATCCCCATTTCCAAATCAAAGAAACTGAACTTCAGAGATGTCGAGTTACTTTCCCAAAGTCACACAGCGTGGCAAAGCCAGGATTTGTACCCAGACCCGGTGGCTGTGCTCTCTTACTACATCAGGCTGCCTCTCAACCGTGTCCCAACTCTTACTCCTGTGGACTTCGAATCAGGAGACCTGGGGGCAACGCTTGACTTGGCACTAACTTGCTGAGCAAATTTGGGCAGGTTACTGGCCCACTCTGAACCTCAGTCTCCTCATCTGTAAAATAAGAAGGGTGTACAATAATAGTAGCTAATATTTATTATTCCTCACATTAACTCTTTTAAGTGAGCAGTAGTAATATTCCCACACTACAATGTGGAAACAAGCTCAGAGAGGTTTGGTGACTTGTCCAAAGTCACACAGCTGGTGAGTAGCAGAGCAGCATGGAACCATCTCGAAAGCCCTCCCAGTAACAAAGTTCTCAGCCTGACTTTTCCAGGGAATCCCAGCTTACCCCTGGAACGTGAACCCGCATCTGGCCCCCTCTCCAGGGCTGCCCATTTTTGTCCACTACCCGCTGTCTGTGGGTGTGAGACACCTCTCCACAGAGGCAGGGGCCCAGGACGCTGCCTGACCCACGCCACCAGGTCCATGGCGAGCTGAGCAGGGTCCCTGGGGCCCTGGAGAGCCCATCCCTGCTTTCAGGCTGCCACGCAGCCCCCACCCCGAGTTCTGCCGACCCGTTTAGACCCCCGGGAGAGCCTTCGCTCCCGCTGAGGCCTCTCATTCTCCGGCCTCCAGTCAATACCCCGGTTTGTTCCTGGGATCAGAAAGCCTTTCATCGCTGGCTCTGCGGCCCTCTGTCCAAGCTGCCTTTGCTGCCAGGCACGGTCCCTGACCTTGGGGAGCTCTGAGGCGCCCGGGCCGGCCCTCGCTGGCCCAGAGCTGGCCCGGCCTGGCGGGAAGGTGGGGAGCTGAGACAAGACCACGATTCTGCCGGGGTCTCCTCTGGGGCCCGAGCGGGCTGACACAGCTCAAACTCTAACAAATGCCGTCGGGAACAGAGTGTGCAAGTGCTGGGCGCCGGCCGAGGCCCTTGATGGGTGTGCTGGCACGGCCCTTCGTGAGGAGCGCCCCCGCCGATGGGAGAGGCCCAGCCCCCGCCTTGGGGGAGCCCCCATCAGATGGAGGAAACCAACTCCTGCCTCTGGGAGCCTCAGCCTCAGAGGAGGCAGGACACCAGGACAAAAGCAGCAGTAAAACAATGCTACAAATAGACAAAGGCAAAGAAACGCCCGGGACGTGGAGGCTGGACCACACGAGCTGAAGGCTGGACAAGCGTTTGGAGTCCATCACGGCTGGCTCCACGGGGGAGGCAAACACGGCGCTGTGTTCTGAGCAAAGGAACAGACTGGACTGGCCGGCAGTGCATGGCGAGCGTCCTGAGGAAGGAATGGCCGCACAAGAGCTCACAACCTGGAGTGAGCTGCAGACCGTGCAAAGGCGGGCAGTGGGGCAGTGGAGGGGGAACCCTAGACGGACGGGGAAGAGCCGGGTTTTACTGAGCACTTACTTCGTTCTCCACTCTAAGGGCCCCCGTGTACCATGTCCTCTGTCCTCACAGCAACCCTGTGAGCCCGGGGCTACCATTCCATCATGCCCATGTCAGGATGAGGGAGATGAAGCACAGAGAGGTTAAGGAATCTGCCCAAGGTCACAGCCAGTAAGTGGCGAAGCTGGGAAGCTTCTCAGGAATGACTTAACCTAATCCCTCTGTGTCACAAATAGCAGCTACAGCTCGAGAGAGGGGCAGTAACGTGCTCAGTGTTGCATAGCAACAGGGGGCAGGGCCAGAATGGAAGCTGAGGTCGTAGTGTCCTGGAACCCAAGACTAAGGAGGGACATCAGACACACGGAGAGGAACTTCTCTAGTCCTGATTGATCTGCAGAGCGGGCGGGGGGCCGGGTTGGCAAGAGCAACGCGGAAGGATTGTTGTCCGCAGGGAGAGGAACAGAGCGTTGATGGGCGTCCTGGCCATCTGCCACAAGTTAAAATTAGCCTGGTATTAAATTTTTAAAACAGGCAAAAGATTTAAACAGACACTTACCAAAGAAGATACATAGATGAGAAATACGAACATGAAAAAGGTGCTCAACCTCATTAGTCATTAGAGAAATACCAATTAAAACCACAGCGGGTGCCACTGGACACCGATTAGAATGGCGACAATTAAAAAGACTGATCACACCAAGTGCTGGAGAAGAGCTGGAGGGAGGCCGGGGGCGCTCAGACGCTGCTGGTGGGAATGCAAAAGGGCACAGCCACTCTGGAAAAGTCTGGCACTTTCTTAAAAGTTAAATTTACACCTACCATATGATCCAGGCTTTCCAGTCCTAGATATTTACCTAGAAAGGAAAGCAATATCCACATGAACACCTGTGCACGCATATTCCTCAAAGCTTTGTTTAACTAGCCCAAACCTGGAAACAACTCAAAGGTCCATCAACAGGTGAATGGAACAGATAAATTGTGGTACGTCCATATAATGGAATAGTACTCAGCAACGAAAAGGAGCAAACTATTAATATACACGACAACCTGGGTGAATTTCAAAATAATTACGCTACAGAAAGAAGCTGGACAAGATGAGTACAGACCAGATGATTCCACTGACATAAATTCTAGAAAATGCAAACTAGTCTATAGTGACAGAAAACAGATCAGTGGCAGCCTGGGGGATGGCTGGGAGGGGGGAGGTGACAAAGGGGCAGCAGGAAACTTTTAGGGACAATGACTGTGCTTGTTATCATGATCTGGGGAGGGTTTCAAAAGTACATACATATATCAAAACTTATCAAATGGAACAGTTCAGATATGTGAAATTTGCTGTGTGTCAATTATATCTCAATAAAGCTGTTTTAAAAAGTAGTCTGGTGTTAAGCAGCCCAGAGGCACAGAGAGGTGCCCCTGAACTAGAAGGTTCTGAAGGAGGCACAGTATGAAAGGGGAAACTGAGGCCATGTGCACTGCCCCGCAGCTGTGTCCAGACTCAGCCTGGTGGCAAGTGCCTCTGACAGGGCATCCCACTGGCCAGGCCAGAGCCATGGTCGTTGTTGGTAAAACGCCACATGGCCCAGAGCTCAGCACAGGCCTGGTCCAGGCCCAACAGGGGGACCCATGTGCACGATCGCTCTGTGCTCCAGTTCTTCAGCTGTAAACAGGGGTAAGAACGGCAGATGCTTCTGGACATGCTTTCTGGAAACCCAACTCAATCTGACTTAAATCACAGAGGGAATCCGCTGGCTCCAGTGCATGTGCAGCCCAGCATTATGTCTGCTCAGGCAAGGTTTGATCCAGCAGCAGCTCAGGGATATGACCAAAAGACGGGTTTCTTTCCATCTTTGTTCCTTGCCTTTTGAAGTATGGGCTTCCCCCCAAAGCTGGCAGCCCCCGTGGTCCCAAATGGTGGCTAGCAGCTATGGGCATCCTGCTTTATACCCTGCAGGAACAGGAAGGCATCTTTGTCCCGGCACCCCCAGTCCAAGAGGGAACGTGTTACGTCCTCTGATGGGCAACCCTGTTACCTGGACAGGTGCAGGCATGAGGGGTCTGTATCCCATGGGAATTAAAGGGCGGGGTTCTGGGAATGGGGGCAGGGGAAGGAGATGGGGGGAGGCATGAGGAACAGGAGACGGACGCAGAGAGGGAAAGCAGAAGCAGCAGCCACGACCAGCCACGGCCAGATCCCTGGTTAATCCAGGAGGATTCCTTGGGATCAATGGATCAATGGAAACCTCCGGCTTGTGGGAGGAGGGTGGCGGAGCCAGACAGAAACCACTCTCAAGGTGTGGAGTATTAAATGTGTCAGAGAGGGCGCATTCGAGAACAGAGACTAGAGTGTGAAACATAACGTGCGTCCTTGGGCAGTTTTATTTTAAATTTCATTGCATTTTAATTTTTGAATAGCTGATCCATTCCTACGATTCAAAAACCAAAGGACATAGAAATGTACGTGGTCCAGGCTCTCCCTCCCCGTCTGTCCCTCCTCTGTCGACTCTCAGCTCCCCCTCCCCCACGGGTACCACTGCTCATAGTTCCTCACAGATTTTTCCGGCATTTCTCCTGAATATCCATGCACATAAGAATATAGATTCTTGGTCATCCCCTTTTTGACACAAAATGTAAAATATTGAACACCCTGTCTCTCCCTTTAGTTTTTTCTCTTGACTGTGGTACCCCATGGTGTGGCTGGACCATAACATAGCCAATCTCTTACTGCTGGGCGTGGGTTGTTTCCAGCCGTTTGCTACTATAATCAATGCACTGATGAATAACCTTGTATACAGTTGTCACTTCACGTGTGTGCAAGAGGGACAGGGTCTACTTCTCCCACAGACTCACCAACAGACGGTGGCACCTTACCTCCAGATTTTCACCAGTTTGATGAGGAAAAATGACACATGGCTGGGGATTCGGTCGGCATTGATCTGTCCATGAGTGAGCCGAACTTCTTTTCATGTGTTGGAGCACCTTGGGGCTCCTTTTTCTGTAAACTGTCTGTTCAGATCCCATGCCCGTGGTCATGTTGGGTTGTTTCTCTCATCAATTTCTGTAAGTTTTCAGGAGGGAGTTTAGCTCTTTGCCTCTGACGTGATTTCAAATATTTTTTCCCAGTTTATCATTTGCCTTTTGACTTTGCTCAGGATGGGATTTTGTTCAGCATGCAGAGTGTTTTTTATTTTTATATCACTAAATTTGTCAGTTCTTTTATTTTCGAGGAAGATCGGCCCTGAGTAACAGCTGCTGCCAATCCTCTTCTTTTTTCTTTTTTTCTTTTCTTTTTTTTTTTGCTGAGGAAGACTGGCCCTGAGCTAACATCCGTGCCCATCTTCCTCTTCTTTATACGTGGGACATCTACCACAGCATGGCTTGATAAGCGGTGCCATGTCCGCACCCGGGATCCAAACCGACGAACCCCAGGCCACCCAAGATGAGCATGCGAACTTAACTGCTGCGTCACCGGGCCGGCCCCAATTTGTCAATGTTTTTCAATAGCTGCTAGATTTTTGAGTCATAATTAGAAAGTTCCCAAGCTTCAAAGTTATAAAGAAATTCTCCCATGTTTCCTTCTAAAACGTTTGTGGTTTCATTTTCACATTTAAATCTTTGATTCCTTTGTAATCTGTTTTACGTATAAAGTAGAAATCTGGAATTTTATATCCAGTTGTCCCAGCACCACTTATTGAATAATTCAGCTTTTCTTCAACAGTTTGGTGTGGCAACTTTATCAAACAGTAAATGCCTACCTGAATCTACGCTTATTTCTGGACGTCCTGTTCTGTGTCATTCGTCTGTCTGAGAATTTGTGAGTCAAAACCACGTTGTTTTAATGATTGAAGCTGCATAATATGGTGGGTTCTTTCCATCCATGCTCTCTTTCTTCCTGGCTATGCTTCCTGGGTAACTTTTCATATGAACTGTAAGATAAACGTACCTCCTTCAACAAAAACTGTTGACATTTTCCCCAGAATCAAGGTAAATTTATCAATGAGCTTAGAGAGAATTAAAATGTCATGGTGTTGAATCTCCTTCCTGAAACATGATGTATGTTTCCACTCGCTCACATCGTTGTGCCTTTGAGCAGTTTAGTTCCTTAAAATATTTACTGAAATAGAACATGTACGCAGACAAGTCACAAGTCGTTAAGGGTACAGCTCAATGAATTTTCACAAAGACGACACCCCGTGCAAGTGCCACCCGGAGTAAGAAACGGAAAAGGAGCAGCAACCCCAGAAGGCCCCCTAATTCCCCTCTCTCCACGCCCTCCTCCCAAATGAGCCACTGTCCCCACTTCCACGGCCAGGAGCGCTTCCTGGGTTTGAACATTACAGTTTGAATCAGACCGTACGTGCTCTTCAGCGGCTGGCCTCCGTCACTCACCGCTGTGTTGGTGGGGTCTTTCGTGCTGCACTTGCTCTTTTTCATTGCTGTATAGTTTTCCGCTGTGTGACTCTATCACAGTGGGTTCAACGTTCTACTTCTGATGGATATTTGGGGGTTTTTCCAGTTTAGGGATAGTGCTGCTATAAACGTTCTAGTCCATGTCTTTTGGTGCAAATATATGCTCACCTCTGTTAGGCCCTCCCAGGAGCAGTGTGGCCGGGTCACAGGGCATGAGGACACGCCCTCTGGCAGATGCTGTCAAGAAGCTTTCTAAAGTGCTGCACTCATTGCCACTCCCCTGGCTGTCTGCTCAAACCCGTTCTTCTCTCCTTCCTGGGCACTTAGCAAGGCCACATTTCCCAGCCTCCCTCACAGCTGGAAAGGCCGCGACACTGAGTTCTCGCCGGTGGCCGGTGATGGAAGTCGATGTGCCTCTTCCTCGCCCCACAGAGGGTGCACCTCCTCCTCACCCCCTGCCCCCACTGGAACCCACAGTGACCCAGCGTCAACCATGCAAACGGCAGCCATGCCCCAGGGGAGGGCAGAGCAACTTGGGTGGGACCCGGCTCCCCAAAGACGTCTTTGGGGCACAGCTGCCCCCTCACAGTGTCCACACGGGGAAGAGGCAGACATCTGTGCACCTCAAACCAATGTACTTTAGGGTCTTTTTGTGATACGAGTTAGGTCTGTTATCCTCAATAATATGGGAATTGGAACCAGAAGTGGGGCGCCATATGTGACATGGCGTCAGGCAGTGAGCAGGTTCTTAACCATGTTATGAAGATTTTCTCTATCCTTTATCCAGCACGTAATAAGGAAAGTGAATCAAAATGTGTTTCTCCTTGTATCTCACGTAACTTCTCCTTTATAAACACATCTACTGTGTCGTTTAGAGCATCGATGGCCGTAACTATTATTATTTCCATTGTGAATTACACACTCATATATTCCCAAGTGCCTTCCTTGTCTCATCAAACACTTTTTTGTGGTCTGAAGTCCACATTGTCTAATACTGAGATTACGAGACGTCGAGATTTTTATGTGGGTTCGCCTGGTGTCTTTGCCCAGCTCTTATCTCCAACCGTTCCCTCTGGCCCTGGTTCCGGCCTGCCTCCCGTACCGAGCCCAGGGCTGGATCTGCCTGTGGATTCCAACCCGGAGATTTTTTCTTTCACTGGCAAATTAAGCCCATTTACACTTATTGACATTTCTAATATCTGTGTTCTGTCACATTATTTTACATAATTTTTTTTGTTTTTATGGAGTTTTGAAGCCTTTTACTACGTGATTTGTTCTCTTTGCTTGTATATGTGGTTCTTCTGCTACACAAGGAGTTTTCACTTTTGTTCGTTACTGTAACTTTGCAGAGTATTCTCAGTCCGCCATTTCTCAGAAAATGAGAAATTAAGGTGCTTGCTCTTCTTGCCATCCGCCCTCGCTCGCCCCCACCATCCCTGTTTCAGGCATTAAAGTTTCCTTCCCTGGTGGCGTCCTGTGTCCTGTTACACCTTTTTCTACTCCTCTCTCTTCTGACTTGTCACCTTTACTCAACGTCCTTTGATTCCCGGCTACCACGGATGAGGCGCTCGGCAAACACGCTCTTCTCTCTCCGTCCCCTCCCATCTCTTCTTAGCTGTATCATTTCTGATGTCGTCAGGACAACCGTCACTCCCCCTGCGAGCCGTCCCTCTCCCCCACACGGTTAGTTTTCGTCCCAAACAACCGCAGGCAACGCGCCACCGTCCCCTGCTCGCGGCATCTTAGTGGCTGAAGTCCATCCTCATCTCGCGTTTCCTCAAGCCGGACTCCACCGGAACAACATCCTCTGAGCTCTGCGGTGGCCGGAACTGCTGCTGGGGTCCTGGGGCCTGAAGGACGGCTCCGCTCAGTGTGAACTCCCGCCTCACGCCGTCTTCCCTCGTTGGGTCCCGTGGGCACCGCTCTGCTCTCTTCCCAGTGCTGGGCTTCCGGCCCTTTCTCTGTCGATGGAGGGGAGAGCTGGACTCTCCCCGTCTGGTCACCTACAGGCGACGCCGTTCCTGCACTGTCCTGGAGACAGAGACGGGACCCCCGCAGGGCAAGCCCCCTGCTGACAAGAGGGTGTTTTTGCTTCTGTTTTCCCAGCCTCCAGCCGTGGAGGCATTTATATCCCGTGCCCGGCTGCTGTGACCTTCACCACGTGGCTTTTGCGGAGACCGTGGGCAGCCCCTGAATGTCATCTTTGAGTCTGCATTATCTGAACTCTGGTTTTCTGAAGATGGGGTTTGGGGGGTCTGTGGTCACCTTTGTGTGACATCCAGCAGGCAGAAATGGGAACTCCCGTCTCACGCTGACGTGCTCACGTCGGCACTCTGTTCATTCATCAGCAGCTGTGCCCCCCGCCGGCTGCACGCCAGGGGCCGTGGACAAGGGGTTCCAGCTCCACCCCCCCACAGGGGCCATCGGCCTCCTCTCAGAACAGGAGGCCCCCAAGGGCAGAAGCTGTTTCTCCCCCATCAGACTGGGAATCCTCAAAGGACCCGAGTGACGTCTCCCCCATCAGACCAGAAAACTCCCGAAGGCCGAGGCCATGTCTTCTCATAAACATACAAGTTTATAGCATATTATGAGTCCCACAAAGAAGGGAAAGGAGGAAAGGAGGAAGAAGACCGATGGAGGCTCCTAGTTTAGTTAGGGTGGACTTCTCCGAGCAAGCGGCATTTAAGTAAGCAAAGAGCTGAAAAACACAAGGGGCAGGCCAGGTGGATATCTAGGGGGAGAGCATTCCAAGCAGAGGGAACAGCAAGTGCAAAGGAACTGGGGCAGGAGAATGCATGACTGTTTAAGGAGCAAGGAGGTCAGTCAGTGTAGCTGGAGTGGAGCAAGCAACGGGCAGGTGGGGTCTGAGAAGCCAGTGTGCGCAGAGTGGGTCGTCATGGGCCCCGACACCGTCTTTGGCTTTACTGTAAGTGGAGCAGAAGCCACTGTAGGATTTTGAGTGGAGTCGTGACCTCGTCTGACTTACTGTTAAAAGGATCACTCTGGAAGCCCTATAGAGACTAGACTGTAGGAAGGCAGAAGTAGAAACGGGGTCAGACTCACACAACTGGGCTTCTTGCCTTTGACACAGACAGGTATCCAGCAGCTGGGGTCCAGCTGAGGTCTGCACGCCTGGGGCCTCTGTTCCCGCCCCACCAACCCCCCCGGAATCTCAAACCCAAGGGCAGGAGGCGACGAGATCTGAGGACCAGTCGTTCTCCCTGGGGTCAAGGACCGTGCATCCTCGATCCTCTTTCCCAGGCAATATTTCCCTCCAATGGCCAGACACTGACGCCCTAACTATCGGGGGGCTTCGGGGTCGGTGGATAGTGGACCCGCCGCTGGGGGCTCCCTCGTCTGGCGGAGCCCCGGCTTCCCGAGGAGCAAGGCACAGGGTGGCCACTGGGTGGCAGCATTGCTCTGCCGAGAAGGCAGGGCCGCGCGGGCCGGGAGGTTCGGTCCCAGAGGGAAGGGAGCTGAAGCCGCGCCCCGCCCCTCAGCTCCGAGGGACCCTTCGTTGGCCCGGATGATGGCCGAGAGTGTGGCGATTGCTCCAGGGGGGGTCCGAGACCATAAATAGGGTTCACATCAGCGCCTCCTGCGACCCAGCAAATTCTGCCAGATCGCCCTGCGGGATCTGATGGTTCATTTCACAGGCGAGAACAGAGGCCCGAAGAGGGGACCCTCGCTGGCCCCACATCCTCCCGTGGCAGAGCCTGGGCCCCTCTCTGATCCTTCCACTCCCCTGAATGCGGACCAGCGGCCGGGAGAGCACTGGGCGAGGCAGTGCGGGAAGGTTCCTCTCCCTGTCCTGGTTTAGGGGTCCGGGGGGTGACCAGCACCTCCGAGGATGAGGAGGAAGAAGAGCTGAGAGGAGTGCACACCCTTGGGGACTCTTTGAGGGGCCCCCAGAACCCCATCACGTCAGCTGGGGGAGGAGCATCTAGCATCGACCCCCATACAGTGAAAGCGGGATGGAAAGTGATGGCCACGGAGAAGGAATTATGTTTGTAATTGCCTGACTGTCCTTATAAACACTCAGCTAACGGTCTTATTATTATTTGTTATCACTCAGAAAGGAGCGAGTGGCTCCGCCATGCCTCCCCCACAGACCATGTCAAACCCACATGGAAAGGCACCGGTTCCTCTCCTGGCCGGGATCTGAAAGGGCCCCATTCAACATCCTCTTAGGCAACCATCGGATTAATCTCTCTCCTCCACCAGACTGCTAGCTCCAAAAAGAACAGGGACTGGTATCTCGTGCTCCTAACTGTAGCCTCAGCTCCCACCGCTGGTGTGTGGCACATAGAAGGGGCCCAATAAGCATGAATGAATGTGGGCATGAATGAGTGAATGAATGCGGGCATGAATGAGTGAATGAATGTGGGCATGAATGAGTGAATGAATGCAGGCATGAATGAGTGAATGAATGCAGGCATGAATGAGTGAATGAATGCAGGCATGAATGAATGAACATGTGCATGACTGACTTGGCCTAATCCCACGGCCTCCACGAGGTCCCTCCTGCTCCCGAGGTTCGCAGAGCCCACAAAGGGGGAGCATCTGTGGCTGCTTCAGGGGCAACTTCACCCCGTGAACCCAGAACCAAAGTTGGCTCCAGGTCAAAAGCCCCCCGGCCGGGTTCGGGCCTGCTGCCCCCGCTGATGGGCACACAGCTGGGAATGCGAGCTGACCCAGGAAGCTGCCCCCTCCCCACTCCTGTCCCCCCCAGCTCGCTCGATGGCTGGGAGCCCCGCCCAGGCGGCAGGATGGAGAAGTGGGGGAGCCTGGCTCGTAAATCACGTTCGGGCAGTCTGCTGGGAAGGGGGGACCGCAGGGTCTGGAGCCAGGGCTCTCCAGAGTCTGCCTGCAGGAAAGTGGTTCAGGGACAAACAGACTCAGCAGGAAAGGGGAAGGAGGGGAGGGGGCTGGAAACAGGAAGGGGAAAAGGGAGAGAGAGAGGAGGAGAGGGGAGAGGGGAGAGGGGAGAGAGAGGAAGGCAAAGAGACAAAAGACAGTCAGAGACAGAGCAGCCAGAGAGAAGACCAGAAGTCACAGAGAAGGACCGGGAGACAGAGACAGGGACGGAGGGACGGTGAAAACACCTGTACAGGCAGGTCAGTGAGCACAGCCCCTCTTGCCTCTCGCATCTATTTTCAGGATCCTAGGTGCCGAGGGGAGCATATCCACAATGTCTTTCTCTAGAAGACAAGACTGATGGCCTTAGTGGTCCTGAGTACCAAGGAGGAGAAGAGTCTTCCCAATCAAGGCCCAGATTGGGGAAGACATTTGCCCAACGTCACACAGCAAACCTTGTGGCAGATCCAGGGACTTCTGGACAGGACACCTGGTCCAGTATTAAATGCTATTCTCTGGGTCCCTTGTTGGGAGTGGGGAATCTACTAGTCTTCGAGGACACCGTGCGGAGGTCACACATTCCTACACTTTCTGTTTCCTTTTGTTGCCACAATCCTCTTGTTTCTCACCCCCTGAGACCCATTTCCATTTCCCCACCATACTCAGACGGAATAAACCTTTGCCCCCAGAAAGAAATGTTTAAACTAAACTTCAAGCCATCACATTGTGGAAGGACATACTTCTCAGACGGGGATTCAGCCAACCCAGCTTCAGACCCGTCAGCTAGGAACTCGCTGTGTGGCCTTGGGGTAGCCACACAGCATCTCTGGGCCTCGTCTTCCAGGAGAAAGAGGAGACTGGAGTAGTAATCCCCAAAAGGGTCTTCCAGGGCTAAGACTCCATAATGATCCTCCCCTTCTTTGGAGGAAGTCCCAAGTAAGTGAGCACTGGACTGGGAGTCTGGAGTCCTCGGCCCCTTGGACTTAGCTCCCACTGCCCCTGGCAGGCGCATTCAGAGACGGCAACACCGGTTGAAACACGAGCGTGTCTCTCACCCACTGTTGCACGTGAGCTTCCCAGCAACCCTGAGGGGCAGGCTTTATGGCTGCTCCCATTTTCCAGATGGGGAAACTGAGGGTGGGGCAGAATGACTCTACACAGAGGGAGCTGAGCCGGGAGTCAGATGGATGCAAGGCTGCCGACTCCGCAGCCCGGCTCGTCCCTGCTCCACCCACAGCGCAGCGTCTGAACCCGGGTGGGAAGAGATCGGGAGTGGGGACAAGGCAGACGGTGCTCACAGCCTCCGCCCGGGACGCACGGCCCATCCCCTAGCCTCAGAGGTTCTGGGAAACAGTCGCTCCCACCCTCCACTGGGCAAAGAGAGTTCTTTTTTTTTTTTTTTTAAAGATTTTACTTTTTCCTTTTTCTCCCCAAAGCCCCCCGGTACATAGTTGTATATTCTTCATTGTCGGTCCTTCTAGTTGTGGCATGTGGGATGCTGCCTCAGCGTGGTTTGATGAGCAGTGCCACGTCCGCGCCCAGGATTCGAACCAACGAAACACTGGGCCACCTGCAGCGGAGCACGAGAACTTAACCACTCGACCACGGGGCCAGCCCCATGGCAAAGAGACTTCTTGTACAGACAGGGAAACCGAGGCCCCGTGGAGGTTCCACAGCTCTGGGTGTCCTTCCTGCTCCACCCATGGGACCAGAGCTGCCGCATAAAATACAGGACCGTCTTGGGGACACATTTATACTAAAAATTGGTGCATCGCTTATCTGAAATTTAAATGTAACTGGGCATCCTGCAGTTTTATTTGCTAAATCTGGCTGGCTTGTATGGGACACGCCCACGCCCCGCTTCCCACCATCCTTTCGGGTTAGAACAGGCAGAGACCCCCAGACCCCAGCCTCTGTGTCTCTCCCTTTCCGAGCCAAGCCAGCCTCACATGGAACCCTGGGCCCTGCAAGCATTTGAACAGACGCCTGGGATCCGTTCCTTTTCACAAAGCATTGAAGCCCCACGTCTCTAAGGCTCTCTGGGGTCGTCAGAGGAGGGGGCGGTAGGCTCCCACAGACCCCCCGACAGCTCTCCTGGCCTCCGTGCTGGGGCAGCAACGGCTCTCAGCATCGGTCAAGGCCTGAGCTTGTGACCCCGAGAGAGTCCTGTCACCCCCCGCACCGGGCCTCAGTTTTCACGTCTGTGAAATGGGAGCTGGCTCCTCCTCTCCCTGCAGCCCTGGCTCGTGGACCTGGGTCTGAAAACATCTTCATGCCCCCCGCCCAAAGACAGGGCCCTGTGCCCCCCGGGCATCCAGGCTCTGGTCTCCATGCAGGTTCATGTCCCTCCTCCTCCAGGGGCCAGGCGGAGGGTGGGGTGAGAAGGCAGACCACCAGGAGATGCTGCTTCTGCCTCGCTTCCCAGTGGGCAGGCGGGCTCCGACGGTCACACTGACCAAGCGTCACGCATGCCCCCGCCGTGCGTGTCACATGTCCCCAGCTCCCAGGGCAGGGCCCAGCGCATCAAAATCCCCACTAACACTAATTAATCACTGCCCATGTGCCAAGCCCCACTCGCGGATTATCTGGTCTAATCCCCACCGCCATCTCATGCCCCTGCCAGCGCGTCCGTCACCTGGTGGCTATAGACTGTGCGTGTGTGTCGTCCGCCTCCTAACCAGGTCACACGGGCCCTGCGGCCCAGCACCCTGTCCCTGCCGTTCACGGCTGCGTCTTCAGGCTGGAGAGCAGGCCTGGCTCGGCACAGAGGCTCGGAAGGCTGTGGGATGAATCATGAACAACTCTATTTGGTTGGTGAGGCCTGTCACTGTGCCCTCCACAGATGAGGACAGTGAGAGAAGCACCCAAGGTCGCGTGGGGAGAGTATTTTGAACCCAGCAGCCGGGCATCAAAGCCTATTCCATTAACCTCCACCCTATACGGTGGGAGCACAAAGAATAATTGATGAAAACGTGCATGCGCAATGAATGAATGATGCACATATGAGCGCGCCCCCTCCCCTCTCAGCCAGCCCCCTTAGGGGCTGCTCCAACAGTCTGGGGCAAAGGAATCCCTTTGAATCTGGAAGCAGGCACTAAACCTAAGAACCCGACCCTAGAGCATCAGGTTGTGGGGTCCCACTCAGAGACGGGCAGTGATGGTCCTGAGTCACACAGCACAGTGATAGGAGGCCAGACACCCCTCTCACAGACCCAAGCCCTCAAACCCAGCCCTGCCCCCATCCTGTGCTTGGGGACAGAGCAGTGGCTGGGGTTCAATTCAAGCCTTGCTCCTGACTTGCCGTGTGACCTTTTGAGAGTGATTGCACCTCTCTTAGTCTCTCCCGCTGTAAAATGGGCTCCTGAACCCACAGGGCTGTCCTGAAAATTAGGAAGCACAATCGTGGACAGCCAGCTGGGTCAAGAACATACTGTGCTCGGCAGGCCCCATCAGCCCCCTCCAGGCCTCTTGGCCTCTGACCACAAGCACTAAAGGGGCTGACCCCAGAGCCAGCCTGACAACTCTGTAAAGTCTGAATCGAGGGAAATAATCGAGGTTAATTCCTCAGCATCTCGCACATACCTCCCACCTCTCCTCCCAGCAGGCCGGGGGATTTATGAGTTAACGTTGGCATTGTCATGTAAAGGGCTATGAGATCCTTGGAGAGAGCCCTGGGGACACGGGAAGAATGAAATGGGAGGCATAATGTTATTAGCACCCAATCACCGCAGGACGATCACTCTGGCTCCCCTGAAGCTAAAACTGCAGAGCCCTCCTCTCCCTGGGACCCACTCCACTCTCCCCTGTTACGACCAGGCTAGGGCCAGCAGGTGCCCTGGGCTGAGGCCTCAGTCCTTCCTGCTTGCTGTGTCGCCTTAGGAAGTTCACACACCCTCTCTGGGTATGTTGCCTCATTTCCATTCCGAAGGGTCCCTGCCAATCAACAGACCCATAATGCACTGTGCCTGCCTCCCTGCCTCTGTGTGGACCTACCGCTCTACCCCAAGGGACCGTGAACCGCTCATGGGTGTCGTCCAGAGGGAAAGCCAGGGATCTCCTTCCTCTCCGCAGCCCCCCCCCCCCCCAATCTTAGCAAAACGCTGAGGCCTCGACAAACGGTCAAATGGGTTTCAGACCCTTTGATAAGGATGGATGCTACTCGACACACTGCTGCTGATGCTCAGTAACTCCTTTCGTCCTCGCCGCTGCGCTGTCACGTAGCTGCTATGGTCACCCCACTCCAGGGACGAGGAAACCGAGGCCAGAGGGCACGTCCTTGCCCAGGCCCCACAGCTGGGAGGCAGGGGAGCAAGGATCCAGATCAGTCTAGCTCCACCCGTTCAAACATCCCCACCTCGTCCCGTGTTCTCGTACCCAGCACTTCCCGACCGGGCACCTGCCGGCTGTCCCTGCCCCCCCGGCTGACAGTATATGACCAGAGCTCTGTGGAGCACTGACTGTACACCAGGCTAGGGGCTGAGCGTGTCCCTTTTGATCCAACCCCCCTCCCGGAAGCGTGGTGTCTTCCTCCCCATTCTCCAGGTGAGGAACTCGAGGCGTGGGGAGAAGAGATGGGCCTGGGGCCTTGCAGCTGCTCCCCCCACAATATCATCTCCTCACAGGGCCTCTGGCTCTCTCAGTCTGCCTCTTCCTGCCTCTGCGTACCAGAAGGCATTTATTTCCGCCTCCCATGACTTTGCGGGCGCATCTGGTCCCTCAGGTTCTTTGCCGGGTACCCAGAGCCTGGAATGGCACCAGGCACACAGTAGGTGCTCAACAAACACTTATAAATAAGGGTTGGAAGGCAGTGTCTCGTAGGCCAAGGAGCCCCCCGCACAGGGACAGGAAGCTTGCTCTTAAGCAGCCAGAGAGGCTGGGATGGAGGTGGATGCTGCTCAGAGAAGGAGGGTCAGCAAGGGCACTGAGCTAAAGCCCTGTCCCACCCAGAGCCACCGATCTCTGGGACAGACATGCAGCCCTGCACATCTGGCACAATTGGCACCAGAGGGAGAACTCAGACCCCCTCCCCTTGGTCAGCTGGGGGTCTCCAGGGTTCCAAAGCCTTTGCCATTCGGCTGCCCGGTGCCCTCCAGGTGATGCGGGCCTACCTGTCTTTCCCATTGGCAGCAACGTGTCCCCTCCGGGTAAATCTGAGGCCTCTCCCTGCCCTCTCCTTCCTCGGGTGCCACCAGCGTCCTCCTGTCTTCGCCCAGCTCCTCATCTTCCTCCTCCTCCTCCCCCACCCCTCCCCGCCCGCCCACCAGAAGTTAATTCCTCTGAAACTTTCCGTGGGAGCAATTTCCACTTCTTATTATGCCCGCTGAGCCGGACCGGCTCCTCGCTATCTGGCTCCCTCCAGCAGGGCACACGGCTGACACTTGCCTGGAATAGCAGAGGTGACGGAAGGAGGGGCCCGGCTCCCAGGATTACGATAAGGGCTGGCAGGCCGTTTGGTATGCCAGCCCAGGCCACGCGCTTTACCTTCCATATTGGGGTGATAAAGATGATTTTCCATGCTGGTCCCTATCTCCTATCAAGACCAAACATTCAAATGCAGCCTACATTTTCAACCCCCCCGACCCCCACTGCAAGACCCTCCCTCCTCCAAAGGAAATGGAACCTTAGGATTTGCAAAGGAAAAAAAAGTTAATTGAAGCAGCCAGGTCGTTCCTTGCCTGTGACTCTCGGATTTAATGAGAAAACGGAGCCGGTTTTAAAGCCAGGTGTGCTTCTGGGGTGCGGAGAGAGACGGGGGTTGAGGGGTGCTTATTCGGTAGGCTCTGAGGAGGCCCCATTCCATCAGGAGGGTCCCAGGCAGGGGCACCACGTCCCGACCCACTTGCAGGATGCGCTGACCTCCAAGTTGTAAAAGAATTCGGGCTCTGGGCGCAGAGGAGGATCTCGACCCAAAAGAGAGATGCCAGGTGGGGAGGCGGCGGTGGATGGGGGACGGGACACGGATGGGGAGGAAGCGTGACTTCACTTCCCGTCTTAATGAAATTTCACTGAAGGAGAAAGAGGCTTTAGGGAAACGTGGGTTCTTTTCCTTCATTATTATTATTTTTTAGGGTTTCGGAATTGTTTCCTGGGTTGGGAGTCTGTCAGCAGAATATTTATTGTACTTTACGGTGCATTAGTAACGAGATTGTCTTCCCTTTCCACGGCCGACTTCAAACCCCCCATCTATCTGGAAGCAGACTGTGTTAAGTAGGAGGATTTCTTTTTTGCCAAAGTCAGCAGCTGTGGCAGAGACGCCCCAACTCCCGGAACTCTGGCTGCAGTGGCATCCCCCACGGGGCCTCGGGGAAGGAGTGGGGAGGCACCCTGGCCCCCACCACCATCCTCATCCCTCCTGGCCTCTGTCCACCCACCTCGCACCTCCCGAATTCTTCAGATGGCCCCCGGGGGCCCCTGCCCCTTGTGCCTGTCCACCCCCCACGCCCCCCCCAGTAGGGCACCACACCCCAAAAGGCCTCAACACCAGCCACAAATTACAGCCCAGACAAGCATGGATTACCGGCCCGCAGGAAACGGCCGGGGGCCTGGATGGGGAGGTGGCTCATCTCCCCACCTCCTGCAGGAGCAAAGGGACAAAGGAGCCAGAACAGAGGCTGGCAGCCCAGCCAGCTGCCCTGCCTACAGCAGCTTCTCATACAGGTTTTACAGGTCTGCCACGGAGGCGGGGACAAACGTGGCCACAAGCCATTAATTACAAATTGGTTCAGGGAAGGGAAGGCTGGAGAAGGCGGTTCCACATCCCACTCCAACCTCAAGTGGAAATTCCTGCTCTCTCCAGGATGCGCCCAGAGTGAGCGCCGCGCGGAGCGAGAGCCCTGCGTCCGCTCTCATCTGCCGGTGACGTCCAGTGGGTCTCTTCCTCTCCAGGCCTCACTTTCCCCCCTCTGTCAACCAAGGGGTTGGACTGGATCACCTCTAAGGATATTCCTGATTCTGATCCTAATACTAATAATGATAATAGAAATAATAGCGACAACAGTAATAGGAGCTATCGTGTAGTGAGAGCTGACTGGTGGCCAGTGCCATGCTGTCACGTATTATCTCATTGAATCTTCCCAACAACACTGTGGGCTGGGTACTATTATCGTCCTCACCTTGCAGATGAGGGAGCAGGAGGAGGAGCAGCGAGCGCAGTGGCCCCAGGAGGCGGAGGAACGTTGCCATCGGGCAGGTAGTGGCAGTGCCTGGACCCCGTCCTGCCTGACACCACATCCCTTCTCATGACTCTGGGCACGACCACCCGGGACGGTCCCGCAGGTCTAGGATTATACACTTGTCTTCCAACTGTTCCTCAGCAACTAAAAGTCAAGAAAGAAATGTGTCTAGAATGGTAAAGACTCCGGGAGAAGCTCCCGAGCTGCGGCGGGGCCGTCCTGTGCCTGTGCAAACGGAGCTCAGACACGGGAGGATCCAGGTCTGGTCTTCATTCCAGGAGGTGGAGAGGCACAGGGTGAGGAAGGCCACCAAGCCCATTAGAGAGGCACCGCCTGCCCACAGCCCCTGTTATTCCACTCACCATCTTCCCTCCTCTCCCAGAACCCCCATCCCACCAGGCTCATCTCTCTTCCTGCTGGACCACCATCGAGGGCAGGGGCTCCCAACCTCAGCAGCATTGACACACTGGACTGATAGTTCTGTGTTGTGGGGCCTGTCCTGTGCACTGGAGGATGTTTAGCAGCATCCTTAGCCTGGGGATGGGGAGGGTTGACTGCGGAGGGGAGGGTTTCTACTGGCATCTAATGGATGGAGGCCAGGGATGCTGCTAAACATCCTACAGTGCACAGAGCAGCCCCCACAACAGAATTATTGGGCCAAAGATGGCAATGGTATCCAGGTTGAGAGACCCTGCATCAGTTTGATTAAACCCACTTGCTTGCCCTTTTTTGCCTTGGCCACT